>NC_069661.1:110508750-110816770 GCF_027244095.1 Hemicordylus capensis | reverse complement strand
CTGGAAGAACAAAGAGGGGAGGAGTCCAGCACTTTTCTGCATGACCTCAAACCACACACACACCCCAGTGGTCACTATGAGACAGTGCAGCTTAGAGCTGATGCTGAAGCTCAGAACACAGTTTTTGATTGTGTGAATGATCTCACTATGTTGGTATCTGTTACTCCTTCCCTGTGTTAGGGAGACTTACAGATTTATGATGTTGTGGAGCCAGCATGGTGTAGTGGTTAGAGTGCTGGACTAGGACTGGGGAGACCCAAGTTCAAATCCCCATTCAGCCATGATACTAGCTGGGTGACTCTGGGACAGTCACTTCTCTCTCAGCCTAACCTACTTCACAGGGTTGTTGTGAGGAGAAACTTAAGTATGTAGTATACCCCTCTGGGCTCCTTGGAGGAAGAGCGGGACATAAATGTAATAAATAAATAAATAAAATGTTTTAATATTAATTTCTTTGCAGCTGATTAGGGCTCTGAAAATAGAAAATGTGATGAACTCTGAGAAGCAAAAACAAATTACTCGAAGGTTAGAAGGGTAACAAGTCTATAGCACTGAAATGGCCACAGCCAGGAAACAGTAGACCATATTTGAAATATTTCACTAATCAAGCAGTGTACATGTTTGGTTTCATGCATGAAAAGACACAATCGATGTTTGTTTTTAATCCTCTGCTGTATTGTCACTTGTTCCTATGCAAATTTGGAAGATGCTATCTCTATTCATACCACAGGCTCATTTTCAAAATGGAGTAAATGTAGTGTAAAAATGTCAGTGGTGTGTTTTGAAGTTATTGCTTTTATGTGCAGTGCTTCTTTCTGTTTGGTTGCATTTGTAGTTGTCTAGAGCCATTTATTGTGCTTCAATTTTCAGGAAATGATTTATTTCCAAATGTTGGGTCGGATTACTTCAATGGCTTATGGAAGTTTACAGGATGGGTCAATGAATGCTGGATAACAAGAGATGACAAGTAAATCCCAAAAAGATTGGTGCTTGCATATTATTGGCTGCACAAATTGTTTTTATTCTTGGTGCAACCAAGGTTGCCAAATACTCCTGTTTTGTATTCCACTTCTGTTGTTTCAATACATTTCATTTCTTGTTTCACAAGCCTAACGTCTGAGTCCATTGCTCCTCCAGGGTTCTTCTTAAGACTGATATTTGCTAGTGTCTGGACTGCCATCTTTTGTTACTCCACACTTGCAAGTTTGGTTTCAGAGGTATTTCTGTCAATTTGAACATAAGGATAGTTACAGATGTGATGACAGATGTGTTGACAGACACAGATCTGAGTAAGAGTGGTAACATTATCTCAGAATTTCTAACTGTATTTTGCTTCATCAAGACCCTCAAAATTTGCCTTGATTTGCACTTCAAGGAACTTGTATTCATTTCCCTGATTCTAGCCAACATATAAGCTACCCTGCAAGCCAAAGTGATTGCAATCAAGAAGAGGACCTTGTAGGAAAGTATCTGGAGTGGGATGTAGGAGAGGAGCTCAAAGAGAGTTCTGGTAAGAGCACTGAGGATCCATGATGGAAAATGGTGGATTGGCAGGGAGGAGGAGATTTGTTGCACCTTTCAAGATTCAGCAGCTATGTGGGTGGAATGCCGATGATTGATGATAATACGTCAAGCACTGATGCCAGAGCTGAAGCCTGTTGTTTAAGGGTATTCGGGCGAATGTGTAGGTCCAACCCTGCCTGGAGAAAGGCAGGTACTTCGGGTATATCCACTTCTAAGTTATTTGGGCACTTCCTATGGCACCAGCAAGAGAAGGTGGCCCAGGTAGCCTGGTATATCCTGTTGGTAGATGGATGCCTGGATGCGAGTATGGCGGCCTGCACTTGCAGGGAGTAGCCCTTCTTTGCTAGAGATCCATGCTCAACCTCCAAGTGCAGAGTTGGAACCACACAGGATCAGGATGGAGTAGAAGACCTTGTGACAGAAGATCTGATCAGAGTGCTAGGTGTACTGTTGGGTGAACAGATGGTGTGATCAGGTCTGGGGGTGATCAGTATTATTTCTGCCTCTTCCTGCAGCATCTTCTTGAGCACTTTTAAAATGTTGGCTGTAGGTGGGAAGGCGTACAGCAGGAGTGGAGGCCAAGGTGACGTTAGTGCACCTGTGGCTTCTGCTTCAGGAATGTAATGGCAGGAGAAGAGGTGTGGGTGATTGGCCCATGACAAGAAGAGGCCTACTTTTGGTTGGCCTAGCATCATTGTCAGGTGTTGAAAAACAGCCAGGTGAAGGGTGCATTTCGCTGGGTAGATGGCCTAGAGACTTAGCCAGACAGCCTGCAGATTGGCCATGCCCCTCAGGTGTTCCGCTGCTATTGAGGATATGGGTGCAGAATCTGGAGGTTTCCCTCATGAGGGCTTGAGACCTGGTGCTGCCCTGGCAATTTATGTGTGACTTGACAGTCACGTTGTCCATGTGTATGACAACGTTTCTTCCCTTGATGATGGGGAGAAAGTAAAGTAGCACTAGTTGGGCGGCACACAGTTTGAGCCAGTTGATGTTGTGAGATGACACAACAGGGTCACAGGGTCCCTGTGTGTATCGGTTGGCACAATGTGCTCCCCATCCAGTCAGGCTGGTGTCTGTCATTTATTTTATTTATTTTATTTTATTTTATTGTTTTATTTATTTATTTATTTATTTATTTATTTATTTATTTATTTATTTACATTTTTATACCGCCCAAAACTTACGTCTCTGGATGGTTTATAACAAAATAAAAACAGAAAGTAAAACATTAGTTAAAACAACAACAAAGAAAGTTTAAAACACCACAACAATTAAAAAAATTTAAAACAATATTTTTAAAAAGCATTAAAAACGTTAAAACAATATTAATTACAAGCCTAGGTGAACAGATGCATCTTTAAAGGCTTTTAAAAAGCTGTCATAGATGGGGAGGCTCTTATTTCACTAGGGAGTGCATAACAAAGCCTTGAGGAAGCAGAGGAGAAGGCCCATCCCTGAGTGGCCACCAGACAAGCTGGTGGCAAATGCAGACGGACCTCTCCAGATGATCTCAGTGGGAGGTGGGGTTCATGACGAAGAAGATGTTCTCTTAAATACCCAGGGCCCAAGCTGATTAGGGCTTTATAGGTTATAAACACCTTGTATTTTGCCCGGAAACATATCTCCAGCCAGTGTAGCTCCTTCAATCCGAGAGTAATATGGTCTCTCCGATATGACGCAGAGACCAACCTGGCTGCCGCATTCTGGACCAACTGTAGTTTCTGGACTACATACAAGGGCAGCCCCACATAGAGCACATTGCAGTAATCCAGTCTGGAGGTTACCAGCAGATGTACCACTGTTTTGTGGTCGTTCATCTCAAGAAATGGACGTAGCTGTTGTATCAGCCAAAGGTGATAGAAGGCACCTTTGGCCACTGCCTCAACTTGGGACACCAGGGAGAGACTTGGATCCAGAAGCACCCCCAGACTGTGTACCTGTTCCTTCTGGGGAAGTGTGACCCCATCCAGAACAGGCAGATCAAAATCGTCTCCCAAGTTTTGACTCCGCACAGTGAGTACCTCCGTCTTATCTGGATTCAGTCTCAGTTTGTATCCCTCATCCAGCCCATTACCACCTCCAGGCAGGCATTTAGGGAGGTTATGCCCTCTCCCGATGATGTTGACATGGAGAAATAGATTTCGGTGTCATCAGCATACTGATATCACTCTCCACCAAATCTCCTGATGATCTCTCCCAGCGGTTTCATGTAGATGTTAAACAACATCGGAGACAATACAGAGCCCGGAGGGACACCATACAAAAGTTCAGATTTTGAAGAACAACAGTCTCCAAGGGACACCATCTAGAACCTGCCTGAGAGGTAGGAGTGGAACTACTACAGAGCAGTGCCTCCCACTCCCAAGCCGCTCAGACGCTCCAGTTAGATACTATGGTCGATAGTATCAAAAGCTACTGAGAGGTCCAAAAGGACCAATGGAATCACACTCCTGTCAATTCCCAGGTGGAGATCATCCATCAGGCCGAGCAAGGCAGTCTCCACCCCATAGCCCACCTGGAAGCCAGTTTGAAATGGGTCTAGATAATCAGTTTCCTCCAAGACTGTCTGGAGCTGGGAGGTCACCATCCTCTCAATTACCTTATCCAGCCACAGAAGGTTGGAGACAGGCCTGTAGTTACTCAGCTCTGAGGGATCCAAGGTAGGCTTCTTCAGAAGCAGTCTAATAATTGCCTCCTTAAGACTAGGAGGCATCCTACTTTCCCTCAGAGATTGATTGATTGATTGATTGATTGATTGATTTGATTTCTATACCGCCCTTCCAAAAATGGCTCAGGGCAGTTTACACGAAGAAATAACAAATAAGATGGAACCCTGTCCTCGAAGGGCTCACAATCTAAAAAGAAACATAAAATAGACACCAGCAATAGTCACTGGAGGTACTGTGCTGGTGGTGGATAGGGCCAGTTACTCTCCCCCTGCTAAATAAAGAGAATCACCACATTAAAGGTGCCCCTTTGCCAAGTTAGCAGGGGTGCATTTATAATCTCTACCAGGCCTTCTACAACAACCGCCCTGCCAGATAGTATAAGCCATGTCAGGCAAGGGTCAAGAGGACAGGTGGTAGACCGCACTGTTCCAATCAGCTTGTCCAATCAGCTTGTCCACAGTTTGTCCATATAGGCATGATTATGTAGTGATCTGGGGGAAGGGGGTGAACTCAATGGAATTACCCTTGGATAGGGTGTAGAGAACCCAGCAATCCTGTGTGATGTGGGTCCATGCAGGGGCAAATAGGAGGAGAATGCTCCCAACTGGGGCGGAATCATTTTTTCTGTTAGGCTGGCCAGGGAGTAGAAGGGCGGGTGTTCTGTTCCCATTGGAAGCCTCTGTGGTGCTGTCTCCATTGTAGTCTGGCCTAGGTCCTGAAATTGTTATTGTTGTGAAGTCTCTGTACTGGCCACTAGGAGAGGAGAGCTGGTCTTGTGGTAGCAAGCATGACTTGTCCCCATAGCTAAGCAGGGTCTGCCCTGGTTGCATCTGAATGGGAGACTTGATGTGTGAGCACTGCAAGATATTCCCCTCAGGGGATGGAGCTGCTCTGGGAAGAGCAGAAGGTTTCAAGTTTCCTCCCTGGCTTCTCCAAGATAGGGCTGAGAGAGATTCCTGCCTGCAACTTTGGAGAAGCCGCTGCCAGTCTGTGAAGACAGTACTAAGCTAGATAGACCAATGGTCTGACTCAGTATATAGCTGTTTCCTATGTTCCTATGAGGACCAGAGAAAGGTTTGGTAGGCAGTGTTGTTGACTACAACTCCCAAAATCCCCAGCTGCAATGGCTTTTGCTTGGGGAATCTGGGAGTTATAGTCAACAACATTTGGGAATCCCTGTTAGAGGGAACACTGTTGGTAGGTTGAAAGGAAGATGTTGGGTGGCAAAAAGGCCAGTGGAACTCTGTTTATCCTGTGGGTAGATCTTTTTTCTTGTCACATGTTTAGACTAGGATAGGGTGCAGGAACTCCCCGAATAGTTTCTTGCCTGTGAAGGGAGAGGATGACTTAGCGTCAATGGACCAGTTCTTGAGCCAAAGGCATCTGCAGATCACTACCCCCGAGACCATGGCCATGGAGACATGTTGGATGCAGTCATGGCTGGAATCTGCCATAATTACAGCTGCTTTGGCCAGCTTCTTGTTTCTTGGTGCAGTTTGGTATTTTCTGGTGGAACCAGCTGGATCAATTCCTTTGCCCAGATGATGGATGCTCTGGCAAATATGGAATTAGTGGTTGCCGCTCCAGTGATAGTTGTGGATGCATCATATGTTTTTCTGAGGAGTCAGCTGCACTTTTTGTCCTCAGTGTCATTGAGCTGTACATGGTCCTCCATGTTCACAACTGAGCTAGAGACCAGCTGGGCCATGGGGGCATCAACTGTAGGAAAGGATAAGAGAGACTGCACTTCCTGTGGGAGAGAATACATTTCCTTAGGGCATATGCCAACCAATTTGGTAGATACTGAGGCTTTCCACTCTACCATCACCATATCTTTAAAAAGAGGTGAGAAAAGGCACAATGGCTTTGAGGATATAGGAGGTAAGGAAGACCTAGAGATTCTGGAGGGCCCCCTGATGGGGTAATGTCCTTTATAGACCTCTTAACTATTGAGAGGAGTACCTCAAAGTCTGCCTGATTCATCCTCAGATAACTTACCCTTATCTTTATTGGGGGTATCTGGTTCTGACTCAGAAGAATCTCAAGGTGACTCAGGGTCTGATGCAGGAGCACTAGGGACAGCCACAGTGGAAGGTAACTGGTTGTAGAAGGTTGGGCTGAGGAGGGAGATTGGGTGGGGGAGGTTTAGTGGGTTGTGGGGGGACGACAAAGAGCCTTGCACACCTTAATAATAAAGTCTCTCAGCCAGGCAACCACATAAGGAAGAAAAGGATCTTTTGGCCCCTTAGGAGGGGGTGGGGGGTTTCTCATGGGTTTGGTAGGAGGCATGTTACCAGCTGGAGGATCCACAGGTGCCTCAGGCAGCAGAGTAGCCAGTGTACAGGGCACTGGGGCCTGATCTGATGGCAAGCTCAGCATTTCCAGTGAGGCTGCTCTGTGGGGCTTGTAGGCTCAGTGGGGAGCAAAAGTGGCTCAGCTGGCCCTCCCTCATTTATCTTCACTTCCTCCACTGGTATCAGGCAGAGGGGGCCTCATCAAGCACTCTGGGGGGTTGTACTGGAAGATGATCTTTCTCCTGCCCCAGTGACCCCCTCCGACCTCTGGCTGGCCTCCTCGGGAGATGGAGGTAACTGGTGGGGCGATGGCTGGGTGCATACTGCCTGAATGAGAAGCCGCTTGCTAAGCTGAACAGCAATGCAACTTTTTTGGTTTTTTGCATGCTCCCTGGAGCACTCTTTGATATGCTTAGTATTCTGTGAGGCCTTCCAAGGGAGGGAGGCCTCCATGGGAGTAGAAAACATCACAGCTGAGGAGGCAGGAGACAATCTCACTGGCGAAGCTGAGTGTTATTTTTTCTGCCTTTCCTGAGGAGGGTCTCAGTGAGGCTGTTTGCCTCTCTCCTCAGATTGGCGGCCCCGGGGGGGGGGGTGGCCCTGAGACTGACCCCTGGAGCATTTTCCCTGTGTGGGTGAGCTCCATGGGAGGAAGGAGGGGGGGGCAGAACAAAAGCTCAGCAAAAATGAAAATAAAGTTAACACAGTCAATGAGGCAAATGAGATAAATGAAAAAGTGTTTGGGTTGTTTGATAAATCAGTTAAGAACTACGGCTCCCTTCCCACCCTTGCACAATCTGAGAGAGGTGGGGGGAGGGGTGGCAAGTAGGAGCAGAGCTCTTGAGGAAAGATGCTGACTTGAGCAAGACAGGAAAGGAACTGGGGATCGGTGCCTACCCAGCATCAAAAGCTACCTACAAAATTAACTAGTTTCTGTCTGATCCGAGCATGGCGGAAGCATAACCCATATATCTATCACATAACCTACAATTCCCTGGGAGGGAAATGGGGGAAGGCAGGCTTTTTGGAGCATCCCTGGTTCACTTGTCATGACTTCCCATAAAGAATGCTGTGCAGGGTGTAGCTATAATTGAGTGGCTGGGTTCAAAGAACCCCGGCCCCCTAGCTCCTGAGGCTCCCAGCTCTACCCCTCCCTATTTTCTTCATGATCTCCCTCACTCCAAGGGGCTGCTGGAGAGAGGGGTGAACACAGGGCCCCTCTTCCGCAGCTATGCCCCTGATGCTGTGAACTGTAGTTTGACAAAGAACTGGAGAATTCTGTTAGAAATCCATCCTTCCCTCTCATGGAATGGCATGACTAGTAGAAGGAATGACTGTTATTAGACCAGCAGCCCTGCTGCTCAATATTCTTCCAGCAAAGGAATTCTGAGGGAAATCCAAAGAGTTTCAGTAAAACTAGCAAACAATTTAAGCAGAGAACCTGCAGATCCTTGCTCTCAGCATAATTTCTCAGGAGCTGTTCCCCCCCCCCCCCGGGGTATACAGACTCTTGCCCCTGGTGGCACAGTGGTAAAACTGCCGCCCTGTAACCAGAAGATTACAAGTTCGATCCTGACCAGGGGCTCAAGGTTGACTCAGCCTTCCATCCTTCTGAGGTCGGTAAAATGAGTACCCAGAATGTTGGGGGCAATATGCTAAATCATTGTAAACCGCTTAGAGAGCTCCGGCTATAGAGCGGTATATAAATGTAAGTGCTATTGCTATTGCTAAATACTTGGGATGCATGGATTCCTGTTTCAGAGAGAAAGAATTCAATTCTTAGATTCTAGGCTACTGCTGTGTTAGCCATATTTGGTGGCAACTTCAAATACAACATAGTGTTGTTGTTGTTGTTGTTGTTGTTGTTGTTTTAAAGTAAAAAGAAAGAAGAAAAAGAATGGCACATCCTCTTGGAGTTCATTAAAAAGGAATTTTCCAGTGAAGAGTTCTGATTTCAAGCTAGGCTCTGATTATTCCCTCTTGACTAAGTAAATGGTATCAAACTACTTGGGCATTTGCCATGTTGAGGAAAAAAACACACACCCTTCAATTCTATTAACAAGGAAACACCCCCATTCATAAATATACACAGTGGGTGACGTGTTAATGGTGTTGTTATCAGTAGATATCATTTGGTGCCCTTTAATGGAGATCAGCAGGAGCTAACTTTACCATGAGCTTTGAAAACAGCATGGGATCTTGTGGAAGAATCTTTCAATATCTCACAAGGGGAATCAATAAACATTAATCACCACAGTACAGAAAGTAACTGGGGAAAGAGGCTACTTTACTATTTCATGCTGTTCTACTCAAACCTGTTTAATTAGCTCCTCTTACCAGTGGGTGTGTGTTTCAAAACACTATGTTAGGCAGAAGATCTTGGATACTCTACATTTTGAAATCTGATGCACTGCAATGATAATTTCTCACTTTGTACAAATGTAAGAGAAAACTGTTATAAGATAATGACCAGGTGGTACATTACAACTCAACAACTGTTTAAAATTACTGGCACATAGGAATGGTTATGCTGGAGGTGCAAAACAAGATAAGAACATATTATCATCTATGGTGGACTTGTCCAATTGCAAAAACACATAGGTCTAATATTAGAAGTGTGATCTACAGAATTATTGAAACATATGTGAACTAGACCTTTTAAGATTCTTATTGACTTACACAACATTTATATAGAAATTAATGATAATTATTATAATTTGATTACAGCCATGAAAATCCAATATGAAGAATATTGGAAATGAGGGCGGGGGGGGGGGGATACCTGCTATTAAAAAATGAAAAAGCAAGATGTATATGTATCCTGTTATGGCTGAACTAACACAGCTTTTAAGAACTGGAGATTACACAACAGTGCAATCAGTTCAGAGAAACTTGGTGATTGTTTATTGGAAGAGTAAAGTGCACCTTCCTACAAATGCTGATCATGTAATCAGATGTAATCAACCATGAAATTAAAATCAATATTGTAATTTCATAGGTAGTGATGATGACGACGATGATGATGAATGCAGATTTTCAGCCAAAGTGTGCTGTGCGCATAATCTGCCTCTCATCTCTCTTGAATGTCCTGTTGAGAGTCTAGAACTGTTGATGAACCACTACGCATGGAGAGTGCAAAGTACCAGGGACTGAAGTTGCCATTGCCCCAGTGCTTAACCCGATAACTACAGCTGACTGGGGAGAGTAATGTTTTAGTTGAGGTATCTAAACCAATACTAGTTAATCCAAAAAGCTGCTTTGTCATGGATAAACACAATCTGGACTTCCTGCTTGACATGAGAGGAGCCATCTTTGTGCCAGTGTTGCCTGAAAGCTGGAAAAAATAACCTTTCTGCCTTGGTGCTGTGCAGCAGTTTCTCTGTACACATATCGAGGCCTTACATTGACAAGGGACCAGTCTGTCCTTAATAGGGAGAAAGAGCGCAACTGATCAAAACAATATTCCTGTCTCCACTCACGGCAACATTTCAAGGACTAAATAACATAATCTAAATGGATTGTTTTGAATTAGGAGGGGCTGTTGGAGTGACGATTTCTCTATAATTAGTCATAGGGCTCTAGAACACACACAGATGGCATCATGAGCTGACAAGGCAGTCAGCCCTATGGCTTTGAAACTTGACTTTTTAAAGAAGCAAAATTAACTGTCTTATGATGGAGCCAGTCTTTTTTGAGAAGCCAGTCTTTTTGGAGACAAGAAACAACAGCTTTGAATTCTATCGTATCCTTTCAAGCACGTTTTTTGAGATGCTAGGAAGCATTAAAGAAGTATCTTCTGTAAGCTGGAGTTAGCCTTTTGGGGCCAAAATATTATTTCAAGTGTCTTTTCAGACTAGGAGAGAGAGAGAGAGAGAGCGAGCTTTTCAAGCCTTGATTGGTTATTGATTGTTTTTGAGTGCTTATTTTAAAAGATGATCTGTTTTAATCTTTGCATTTCTTTTGTTGCAAACCTTTTTATTGTATAATTTGTATTTTATACCAAGTCTCTGTATTTTATTGTTTATATTAGATTTTGATAGACAATAAAAGCTATGTACAGAAGAGAACAAGAGTCCTGACCTATAATTGGTCCAAACTATACCCCTGTATTAACAGGGTGTTTGTTTCACATTAAAGAGGTGTTGACTGGGATAATTTGTTGCCGGCAGCTGCAACCTTTAAATTGAAGTGTCTCATCTTGACAGCCTCATAAAGTTTCTTCCCTGCTAAAAGGGGTGGGGGGAATAATATGAACAAGTGTTTAGAGTCCACAAGAAAGACTGGATCACACATTACTCCCCTCATCACAGCTAGCTGATGGGGAGGGTCTCCATGGAAGACTTTTAAATGTATAAACCATCTAAGGAATTTTACCTGTCACAATATTTTGGGGTGAATGTGGAATGTCCTGCTTGGGAGAAACATCTGAGGAATTTTAATGGGATAAAAGAAGATTGTCCACAAGCCTAGACATTTCTAATGGGGATCACACATTCTGAATCTTACCCATCACTAGGCCTTTCCCACTGTGAGTATTATGGGGGGGGGAGGGGAACAGCTTGATAGTAAGAGCTACAACTGGAACTTGAACAAGGGTATATGCCACTTGGTGGGACTGTACAATATTGTTTAAAAATCACTCCTTTATATTCATGAAATTTATATTCATGATATTCATATCCTGTGACATTAGGTGAATTCTAGCACACATCCTACTGGAAGCTGAAATATATACTGAAAGGGGTGGGGGGACCCTCAGACTTAATTTCCACCTCAAATCATTGCTCCAAGGTGCCTCACATACTGATTATTCATGCTGGCAGCATAAACCATATTGAAAGGGAGAGATTTCCTGGTGTTAAGGTTTGAAATGTGGGCCATTTGTGCAAAAATATGTCGAGATCTTTATTTGCCCTCTGGGGTCCCTCCAGCGAGGTGACCATAGTCCCAATGGTACAAGTCTTTTTCAGCTGTTTATTCATATGTTCTGAGGGGAAACAGATCAACTCAATAACTTATGCCCCATTTTCTCCTCTCCCCAGATTTCCTAGACTTCAGTTTCCAAATGGAGTAAATAAAGTGCATTGGCATCTTTGGAGGCAAGTTATGTCATGTCATAAAAACCCACCCAGTATAAAATTGCAAGAGGTGCTCTAGGCTAATTATTTTTCACTTGTAAAGAGGACTACGCTTGGTGAGCATAGTATAATCACCCCAGTCACCTGCATCATTGTTTCCTGCTGTGACAGCAACATTGTCTTCCAATTACTTCAGAATTCTCAGTTTGTTTACTATAAGGGCTGTGGCACTGAGCAAATGAGAAAAAACACATTTGAGTGCCTTGAAGAAGTCATTCTCTCATTTCTACATCTGCCAGTTACTCTGTGTTGTCATTAATATTTCTCCACTTTATCTGGCATGATTTAGATTTCAGGGAGTGGGCTGAACATTGGACATGAAATGGCTCTTTCACAGAGAAGCTATGATTAGAATTTTTAAAACTCATGGTGTAGCTGGGGCCTTTCTTAGTGAGTGAAGGTATTTATGCCTCCAGGCCCAATAGCAGCACATGACATCCTTAGGCAGTTGCCAGGGCCCCTGCAGGCCCCACCATGCTGATACCTTCCCTTGCTCCATCCTCAGTCCCCTGCAATTGCAATTCAGCTGGTGGCTGCCACCCCACCTCCTGAGCACTGGATGAAGTAGCATCCCAGGGCATTTGGGGGGGGGAGTAGCAGCTTCTGGAGGTGGGCATTCCCCCCCCCACTATGCCCTGCACTAATTCATTGCGGCACTGTGGGGGGAAATGTGGCTGGCAGATGTCAAAAGAAAACTCTCTTTGTGCTGCCAGACCCTTCTGAACAAAAAGAAAAGAAAGGAAAACAAAAACCCAGCAACAAAGTAAAAAACACTTGATACCTTAAGTGGCACAGCGGGGAAATGCTTGACGACTAACCAGCAGAAGGTTGCCAGTTCAAATCCTCACTGGTACTATATCAGGCAGCCGCGATATAGGAAGCATCTCATACTGCACGGGAGGAGGCATTGGTAAACCCCTCCTGTATTCTACCAAAAAGAAAACCAAAGGGCTCTGTGGGCACCAGGAGTAAAAATCGACTTGGCACACTTTACGTTTACCTTTACCTTTGGGAACCCACACATGTAGGAGGAGTCCACTGGAGGATGCCAAGGGTCCTCTGAAAGTTGCAGCTGGCTCTGCATACTTCAGGGCCCTCTTCAGGTACAGAAAGGAATAGGGGTATGCAACCTTTTTTTTTTTTTTTTTTAAACATCTGGTAAGCAGTAGGGCTGTGCTGTTGTGTTTGTCTGACCAGAATGTCAGACCTAATATCCCCTCTATCGGGCATCATTGGGGGAGTTTCACCACAACAAGAAAACTGACAGTCTGAACTCTGACTAAAATCCATCCTGTTGTGGCAGAACCCCTTTGGAGTTCCAACGTTCCTGTCAGACCAAGTTAAATGGCCAGCAGCTGCATTTTAGCTGAGAGGCCGCATCCTCAGAAGTGCCCCTAGGTTATTATGGAGTCTGGAACAAAAGGCCTTTTCCCCCTGCCCCACCCCACCCCAGCCTGCCACCGCAGCTGCAAGATAAGCTACAATGAACTATATTTTTTAATACCAGAAAATGCTCAGGGAAAGTTGGAAAGGTGTTTGGGGGTATTTTTAGAAGCAATTCTGAATGAGATACTTCCCACTGACCTGCAGATGCCATATTTTGCATGGAGAATCCTGCCACTTAGATTAGCTGAATGTGTTTCCCTCCCACCCCTTTCTTACTCACACACTCACTCACTGTTACCAGTTGCTGTTCTCTGGACTGGACTTGTCTGGTGGAAGACTGGGTGTGTGTGCGTGTATGTGTGCATGGTAGTAAGTAAGGGAGGCATGTGCAGGCTGGATAGTTTCAGGTGCTTGCTTGGTGCTACTGTTTGCTTCTGCCTCTCGCTTTCCACTCCTGCCCGCCCCCCTGAAGTGGGGCAGCTCTTGCTAGTGCTCTTCACTCAGAGATCTCCCTCGCAGCAGACTCTGCTTGCGCTGCCTCACCTGGTGGCGCATGTGATGTGCACATCATGTGTCACATCACATGTGTCACTGTGACTGTGCAGGTGTGAGCAGGTGGCACAGACCTAGCCACTCTCTTCCCTCAGTGTGGCCCCCACTCCACTACAGGAGATCAGGTGGGCAGGCTGCATCAGAGGGCAGGCAGGCCAAAAGGGCACCACTCAGCATTTAATTTTCAAATGGGTCATGCATGGCACCACTCAACTGAAAAGTGCCATGCAAGCCATTTAAAAATTAAATGGCCAGCCCAGCATCTCACAGCTGAGAGGTGGTGCAGGGATCATTTGAAAGTTCAATGGTCATCTTACTGCTTCTCAACTAAGAGGTGCCTCAGTGGCCTTTTAACTTGGTCTGACAGCAATGTTGAGAAATATGGGTTTCCTGATCTAATGATTTTAGAGGGCTGGGTCATGTCAGCTCTCCTAACAACTTTTATTTCATGTTGGATCAGATCATACTGGATTCCATATTTTTAGGCTGTGTGGGTCTAGTAGGTGGTATGAAGCCTCTGGATTGCACAGGCTGGGCATAATACTAGGAATCTAGCCTTCTGCCTTTGCTTGGTCAACACGTTGCCTTTTGTACTTCTAGCTCAAGACTTCAGCTCCTACAAGTAACCTCAGGGATCTGTGTTATGAACACCATTCATCTTTATCATGGTAAAGGATATTATTTGTGAGTTCAATAATATATAGAAATGAAACTTCCTTTCTCCTCCAGTATGGAAATGAGTATTCTAATTATTTTTTTCCTGAATTTAAACCTTTATACTGCTTCCCACCTTTGCTTTTCACAAGCTCTAGCTGATATTCTCCTGGGGTTTTTGATCCCCACCACCCCTGTTTTGTTTTCAGTTTGTTCATTCCTGGTGGTTTGTTGCTGCTATTTTTGGTAATCCAAAACAAACAAACAAACCTGTTTTGTTAACACAGAGACACACACACACCCCTTTGATTTGTCATTTCACATTTCTACAGCCATAGTAACTTTCCTAAAATTATGTCCTTGGAGAAAACCTGAGTTGAGAAACTGGATAATTTATCTTGGTATTGGGTAGAGTACATTCTGTTTCATTGTGCATAACTAAATCTTAAGAATGAAATTTTTCAGCAATCACATAAACACAATAAGACTGCAGAGCAATATGAGAATGCTATTCTCTGTTAAGTGGTGTTACCTGAACCTTATTCATAGCATTTTACTGAACTGAATTAAGATATACTTGCATTCCTAAAAAGAAGTGCACTATTAGAATGGTTAATAATACATACATATTATCTTAATTAATAACCACCAGAGATTGAATTGGAGCGCCAATTTCTTGATACTAAGAGGGAATGAGCAATATAAGCCCTGTTCAGGCATTATACCAAGCATGGATAATTTATCTAGCTATAATATCCAAAAGGGTATGACAGCAAGCCCTGTTCCCACGCACACTATAACCCTGCCTAGGGGTGTGCACAAAACTGTTTTTTGTGGTTCAGTAGTTCATACCAGTCTCCAACTGGGACCCCCAGTTCAAGTACCGGTTCTTTTGATTCAGCTCAAATTTGAACCGGGGTCAAACTGTTTCGTCCCAGGGGATAATGGGAATTCAAACTGGCCAATTATTCCCTATGGGTATCACCTAGGAACACCAAAACGGGTTGTGTGGTATGTCATAATGGCTTCTGCCTTCCAACCAACTCACAAAGCAATTGGGTAATAGGGCTATTTTTAATTATTTTTTTGAATTTGAGTGGTCATCAGTAGGTTAACTCTTGACCTGTTGACCCTGAAAAAAGCAAATCATTAAATTTAGGTGATAGTTAACACCCATCATGCACTGAACATATAAAGTTCACAGACACAAGTTTTAAAAGTTCTGAGTGATCTTAGAGAGTGCCTTCTTCTACACGATCCCCCCCCCCCGCATGTTAAGGTCATCTCAGAAGGTCCGTCTCCAGCAGCCCCAACACAAGCTCCCTGCATGCCCAATACAGGGAGGGCACCACCCTCCTACTGAAAATGGTACATGAGGGGATTTTGTATTTGGGGGCAAAAAGCTGGAGCAGCCAGTGTAAGTCAGCATTCTCCACCAACTGAAATGGCAGGTCATCCAGAGACATCAACTCTCCAATGGCCCGGGCAATGAGACATGCCTCTGGGCGACCAGACCCCCTGACAACTGCCCCCCCCCCACTTGCCTTCTGCATGACAGTGAATGTGCTTGAGAGCAGGAGCAGAGAGCACATCCCTTGCCTCCACTAGTCCAGTGCACAGCTGGCAGCTTACTACCGCCAGCAGGAGTGAGGATGACCAGATGATGCTGTTCGATGTACCTACACTTGGATGGCATCCCCAGATGCTTCCAACACCTCAGCCACCATAGGCAGCTGCTCTGCGGGAGCTGGTGTCACCAGAAACGTGAGCCTGCGCACAACAAACTCTTGTTGTGGACTTGGGTGACACTCTTGGGTGGACTTGGGTGACTTAGGGAGTAGGCCCCTCTTGCCGCCCTTGCCTCAAAACCGCATAAGCCCTCCCTCTGTCTGGAACCCAGCTCCTAGACCTACCCTGCCCACTTGACATCCCTTCCCCCAGACTAGGCCCAATTTAAAACAAAGAAATACCAAAGCATCTAAGCACAAAACTGAACCAGAACCTAACTACACCACAAAAAACAACCAAATCAACCACAACAAAACCACATTATGACCTAATCAATTCATCAACAGAACAACAACAGCAATACAACTCCAGAAACCTAAGCATAGGAAAAAACACAAGCATTCCCCCCAATTCTAAAAAAATCCAAACTACAAAATGAAAACACCCAAGAAGATGAAATAAATTTCAGATGTGTGGCAGGGGCATGGTGTCTCACCAATCTGACGATAATGGGATAGTCAAATCCACATGGACAGATCAGGAACTTGGGGGGTGATCCAAAAAAAGGCAGGCAGGTAATCAAATAAATCAAAATAAAGAGGTAATCCAAAGATGGGGATCAGATGGTGGTGGCAAGGCAGGCGGGGCTCAGATGGTGGTGGCAAGACAGGTGGTGGCAATGCAGGCTGGTCAGGTGGGGTGGCAAGGTGAGTGGGTCTGGCAGAGGCAGTAGCAAGGCAGGTGGGTGTTTAAATGCAGTGGCAGAGGAAGGTAGGGTTCAGGACGAGGTGGAGGTGGGAGGGGGTCATGCACTGGCAAGGCAGGTAAAAGTCCAAAGGTGGTGGCAGCGGAAACAGGTGGGGGTCAGCTGGTGATAGAGGCAGGCGGGTGTCCAAAGGTTGTGGCAGTGTAGGTAGGTGGGGGTCAGGTGATGGCAGATGGGGCTCCGAAGATGGTGGCCAAGGCAGGCAGTAGTCCAAAGGTGGAAGGCAGGTGAAGGCCTGAAGGAGGCAGGCAGGCAGGGCTCCGAAAGAAGCAGGCAGGTTGGGGTCTGAAGGAGGCAGGCAGGTGGGGGCCAGCAGATCATGGAGGGCCTGAAGCAGGGAGTCCACAGCAGCAGACCAGGGTGCAGCCCAAGACTAGCTAGCAAGCGAGCCAAGCAAGCAAATAATCCACCAAAAGTACCTGGAGCACTCTTCTGCTTCGCATGAAAGCAGAAGAGTAAAGCCAGGCAGAATATGCTCCCCCCTCACTTATCCCTTGCCCCCAGGCAATTAGGGCAGATAACACCTTGATTTGAATGACAACAAGCCAAGCAGATCAAAGGGAGTCTCTAGCCAATCGGAATGCAGTAGCCAAAAACCAATCCGGAGGGCAGAAAAAATGTAAACACGGCTTTGTAATCGCAGCCACCACATTCAAACCATTGAACCAGTTAGAAACAGTTCAATTTGAACTGGGCTCAGCTTGGTTCTAATTCAGACCGGCCCCTTCTTTTCAAACTTGAACTGGTCGAATTGGGCCAGTCCAAGTTGAACCTGGTTCAACTTGAACCGTTTCTGCACACCCCGACCCTGCCCACATACTGTCCATAAGTACAGCATTTGTTTGAGGATTTGAAATCCTGTATACCTGGGTGTAGCATCCAACCTTTACCAAACACCTGAACAATTTTGTCCTCCTCAATTTCATTCTATGAAAGAGAGAGATTTTATGTTCAATCTGATTTTCTCCTTTGTGTTTGAAATGTGCGATTATTTACTTATATTAGTATCCTCTATTGACTGGATTCGTTTTGGAGAGAGAAAATTGGGTGTAATTGTCAGAGGATGCACTGTATTTATGTTGCTTTTTCCTCAGCTTAGAGGTATTACGTGTTTGATGCCTTCTTTGTGTTATCTTTTTAATGCAGTCAATTGAGCTACCTAAGAGACTAAAGACTCCCCCCCCCCCACCCCACAACACACTGACTCTGGGGGCTATATAGTTGAACTGCATTTCTTCTTCTTTTTTGCCTTGTATTGCAGTGATGCTGTACATAAAATGAGAAATTTTCAGTGGCTTTTACTATATTTAAAGAATTGTTATTGTTTCTGCTTAGTACAGAGCTCAATAATAACTAGTCTTGTTAAGAGCCTGACATATCATCTGATCTTATTTTTTTCAGGGGGATCCGGGACATGGTGAGTGCCACAAGCTAGTCCTGTCCAGGCCAACGCAAGGATGCAGCGACATGTGCAACACCCACCAACCACCAGTGCCACCATTTTCACTTTTTAAATTTTTTTCTGGACAGATGATGGCTGTAGAATACCTGTAGTCTGGGAAGACATACAGTTGGTGTGGCAGACATAATTGATAGAAGCCCCTTGTGGTGCCACCAGCATCCAGCAGAATCCCTAGGATATGGACCCCTAAAACTGTGTAATAAGATTGTCAAGGTGATATGTATGCCATGCAGTTTGGTGGAGATGCTCTGTTCTACAGTGGCAAATTGAAGGGAGGGGGGGAAACAGGGTATGTATATGTGACTTACTTTGAGGGCATTTGTTGATAGCAACTTTTTGGAGCAAAACAATATTTTAAAATGTTGCTTATTTTTTTTTCCCTGGAAGCAAAGGCAAAACAAAGAAAGTTCACGGATAAGATTTGAAATTTAGAGTAGAGGTATCTCTTGCAATTTACCAAGCAAGGCACAGGGAAGAATGTCTAAAGCTTGTTTAAATAAGCTACACTTTTTGTTCAATTGCAGTTTTCATTCCTGAATGAAAACGCACACCCAGTACTTCTGGCCACTTCTGGCCAAGGAGAGGGAAGGGGCGGTAGGGAGATATGCTGCCGCCCCGAAGGTTTTTACTGGCAATGAGCGCCAGTGGGGGGAAAGCGATGGGAGGGGTAAGTGCACTCTCCCCCGCCCTTAAAGCAGCACCTCCGTGCACATCCCTACTGTATATACAATCGAATCAAGATTGCATCAAGTATTTTATCAATGCACTATTGGTATAACAGCGGGGAAAGAGAAAGCACATTAACAATAAATTGAATGCTGTGGCAAACTGCAGATACACAACATATACAGTAGCTTGTACAGACCTTGAGGAGTGGGGGACAAACATACAGAATCGTTTCATTGGTTGCACTATGGAAACAAGACCAGGTAATTTTTAGAATATTGTTTTAAAAATTTTAAATTGTGTTTTACATTTCTTGCTTTTAAATTTTTGTTTTGTTTTGCTTTTGTTTCTAATTAATGTTTTACTTTTTAATCTTGTTGTAAACCGCCCAGAGACGTAAGTTTTGGGCTGTGTAAAAATATGATAAATAACATAACATAACATAACATAACATAACATAACATAACATAACATAAATTCAGAATTTCAAAATCAGGGGAATTTTTGAATGACAATGTTGGTCACATCCCTAATAGGAAACTACAGTATTTACACAAAATGACAATTAGAAGTATCAGCAGCGGCATCTTGAGACAATTAGGGCTGATTCACAAATATGTGTATATTGCTTGATATCACTTTATGAAATGCATGCATGAGTGGGCCCTCACACACTACAGATAGCGTCACCTGGAAGCTCTTCTCACGATCAATGAGAAGAGCTTTGGGGCTAACTGCAGGGAAAGCAGGCTTAGCCTGCTCTCCCAGCAGACGAGCAGTAGCTCGTCGCTGGGTGGCCAGATCAGCTGCTCGCACGACTGCCAGCTCTGTTACATAGTCGGCAGGGGTGGCGGGGATCGGGGGGCGTGCGGCCCCCGGAAGTTCCAGGATGGCCCACACAAGCGAGTGGGGCATTCTGGAGAGACTCCCAAGCCCAGGAGTTTGCTTCCAGCCTCCCGGTCAGGGGTCTACTTGTGTGTTGCCACACGCCATGGCAACACACAAGAAAAAAGATGAGGCGAATGGAGTGCTCACTCCATTAACCTCGTCTTAGGGGAGGGGTGGTTAGGTGGGCTAGATGCCTTGGGAGACTGGTGGTTCCCACGATCCCTGGAAAGCAGGCTAAGCTCCCTTAGCCCACTTTCCAGTGATCATGAGAATAGCTTCCTGGACTCTCCAGTGTAATATTGCTCATTGTAACATTTTCATATATTTAATTGCTAGTCATCCATTGCAGAAGAAATCAAGTGATGAGAAAGCATGAGACTTGCATGTGTGAACCAGTCAATATTTCAGGTCTTGACTATAATAGCAGTTAAAGCGTGGTAGTTGGTGGTTAACTTGGAGCATTTTACAAAAATGTATTATATTGGGAAATATTTTGGGTTTGATTTTTGTCAAGAAGAGGACATGTATGGATTATTTTTAGACATTTTAATGCCACTCTGCATCTCAGCATCTGAATGCTTATGGAAGACTGGATGTGACCCAAACACTTTGATAACATTTGCAAATTGCTACTAATTTCCCTTTTAATGTGGAATTCTAAAAGAGGTTTTTCATAGCTTCAGCTTTGACTAGACACAAAAGAAGCACTTCTATGTAGGCTAAGAAGCTAAGTACACAGAATACATACAAAGTGCCTATTTATTCACTTCTCACTGGTTTACACTTCCTTTGTGATAATGTACTTTAAGTCAATAACTGAAGTCTATCATTATTTTTCTGCTTCTATGAATCCCCATTTGGACGATTTTTAAAAGATGAATAAAGTTGAACTTCCTCTGTGTTCTGTGAACAATTCAAAAAATGCTTCCATCGATTATTATTATTATTTCTTGTTTACACAGACAGACAGGTGTTATTGACTGGTTTGTTTTATCCAGACATCGAGTCCTTCCCACGGACCTGGGATGGCTGAATTTTATCATCAATACTGCTAGTTATTATAGATATCGTCGCAAAATATAGGCTGTTCCCAGTAAAGTTGCTTTTTGTAATTGGCTGATGGTGATTTCTGTGGCCCCGATGCTGTTGAGGTGCTCTTCAAGGTCTTTTCGAACTGCACCCAGGGCGCCAATTCCAATGGGATTATTTTGGTCTTTTTCTGCCACAGTCTTTCAATTTCAATTTGTAGATCTTTGTATTTGGTGATTGTTTCTATTTCTTTTTCTTCTATTCTGCTATCCCCTGGTATTGCTATGTCGATTATTTTCACTTGTTTTTCTTTCTTCTTGACTACAGTTATATCTGGTGTATTGTGAGGCAGATGTTTGTCTGTTTGTAGTCGGAAGTCCCATAATGTTTTTGCATCTTCATTTTCTTCAACTTTTTCAATTTTATGGTCCCACCAATCTTTGGCTACAGGTAGCTTGTATTTTTTGCAGATGTTCCAGAGTATCATCCCTGCTACCTTGTCATGCCTTTGTTTGTAGTCAGTCTGTGTGATCTTATTACAATAGCTGATTAGGTGGTCCACGGTTTCATCGACTTCTTTACAGAGGCGGCACTTGCTGTTTGTTGTTGACTTTTCTACTTTTGCTCTTATTGCATTTGTTCTTAGTGCCTGTTCTTGTGCAGCCAGTATTAAACCCTCTGTTTCTTTCTTCAAGTTGCCATTCTTAAGCCATTGCCAGGTCTTGGTGATGTCTAATTTTCCACTTATATTGTGCAAATATTGACCATGCAGTGGCTTCTTTTTCCATTTTTATGCTCAGTTCTTGACTTGTTCTTTCTTGTAGGCCTGCTTTGTTTCATTGGTGTTTCATAAAAGACAGTGAAGAAGATGCACTTCAAATGGTCAATAATGTGAAACTATTCGTTTCCAATTATTGACCATTTGAAGTGCATCTTCTTCATTGTCTTTTATATATTCTTCAAGGCCTCTTTTCTCCTCCTCTACTGTTTGATGGACTTGCAGCATTCCTCTTCCACTTGAGCTGTGAGGGAGGTATAGCCTGTCAACATTACTGTGGGGGTGCAGAGCATGATTGATGGTCATTATTTTCCTGGTCTTACGATCTAGCGTCGCTAGCTCAGCCTGGGTCCAGTCTATTATTCCTGCAGTGTATCTGATAACAGGTATAGCTCAGGTGTTTATGGCTTGTATGGTGTTCCCGCCATTGAGTTTGGACTTGAGGATTTTTCTAACTCTCCTAATGTATTAACTTCCAATTTTTCAACTTCAGTGTGTGCAATGTTATCAACCTGGAGAATGCCCAAGTATTTGCAATGTTCTTTCTCTTCCAGGTTCTTGTTGTTGCTTGCATTTGTTCTATTCTTTCTGTTTTTGTTATTTTTCCTCTGTTCATTATTAATGCAGCACACTTGTCTAGTCCAAACTCCATTGCTATATCGCTACTGAATATACGGACAGTGTTTAGCAGTGATTTGATTTCTGACTGGGACTTTCCATACAACTTCAGATCGTCCATGTACAGCAGATGGTTGATTTTACTTGATGTTTTAGATGTTTGGTATCCGAGGCCTGTTTTGTTTGGTATTTGTGAAAGTGGAGTCATGGCGATTACAAACAACAGAGGGGATAGTGACTCCCCTTGGAAAATACCTCTTCTAATGCTAACCTGTCCAAGTGTCTCACCATTGATTGTTTACTGTGTACTCCACATGCTCATTGCTTTTAAAAATAAATATCTGAAAGTTTTTGCTGACACCGGTTATTTCTAAACATTTTAGTATCCATTTGTGAGGCAATGAGTCGAAGGCTTTCTTGTAGTCAATCCATGCAAAACTTAGATTTATTATTATTTATTTGCACAGTCAGACATGTGTTATTGACTGGTTTGTTTTATCCAGACATCGAGTCCTCCCCAAGGACCTGGGATGGCTGATTTTATTGTCAATGTTGTTGCTGTTGTTATAGATATCGTCGTAGAATATATGCTGTTCCCAATAAAGTTGCTTTTTGTAATTGGCTGATGGTGATTTCTGTGGCCCCTATGGTGTTGAGGTGCTCTTCAAGGTCTTTTGGGATTGCACCTAGGGCGCCAATTACCACTGGGATTATTTTGGTCTTTTTCTGCCACAGCCTTTCAATTTCAATTTGTACATCTTTGTATTTTGTGATTTTTTCTATTTCTGTTTCTTCTATTCTGCTATCCCCTGGTATTGCTATGTCGATTATTTTAACTTGTTTTTCTTTATTCTTGACTACAGTTATATCTGGTGTATTGTGTGGCAGATGTTTGTCTGTTTGTAGTCGGAAGTCGTATAATATTTTTACCCCTGCTAACTGGGCAAAGAGGCACCTTTTACCGTGGTGATTCTCTATTTAGCAGGGGGAGAGTAACTGGCCCTATTTACCCCCAGCACAGTACTTCCAGTGACTGTTGCTGGTGTGTGTCTTAAGTTTATTTTTAGAATGTGAGCCCTTTGGGGACAGGGAGCCATCTTATTTGTTTGTTGTTTCTCTTTGTAAACTGCCCTGAGCCATTTTTGGAAGGGCGGTATAGAAATGGAATTATTATTATTATTATTATTTCTTGTTTACACAGACAGGTGTTATTGACTGGTTTGTTTTATCCAGACATTGAGTCCTTCCCAAGGACCTGGGATGCCTGCATTTTATTGTCAATGGTTATAGATATCGTCGCAGAATATAGGCTGTTCCCAGTAAAGCTGCTTTTTGTAACTGGCTGATGGTGATTTCTGTGGCCCCTATGGTGTTGAGGTGCTCTTCAAGGTCTTTTGGAACTGCACCCAGGGCACCAATTACCACTGGGATTATTTTGGTCTTCTTCTGCCACAGCCTTTCAATTTCAATTTGTAGATCTTTGTATTTTGGTGATTTTTTTCTATTTCTTTTTCTTCTATTCTGCTATCCCCTGGTGGTATTATTATTATTATTATTATTATTATCATCATCATCATCATCATCATCATCATCATCATCATCTTCATTTTCTTAAACATTTTCAATTTTATGGTCCCACCAATCTTTGGCTACAGTAAACTTGTATTTTTTGCAGATGTTCCAGTGTATCATCCCTGCTACCTTGTCATGCCTTTGTTTGTAGTCAGTCTGTGCGATCTTTTTACAACAGCTGATTAGGTGGTCCACTGTTTCATCTGCTTCTTTACAAAGGCGGCACTTGCTGTTTGTTGTGGATTTTTCAACTTTTGCTCTGATTGCATTTGTTCTTAGTGCCTGTTCTTGTGCAGCCAGTATTAAACCCTCTTTTCCCCCCTTCAAGTTGCCATTCTTAAGCCATTGCCAGGTCTTGGTGATGTCTGATTTTCCAGTTGTTGTTGTTGTTATTAAAAATATAATGCTTGTAAAAGTTTTGCCTGTTTATTTATAGTGTTCTCAACTGGTTGTTTTTGCTGTCAGTGATGTCATCACACAGCCACCTGATTGACTATGTAGTTTAGTGATGTCATCCTACTCACTGCATGATCCATAATGATTAATCCAGGAAGGAAACAGAGGCATTATTAAGGATTTCAAAAAATGTGTTGAAGCAACAGCAGATAGGGAAAGGAATGACACTGAATGGGATTTTTAAAAAGGTGAATAATCTTACTATCAAAAAGTTCTTTGCCCAAAAAATATTTTTAACACTATCTCTGAAAATTGCTGCATTTGCCCTAAAATGGAAGAATATTTGGCTCAGCCATTACACCCAGATCCAAAGAAGACACAACACATGAGAATGGAATAAACTAGGACCCCTTTGTGGATGTCCATAACATAAATTTGCAACAAATGGTTTTAACTACTCAGAGTGTGGGTACTCCACCCTATAGGAAAGCCTCCTAAAGAAGACTATTCTTACTCAAAGGAGAAATGGCCAGGTATTGAATTTGTCAGGAGACAAACTCCTGACTTCCTCTAATCACATGGGTCTCAACATTGAGGGGAGAGCTACTCGACCCACCACAACCCAAGCTGCTTGATGAGCGAAGCAACCCCCCAAGAGGGGCCATTCCCAACCCCCCGGGCCACAAACCCTGAAGGGCCATTCCATGGTACCCCCCTCAACTCAGTAGCCCTCAGGCCAAACACCAATAGCTAATCCTGCCACCCCACATTCACCTGCCACAGAAGGAGGGCAAACCTCAATTTATCCTCCCTTCCCCCACCAAACCACAGCCTGCTTCAAATCCCATTGTAAGTCTCCAAGAAACAAACCATTTCCTAATCTGAGAGATGTACATCATCGGTCCTCTAGAGTGAATCATTACGATGTTGAATATCAGAGTGAAAAATCACCCTCCCACCCAAGGCAACAATTGCCTATTTCCTGGTTCACCTCCTTGTGCACCCTGTTACACAAAATGGGCCATCTTCAGCTTTCCAATTGAGGCACGGGATGATGTTGGACCAGATTGACAAATTTGGCCAATCTGGAAGGAATGTGTACTGTAGCTAGCAGGATCGAGACTCTCCCATACCAGTGCCACTTTTATGATAGTCCAAAATTGAAAATGGGTGAAGGAATTAAAACCCTCATGCTGGAACAAGGGACACTTTGCCCCCTATATTGAACATATGCTAGCAAGGCATGCACCAGGAACAAATCCACATATGGAGCTCATGCCAAAACTATTCTGGTGCCCCTACTCTGCTGATCAGTCTTAGCTACCCGAATGTGGAGGGCAACCCCTACACCCTTCACCTCCACATTCCAGTGTTGCCGGGCCCATCCAAAACTATCAGACCAGGAAGCCACCACCAGCTTGATGATCTGCAAGGTGCTGAAAAATGCCACCAGTGCAGAAGCGCTAAACAGCAGAAACTCAAAGTTGGGGGGAAATAATAGTTAAGGTGAATAAACAACCTACTGAACAGCTAAGGGGGAAAAGGAACCTTAGAATCAGGGCGAGGGGGTTGCATCCACAACCAACCCTCCAGCATCCTGCAAATTCTGAAGTGGAATCCACATATCTCCCTAGATTAATGTGACAAACTAGCATGGCCAGCCTTCCAACTGAGCCAAGTGACAAACTTTGGGCATGCAGTTGAACACAGAAGCACAGTATGTAATCCACTGGAAGGGGCCAAATATCATGGAGACCAATTGACTGCCTAAACTGTCGGGACCTTCGGGACCTTGACAAGAGTAATGTCCGTCTCTTGGTCCTTTTAGATCTCTCAGCGGCTTTTGACACTATCAATCATGCTATCCTTCTTGACTGCCTGCATGGGTTGGGTATGGGGGCACTGTCCTACAGTGGTTCCATTCTCACCTTAGCAGGCATGTCCAGTCGGTATGCATTGAGGACAGGTGCTCTTACCCATGGCCACTCCTTTATGGAGTTCCCCACGGTTGAATTCTTGCCCCTGTCCTTTTTAACATCTATATGAAGCCGCTGGGCCAGGTCATCTCCCAGTTTGGGGTGAGATTTCATCAATACGCTGATGACACTCAGCTATATATTGCCATCCCAGACCATTTTGAGGACACTGTTTCTGTGCTTACTTGATGCCTGGAAGCTGTTAAGGTCTGGATGAATCAAAACAAGCTCAGACTGAATCCCACTAAGACTGAATTACTGTTATTCAGCCCTCGTAATGACCAATAGCTGGATGTGAATCTTGTTTTAGATGGGGTGGCGCTGCCCTTAAAAGAGCTTGTTCATGATTTGGGGGTCCTTTTGGACTCGTGTCTCCTGCTTGAGCAGCAGGTGGAAGCTGCGGCCAGAAGTGCTTTTGCCCAGTTTCATCTGGTTCACCAATTACTCCCTTACCTTGATTGGCAGGAATTACTGACAGTGACCCATGCCCTTGTTATCTCCCATTTAGATTATTGTAACACTCTCTATCTAGGGTTACCTTTGAGGATGATCGGGAAGCTGCAGGGGGTCCAGAATACAGTGGCTCGCCTACTCATGGGTGCCAGAAAATATGACAGGGTAACACCTCTCCTATGGTCATTGCACTGGTTGCCTATTTGCTTCCGAGCTCAATTTAAGGTCCTGGTTTTGACCTTCAAAGCCTTGCAGGGCCTGGCGCCTGTCAACCTACAGACCCACCTCTCCCATCCAGTTACATCCCATCCAGTTAGATAATCTCAGATCATCTCAGATGGCCCTTCTGTCAGTCCCTGATTTCCGAGATGTTCGGGGCTCTAGGACCCGGGAAAGGGCCTTTTCAGTTGCTGACCCGCTCCTTTGGAACACTCTCCCCTGACAGATCCGGCTAACCCCTTCCTTACTGATCTTCAAATCGCTATTGAAGACTTTTTTGCTAGGCATTTGCCCTGTAGTTTATTTGTCTGTTCTTTGGTAGTTTTTAATTTAGAATGTAATTTTTAATGTTACCTGTTTGCTTGTTATTGTGCACCACCCAGAGTCTTTGGAGTGGGCAGTATATTAAATGTCACAAACAAACAAACAAACTGACTGACTGACTGACTGACTGACTGAACTCACGTAAGGCTGCAGAATACCGAGCCCTGGTGTTAGGGTCCAAAGAGAACCAATGGCCTGCTCTAATTCAAAGTCCCACAGACTGTCAGGAAAACCTTGGGAGGCTCCCTGGACATCGGGGCAAGCACCTGAAATTGATCTGCCCACATCCAAGACAGCACAATGCAATGTCTAATAACTCAGGGATTCCTAGAAGTCCAGAAGTTAATTACCTGAACGGTAGCCATATTATTGCACCAGAAATGTACTGAGCGATTGGCAAACTACCGAGACCAGATATGCACCATAACAACTATTGGAAAAAATTCCAGAAATGTTAAATCTCACATAATGCCCCATGATGACCAAGCCTCAGGCAACTTAGCAGTGCACCACAGACTGGAGAAATACAGCCCCAAACCCAAAGACCTCACAGCATCAGAGTGAACCTGTAGATCTGCCTCAAGCAAAAACCTGGAATGCTGGAGTGAAACGCCACTGAAGTCCTGCAAGAACTCCATTGACATATGGGCATCATCCCTATATCCCAAATCACTTGGATATGATGATGTGTGGCCCTAATCCCTTTCATGGCATCACATAGCCTTCTAAAGGCTTTGCCTGGCATGACCACCCTACAAGCAAAGTTCCGGTGTCCAATGACACCTTGCAACTCACATAGGGTAACCTTCCTGACTACCAGGAGATGGACCAACTGAAGCTTCAAATCACTGATCTTATTGGTGGGTAGCCTGCAGCATTGTGAAAAAGTGTCAATCTCAATATCCAAGAAGGCCAATATTGTGGCAGGACTTCTGTCTTTTCAGCCGCAAGGGTGAAACTCACCCAACTCACATGCTAAAACTGCCGCCCTGTAACCAGAAGGTTACAAGTTCGATCCTGACCAGGGGCTCAAGGTTGACTCAGCCTTCCATCCTTCCGAGGTCGGTAAAATGAGTACCCAGAATGTTGGGGGCAATATGCTAAATCATTGTAAACCGCTTAGAGAGCTCCGGCTATAAAGCGGTATATAAATGTAAGTGCTATTGCTATTGCTATTGCTACCCACTGAAATATGTGCATCAGTTGTTCACATGGGGGCGGGGTGGAAGGACTAGCAAAGACATCAAAGTCATCTAAAGAGTGGACAACAGAACACAGGTCAGACCTGTCCCATATTGCCCACCCCAGAAAGGAGTTGAAATGCTCTAAAGCAGCACAGGAGAAGATAGAGCACCCCATGAGCAAAGCTCAGTCCATATAGAAGGCGCCTTGGGGGGGGGAACCCCAGAAAGTCAAAGTCATCTGGATGAACTGGCAGAAGCTGAAAAACTGACTTGATGTCACACTTACCCATTAGAGCCCCCACCCCCTAAGAGCGGACCATCCCAACCACAACATCAAATGATATATAATGCACCAAACAAAGATGGTGCAGTATTGCATCCTTGACCAACCCACTGGCAGGAATGAAAGTTGATGAATAAGGCGACACTCTCCTGAGGCTTTCTACAAAACCATGCCCAATGAGGACACCCTGAGATGTGGCACCAGCAGCTTGGAGAAAAGGCTGAGAACTCGCCCCTCCCTGACCTTTTTCTCAATCTTAGCCCAAACAATGTATCTGAGCCCCAGAACAGATTTCAAATTGTTAGCTCAAAATGTCACCCTAGAGTCCTGATAAGAGATTCTAAAACCAAACTTAAAACCATCCCTCAAATACTGAGAAACTTGTACCAAAGCTGCAGCAGGGGAATCAGACTGACAGGACTTGGTCCCTTTACCAGAAGGAGGGGTGGCACCACCTCCTTTTTTGGCACCCTAGTGGTTGTAAAAACCTGTCTGTGCTCCTCAACCACTGGGACAGTTGCAGAAGGGATGTGGACCCTCACAGATGGAGCACACGTGTCAAAATCAACACTGGTGGCAGGCACATGCTCCTGAGGACCCAAATTCCCAGCACAGGGGGTGAAATTGTTCCTCCTGCCCAAAAATCTGCTCTTTGGTTGCTGCTGCTATTGATTTCTTGCCCAAAATGGGGTGATTAGGGGTAATTATTTAAGTGAACATCTTCTTTGCCATGAGCCCCACTGCCCATTGAGATAATCTGGAGAGATCCTTCTGCAATTGCCACTGGTTCATCTGGTGGCTACTCAGGAACACTCCTTTCTTTGGCCTTTGGAAGGCCCCAGGATCAAGAGTAGGGCCTGATACCAGCTAAGATAGGCCCATGGTTGCCATGGAGGCCATGAAATCTTGAGCCTCACCTACTAGGGGGGCCTCAGCATGGACATTGACATCTCCAAAAACAATAAGTTTGGGGGAACCCAAGGCCACCTCCAAGACCACCCTCGCCAGCTCAGGTAGAGAGACTGAAGTGCAGTGGGTTGGTCGGTATACCAGCAGAATCCCCAGCCTATCTCGGAGGCCCACCCTCAAGGACAAATTTCTCATTGCTATTCAAAATAATAATTTTGAGAAATAAATCAGCATTCCAGTCCTCTCTTAATAGGAAACTAGTTGTCACATAGACATCTTCCATTGACACAGATTTATAATTAACCCCTTTCATCTAGATTTAACTCCATTAATTCTTAACTTTATTTGGTTCATTTAACTCCATTAATGGATAGGCCTTCTCCGTTGCTGCCCTGAGGCTTTGGAATGGGCTCCCTGCTGAAATAAGAGCCTCCCCATCTCTGACAACCTTTTAAAAGGCAGTCAAGACACATTTGTTCACCCAGGCTTTTAATTATATACTGTTTTAATAGACTGATGGTTTTCAAAAGTTTCAACATTGTTTTAAATTTTAAATTGTTGTAATGTTCTAACCTTTTTACTTATTGTTTTCATTGTTTTGTTGTAAACCACCCAGAGATTTGCATTTTGGGCAGTATATAAATATGTGAAAAAAATAAAATAAAATAAAATAAAATACTCATGTTTGAGACAGGGATGTGTGAGCCAACACAATTCAAACTGAGGTTCAAATTGAACTGGCCCGGTTTGGGCAGTCAGAGTTTGAACTGGACTGGTCCCTGCTTCTAAGAGCCGGCTCACAGACCACTTCAGGTATATTGTAAATGGGAATCTGGTGATGACTCCCCTCTACAATTCAAGGGGGATTCTCTAACATAAGAAGGGTGGGGTGGGAAAGCAGAAGTACCTTTTATTTTAAGCCTGCGGTGACAGTCTCTGGAGGCGATGGGGCAGCGGTGGGGGCTCCTCCAAGACCCCTGCAGGACTCCCAAATGACAGCCCAAGATGGCTGTGGCCCAGTTCAGGCCTCTGCACATGCATTTTCATGACTTCTGCACATGCACAGAGGTCATTTTTGTGACCTCCACTCATGCACAGGGGCCATTTGCATCACCATTCAAACCAAACCAGTCAAACTAGTTCCATGCACATCCTTAGTTTGAGAAGCAAGTGAAGACTTAGATTAGCTAAACTGGATTCATTAACTGTAAAAAATCTGCAAATATCTTGAAACTCAAACATGAAGTTCCAGGTGAAGAGGTTATAGGTAAATAGGTCATTTTTCTAGGCCAGAGTTAAATTAAATGAAATAATTTAAATGAAGAAGCGATGATTTTATTTCACTATCCCTGACAGAGTCACTCTATTAAAGCGTGAAGGTTTCCCCCCAGTCTCCATTCATCTAGTGAATACTTATGGATCCCTAAAACATTAGAGAACATATATTTCTGAAGTTATGACCATCAGTCTGCTCCCAATTAGGGATATACAGAACTGATTCTATTGTGAATTGGACCACCATGAACCGGGCTAGTTTGAGCAGTTCGATTGAAAACTGCTTCAAACCTGTTTGAGGTGGTTCATCAAACCGGTTGACCCAGCTAATCAGTCCCACCACATTGGTTTGCATGCCCACTGTTTGGATCCATTTCAGTTCAAATTCTGACAAAACTGCACCAAACAGTCCATGCACACCTCTTTTCCAAATCATCCTGAACCTGTATTTCTGTGTCAGTTACAGTTCTGAAGTGAGTTTGAGTGGATCTAGTGTTTTGACTTCATGCTCAGAGAAACGTTTCTGGCTAGAATATATCTCAAAATGCATCAGAATTAACGGATACTTTCTTTTTCTACACAGATGTCATTTCTAGGCACCTCAGGAATCACATGCTCATCCATTCTTGTTGCTTCAATATATGTGCAGAATTCTGCTTCCTTGTGTGCATGTCCCCTGGATGAACCAGGGAAATTGTGTTCCAGAGGCACACATATGTGAGATATTCACACACACCTGATTTTCCATGCTTCTTCAGTCATCATCTTCTGATTTTCCATGCTTCTTCAGTCATCATTTCTAAACATCTTTTTAAACTGGAGGCTTTTAAAAGAAGTCCAACACAATCCACAATTTCATAGCTTTAAGTAGTGGTTATTTACAATATGCTATTTACAGTGCTTGACTGTGGATCTTATGTGAAATGGAGAAATCAATATTGACCAGGAATCAATATTGATTTCTAAGTAGAACATTTTAGTATTTGTTTCAAAAAGGGTATTATTTGCACTTCAGGCTCCAAAATATTATTCAAATATGTTATGATCATAGTGCATTTTCTCTTCAATATCTCACTGATCTGGGAAGCAACCCCCCTCCCACCCATATTTAAGAAGGCTTACAAAATGTCAGATTGCTTTAAGGCTATTATTATTATTAGTAGTAGTAGTAGTAGTAGTATTAATTATATATATATATATCCCGCTCTTCCTCCAAGGAGCCCAGAATGGTGTACTACATACTTGAGTTTCTCTTTCACAACAACCCTGTGAAGTAGGTTAGGCTGAGAGAGAAGTGACTGGCCCAGAGTCACCCAGCTAGTTTCATGGCTGAATGGGGATTTGAACTCAGGTCTCCCTGGTCCTAGTCCAGCACTCTAACCACTACACCATGCTGGCTATATTCTATTCTTTCTATTGGAAGAAAGCCAACTAGTTTTTCCAGTAGTCTTCTCTCAGTTCCTCTCATGGGCTTGTAACAGTAAGGCCATTTTTTAAAGTAATAGTGTTGTGTGTGTGTGTGTTATAGATTCATCCTCAGATTAATCCCATCTGGGTTTTTTCCCTTTTCCCTTTGCAGCAAATATGCTAATAGAATTTACTGAGTACATTTCTTTTCATAAGTTTCTGCCTGCTTTTCCAGTAAGCTCCCTCTTATGGTAACTAATTCCTAGAGCCATATACATTGACAGGAGGTTATACAACCCATGTCCAACAACTATCCATTTTATCTTTAGCCATAAGACAGCTATGAATTCTTCAGAGTGTTGTCTTCTTTGAAAGATACTGTTGTACTTTTTGTTTATTTTGAAACATATTTCCTGGCTTTTTACTCCCAAAACTGCTGTTAGTCAGCAAATTTAGGTCGTTTCTTCTTGCCTCCCTTCATCCATTCCTTTAATATTTACTCTCTTTTTCGCTGTTATACTCTTTATATAACTTCTCTTTGGTGAAGGATGATATTTGATCTTAATGGACTTTTTTATATTCACAGTGAGTATAACTTTTTAGAGGAAAAGGGCTTCCTTCTGGTGCTATATGTCAAATACCAGGTAGGGATGTCCACAGAACTGGTTTGCCCAGTTTGGTTCGAATTCAAACCAGGTTCGAACCAGGAGGGGGTGGTTCGGTTTTGGTTTTGCTCGAACCTCCTGCTGGTTCAGTTCGAATTCAAACCGGTTCGAACCAATTCGAACCGGTTTGAACTGGTACAGACACCCAAAAATTGGTAGGATGGTATCTGGAACCCAGCGGTACCTTCCACCCATACCCCAAAGCAATCAGACACTTTTATATTCACTGTGAGTATAACTTTTTAGAGCAAAAGGGCTTCCTTCTGGGCAAGGTGCTATATGTCAAATACCAGGTAGGGATGTGCACAGAACCGGTTTGCCCAGTTTGGTTCGAATTCGAACCAGGTTCGAACCAGGAGGGGGTGGTTCAGTTTTGGTTTTGCTTGAACCTCCTGCTGGTTCAGTTCGAATTCGAACCGGTTCAAACCGATTCGAACCGGTTTGAACTGGTACAGACACCCAAAAAATTGGTAGGATGGTATCTGTAACCCAGGGGTACCTGCCACCCAAACCCCAAAGCAATCAGACACTCGTATGATTTTTTATGAATTTTTGAAAATTATTTCTATTTTTTCTCATAGGATATAATGGGACTCCAACCATCCTATTATCCCTTATTGTGGAGCACCCATGGGTGCAAACAACCATGTAAACCCCGTAGCAATCAGACACCCCTATGATTTTTTATGAATATTTGAAATATTTTTAATTATTTTTCTCATAGGGTATAATGGGACCTGAACCAGCCCATTATCCCCTATTGTGGAGCACCTAGGGGCACAAAAGTGGGGTAGGTGGTAGACAACCAGGGGTGCCTACTATCCACAAAGTTTCAAGGCAATCGGACACTCCTCTGATTATTGGTGAATTTTAAAATTATTTTGGAATTCCTCATAGAGAATAATGAGGATTGCGCAAATGTATAGCTTCACGTCGGGGAGAAAGGGGTGTCCTAGAGTGGAGTGTGGTGGGTGGTAGTTCCCAAGGTGGACAAGGAAGCTATCAGAATTATTTGAAAGGAATTGGGCAAAAGGCTGAATTTTTTGAAGTTTACGCGACTTTAAGGTTTTTCTCCATAAAGAACCATGGAGGTGTCAGCAAATGTATAGCTTCACGTCGGGGGCAAAGGGGTGTCCAAGAGCAGAGTGTGGTGGGTGGTAGTGCCCAAGGGGGGGGGGGGGCAGGGAGCTATCAGAATTATTTGAAAGGAATTGGGCAAAGGGCTGATTTTTAAGTGATTTTTGAAGTTTATGTGTCTTTAAGGTTAGCAATGAGAGTGGATTCATAGTTTGTCATTGAAAATCTTACATGCTACCAAAGAATCTACACTCAGAACACTTTGAAACAACAAAACCCAGTACCCCATGGCTTAGCATGGGGGTGGTTGGCACCTTCGCTCTGGGCCACCCCAGCACCCCCCAAGTGCAGTTATGGGGCTGCTGAAACCTCCATTCTTCCATATGGAGAAAAACCTTAAAGCCACTTGTGGGGTGCTGGGGTGACCCAGAGTGAGTGGTGGTGTAGTGAACATGAATCCACTCTCATTGCTAACCTTAAAGACATATAAACTTCAAAAATCACTTAAAAATCAGCCCTTTGTCTAGTTCCTTTCAAATAATTCTGATAGCTTCCTGGCCCCCCTTGGGTACTGCCACCCACCACACTCTGCTCTAGGCCACCCCTTTGCCCCCAACGTGAAGCTATACATTTGCTGACACCTCCATGGTTCTTTATGGAGAAAACCCTTAAAGACACGTAAACTTCAAAAATCACTTAAAAATCAGCCCTTTGCCCAATTCCTTTCAATTAATTTTGATAGCTTCCTTGCCCAGCCTAGGAACTACCACCCACCACACTCCACTCTACGACACCCCTTTCCCCCGACATGAAGCTATACATTTGCTGCAATCCTAATTATTCCCTATGAGGAATTCAAAAATACTTTAACAATTCACCAATAATCAGAGGAGTGTCCAATTGCCTTGGGGGTTTGTGGGTGGTAGGCACCCCTGTCTGTCTACCACCCACCCTGCTTTTGTGCCCCTAAGTGCTCCACAATAGGGGATATGGATGGGTTCAGGTCCCATTATACCCTATGAGAAAAATAATTAAAAATATTACAAATATTCATAAGAAATTGTAGGAGTGTCCGATTGCTTTGGGGGTTGTGTAGTTGTTGGCACCCATGGGTGCTCCACAATACATAATAATGGGCTGGTTGGAGTCCCATTATACCCTATGAGAGAAAAATAAAAATAAACTTCAAAAATTCATAAAAAATTGTACGAGTGTCAGATTGCTTTGTGGTTTGGTTGGCAGGTACCCCTGGGTGCCAGCTTCCATCCTACCAATTTGTGGATGTCCAAACCAGTTCTAACAGTTTTGAACTGGTTCAAATCGAACCACCCCCTGGTTTGGTTCGAATTCGAACTTGCAGCTCGAACCTGATGGCTGGTTCGGTTTGAATTCTAACCTTCGAACCACCCTGGTTTTAATTCGAACCGGTTCAAATTCAAACCGGTTCGCACATCCCTAATACCAGGTTATCCTAATGCAAAACTATAGAAGGTCATAGGGTGACAAGAATCATAACATTGGGAGGTATAGGCCAATTGGGAGTGCAATGCAGAAATAATATTCAGATACAACAGCTATTTAAGAAACTATCAGCAGCTTAAGCATTGATAATCTACATTACTCTTTGTGCATTTCACTTATGACATTACATTTCACTTAGACTCTAATCCCAAATGCAAATGCACCTTATCTTGTTTAATCTATGGCACTTTCTAGAGTTTAAGTGAGGGTTCTACTGGACCAATGTCAACTGCCACGCAGAGGAGCTCTTATCCCTGGACCTTGGGGCCCTGGCCTGTGGCCTCCAATGTCCAGGGGGGCCTCCAAAGGCCTGGGGCCCCTCTCTGCCACCTCACACCCACCACTGCTGCCCCACCATGAGGCTGAACTGCCGATTTTTTCCAATCAGCAGTTCAATTGTGGGGGGTTAGCCGAGGGAGCCTACCCCAACCCCCGTGGCGGTTGTGGTAGCAGGTGGAGCGGGAGCAGCCCCTGGGCCTGACCATCTAGCCCAGCAGCCCCTGAGAAATATGAAGCACTTCAGAGCTCCTGCACAGTTATAATAGAGCAGAGATGCTGTATTCCAATTGCGCAGGAGTGCTGGAGAGCCTTGCAGTTCTCAGGGGCCACTGGGCTGGATGGTCAGGCCCAGCAGCTGCTCCCACTCCACCCACTACCACCACCATGGGTGGAGGCCGGGGAGGTCTTCTAGGCTCAACCCCCACCCCCCGGTGGCTAGAATTATTAGCAATAGCAATAGCAATAGCACTTACATTTATATACCGCTCTATAGCAGGAGCTCTCTAAGCAGTTTACAATGATTTAGCATATTGCCCCCCAACATTCTGGGTACTCATTTTACCGACCTCGGAAGGATGGAAGGCTGAGTCAACCTTGAGCCCCTGGTCAGGATCAAACTTGTAACCTTCTGGTTACAGGGCGGCAGTTTTACCACTGCGCCACCAGGGGCTCTTATTGACAAAACTCTTATTGGGGCTCTTATTGGGGCGCCACCAGGGGCTCTTATTGACAAAACAAAATTATTGACAAAACCAGTGGTTCAGCCTTGCAGCAGTTGGGAGAAGCTCACTGCTGTGGTAGGGGGGCTCGCGGCGGCAGCCTCACGGTGGGTGCGGTCTGGGCACCAAAATTACCTAGGTGCGCCACTGCTGTAATATAATGAAAGATTATTATGGTTATTACCGTAACAAAATATACCATGTTGCCCCAGCACCCAAGAAGACACGAGACACATAGTATTTGGTGTAAACAAGGGCCACAATTTTTATTTAACTTTTTATTAACTTTTAAAGAGAGCAGGAATTGGCTCACCAACCCATCCAGTGTGGCATCCCGCAGCACGCACCAGCAGGGCGTGCCTGGCCTATGGCTTCGGGCAACACACCTTAGCTCGAAGCAGCCCCGTTGCTCTAGAGTAGGGGCTTTCCATCCTAGCCGGCTTAATGTCACACCTCAGCCATAGCAGCACCCCCTGGTAACCGTTCAGCAATTCCAGGGAGCGTAGCCTGACCAAGTAGATCATCCAGAGCAGATCTCCCTGAGCTGTGCAGCCTCTAGAGAGTTGCCCTGTCTGACTTGTAGCCAAAAGCTTACCTGAAGGTGCTCACCGGCCTCAAATGTTATTCCTGACCGCACTGAATCTGCCCAATTGTGACCAGCAAGATTAAAACCTAGCTATCTAACTAGTGTCTGTACAGTCCAGAGCAGGTGAAAAAGGATGCACAACAGCAGCCAATCAGGTGAGCGCCCCAAAATTCCTGCCTGGCCCCAAATGGTGACCAGCACAAACCTAGACTGTACTTCAGGGAGGGAGGGTGGGTGCATGAAAAGAGTAAACTGAGCTGCTGGCGTCGGAACCCAGAGTGTCTCAAGCTCTGCCCCCACATGGGCCGGGTGGCCAATCAGGGCCCCCGAAGCCTCATGCTTCTGAGAAGGGGGCTGCAACAAACTGGTCACGCTTCCCAGTCAGGCGATGAGCTGCCCGATTGTTAGGGGTTGATATAACAGTAACAACAACAACAACAACAACAACAGTAATGATGCCCACTAAATGGCTCAGAATTTCAAATAGCAGATAGGGCAGAGAACATTGCTTGGTCTGCTTGCTCTGCTTGCTCTGGTGTCGAAATGCCCCTGTAAAAAAGCAAGGTGGAAGATCAGAAGTTTCCCAAATGTAGCCTTTTATCTTCCGCCAAATGTAGCCTTTTATCTTCCCTGCTTCGCTTTGTGATGGTACCTTTCCTGCCAGCACCAATATTCCAATTGAAAAGGTGCAGAAGATATATAGACATGTCTACTCAGATATCTGGAACATTATTATAAAAGATAGTTATTTATATAGTGTCATCAGTGTTCATGGCTGTTATCAAAGTTTTCTAAAGAAAAAAGATTAGACCCTGTCCTATGGAACAGTTGCCTATCCTCAAACTGACCCTTTTAACCAGGTTTTTATGGTAGTTATGTAAGTAAATGCTAGTCATGTGCACGGACCGGTTCGGAGGCCATTCTAAAGGCCTCCAGACCGGTCCGGACACGGGGTGGTTTTGGTTCGGGTGGATGGGGTGGGGGATTCCAACAAGAAATGGGGGGGGGGGGCGTTACTCACCCCGGAGACAACCACACCGTAATTCACTGAGCAATCGGGCGGCAGGATATCTCCCTGCCGCCCGCTTCATTCCCTGCTCGGCGGCTCCCTCCTCATGTACTCTAAAGAATCGTCCTCCTTAAGCATTTAGACCCTTCAAAGCCCCGCTGGCGCTCGGCTGGCGGGCGCTCGGCTGGCAGCCGCCCCAAGAGGACCCCTGCTGCCCCCAAGAGGACCCCTGCCACCCCCATCCTTAAGAAATAACCTCCTATTGCAAGGGGACGGCAGGAGAGCTGCCTGCCGTCCCCTTCCGCTTTGCCGGTCTGGCTGCAAAGGGCTTCTAAGAAGCCTTTTGCGCACACGCGCAAAGGGCTTCTTAGAAGCCCTTTGCAGCCAGACTGGCAAAGCAGACGGCAAGGAGTTCTTCTCCCGCCGCCCGATTTTTAAGTCGGGCGGTGGGAGAAGAACTCCCTACCGTCCGCTTTGCCGGTCTGGCTGCAAATGGCTTCTAAGAAGCCCTTTGCACGCGTGCGCGAAAGGCTTCTTAGAAGCCCTTTGCAGCCAGACCGGCAAAGCGGAAGGGGACGGCAGGCAGCTCTCCTGCCGTCCCCTTGCAATGGGAGGTTATTTCTTAAGGATGGGGGTGGCAGGGGTCCTCTTGGGGGCAGTAGGGGTCCTCTTGGGGCGGCCGCCAGCCGAGCGCCCGCCAGCCGAGCGCCAGCGGGGCTTTGAAGGGTCTAAATGCTTAAGGAGGACGATTCTTTAGAGTACATGAGGACGGAGCCACCGAGCGGGGAATGAAGCGGGCGGCAGGGAGATATCTTGCCGCCCGATTGCTCAGTGAATTACGGTGTGGTTGTCTCCGGGGTGAGTAACGCCCCCCCATTTCTTATTGGAACCCCCCACCCCAGTGCCGGACCGCAGCTCCACGGTTCCGTGCACACCCCTAGTAAATGCTGTCTGTTTTTTGTCAGTTGGTGATGCCATTTTAAAATGTTGTCAGTGTGCACAAATATATACTTAGGTTATTCAGGATTTCTTTCTTTCTGCTTTCAGAAGGTCTCTAGAAGTTAAATATCTCAGTGAGGTGAATCCATCTCAATTCTAGCACAACTGCATGTTGAATGCATGCCTAGGGGCATAAAAGACACACATAATATATGTATTCTTGAGTTGCAGCTATTCCAATAACTCCAAACAAGTATATTGTGAAAACAGTCTACTCAACATTCTTAGCAAATGGCTCTGGTTGGTTAGCATACAGCATTTCAGAAGCTAGGGCAGGCTATTGCAAAGTAAAAAAATACAGGATATAGCAGGCTTCAAAGAGCATTCAGTGATGTGCAATGATCCTGGTGTGAGAATAGGTATCACAAATGGGCCACTGCTAGGACAGTTTGTCGGAAGCAGTTCATTTTATCATTCCTAGAGGACTTCTGGGGGGAAATGTGTGCAGAAAGTATTTAGAACTGATCACCCCTACAAATGTGCATATTGGTCCATTTTCATCACCTGAGAATTTGATGAAGAACACGGGAATGCTCCAGTGATCAGCATTTCAGTGACCTACTATGCCACACCCTGATGAGCTGTGCCACCCAACCCAGCCAGCAGTCCTGGACATTGGGGGAACCCAAGTGAGGATCTGCTGCAGCCTCATAATGGATAGAAGATGGCCACCTTCATCTGTGGTCCTGCAAGGTAGTCAGGGGCAAAGGGGAAGAGGAAATATATATTCTGTGTTTAGGCTGTGTTCAAGGAGCAGCAAAATTGGGAAAGAAAATGCAGAAAAACCACATCTGCTACTGTTTGAATGCCTTTCAGCCTAAACTACGTCACAAACCTGTTGTGAGGATCATGGGATCGCACATTTCCTGAGCTACTTGGAGAAAGGGCAGGTTGATTGATGGTTAGTTGATAAATCATTTAGATCAACTAATGGTTAGATGATCTTGATCAATCAACTAAAAACTTTGATCAATGGAAGAGCTGCTAGTGGTTAGATGATCTTGATCAATCAGCTAAAAACTTTGATCAACAGAGGAGCTGCAGTTTAAAAAAACACTTTGAAGATGTGTGCCTACTGCCACATGATAAATCAGCTAAGATTTCTTTGAGATGGTTAGATACATCCTAGGTTAATATCCAGAAATGTTGTCAATTATCTTAAAAGGCCCCTTTGCTATATAGTGATCCTGTACACACACACACACACACACACACACACACACACACACACACACACACGGAGCATTGTTTCAGAGGAACACAAATATTAACATTTGTTGCACAGTGATTTATTTTGCCTCTTTTACATCACATAAAACTTATCCAAACTTAAAAATATTTTATGTCATTCATTATGTGACAAATAATAGACTCTCTCTTCCAATCATGTCTTGATTATTTGACATTTAAAATATTCTACACCTATGTACTTTTCTCTGGGAGAAAATTGACCTGTGTTTTATTTCTAACAAGGAGTTCCTGAGGCTTAATTGAAAGCCACAACCTGGAAAATCTGGGATGTGTACTGTCTATGTGTGTTTCCTTTTCCTTAGCCTTGTGAAAACTGCTGCAATGTGTAGGGGTGTGCGTGCGGAAGCAGTTCTATTCAAACCTGGTTCGAATACAACTAGCCTGGTTCAACCAGTTCGAACTTGAACCATACAAAAAAGGGCTGCCAGTCTGAGTTCAAGCCAAACCGGCCTCGATTCTAACAACTGATTTGGCGATTCAAAGGCCTTCTTGTTCAAGGGAATATAGTGATGATTCCTCTTTACAAGCAAAGGGAAAAACATGCCTGCCTTTTAAAAACTCCTAATGGGGGTGGTGAGGGGGCACCTCATTATGCAAATAGCATCCGAAAACAAACAAGACCCAGTCCAGAATTCAGAGGAACCGTATTGCTGCCACCATTGCCGCCACTGCCACCGCCGATGATGACAAGGTGCCCTCTCACCACCCCCATTAGGAGTTTTTTAAAGGTAGGTAGGGTTCACTCCTTTGCTTGTAAAGGGGAATCCTCACCGGATCCCCCTTTACAAGCATGCCCACTTGAGATGAATCAAACCGGTTGTGAACCAGTTCAGCCCGGTTCAACTCTTGGACTAAACCAGGTGCCAGTTCAACTCAGACTGGCTTGCGGGTTGACGGGTGGTTTCAAATTCAGCTCAAAGTTGAATCAAACCACTGGAATCGGTTCCGTGCACATCCCTACTGCAGTGAGTACCCCGTGCGTGTTGTGATGTAGCTCCTTTCCATGCTCCTATGATACAGCTCCTTTCCATGTCAGTATCACTCCCATGAAGCCAATTATTTCTGTTCATAAATAAATGACACACCTACTCCAAACATGATAAATCTACCTGTCTGTCACTGATACCACAGAATTATAGCTGTGAATTGCATTGGGCCAATAATCAGAATCAATGCAATGCAAGCTTTATCAGGCAATTTTTCTTCTGAAATGATCTAATTTTTTAAAAGTCTGATTATAATATAATATAATATAATATAATATAATATAATATAATATAATATAATATAATATAATATAATATAATATTGTTCTGTATGGTATTGGACTGTATCAGTCGGGGCTTACCTGAATCAGAGCAGTGGGCATCTCTTCTGTCTTCTAAATGGGCATCTGCTGCTTTCTGGGCAGCATTAGGGCTTTAAATGCACTGGCAAAGGAAGCAACATTGTGTCCTTTCACTGGGGTATTATTTTTAAAAATGGCTACACCCATTAACTATAGAGCACCCCCACACACACACACACATAATGCCCCATTGCATCCTTTCCTGGTGCATTCTGGGTGATTGCTGGAGCGAGGGGATGGTGGTTTTTGTTTTTGTTTTTGTTTTTTTAAGTAGAAGGGTTTGATTCAGGTAGGCCACCCCACCACCACCCACATATCCAACTGAACCTATGAATTGGTTTGATTTGATGCATCACACTTCCTGTGCATCATCAATATGATGGAAATGATTGGTATTGGATTGAAACTGGTAACAATTATTTGCTTAATGTACAACTCTAACAAGAATCATATCCACAGATTATACACAAGTGATAATCAAATCCTATTAATTATCAATACCAGTATCTCATAATATTCATGCAATGCTGCAGAAATCAATTATCAAGGTAAGAATGTAGTGATCTGAGTCCCTTCTCTAAATTTACCTGATACTGTATTAAAGGATGTTACGGTCTGATGTTTAAGCCTCTGGTTGTGATTTAAGGAAATTCTGCACACAGAAGTATCTGAGTCAGTACCGGAGCGGGCCCAGAAACCGCTGCATTCTGGTGGGTTCTGGGCACACTTCAGAAATGAGACTGTTTAAGGTATTTTTGCCTCTTTCTCCCTGGATCAGAGGCCTTGGGGTGTGGAAGGCAGAGGTCTAATGGAGTCTGAAGAGAAGTATTAATCAAGGAATTAACTATTTACTTATTTATTTCAATGTGTACAATACTTTTGACTTATCTGGTGTTCTGGTCAAAGACCATAATAAAGACTGACTGACTGATCTTTGAAGGCAGTTCTCCGTACAAATGCACAATGTTGACAATATTAAAACCAATTTCAAAGTTTAAAAAATAGCAAAGGTAATAAAACAGTTTCAATAAAAAGAATAGCAAACAAGGACAAAATAAAAGCATCAAACAACAGACAGAATGTATCCAGCAGCATCTCCACTCAACTATTTCCAAAATGTTCCATGGAATAAAACATATTCCCTTTCTGCCCTTCTAAACACTTGGAGGGAGCTAGCACAGGAAGTCTCATGGAGGGGATGCTGTTCCCCAGAATGGGCTGCACTTTGTGGGCACAAACTCAGTCTTAGATAGGGATGTGTAGAACCGGTCTGCGGTCCGACAGTTCAGTCCGGGGGTTCATGGGTTCATGATAGAACCGAACACCACCACCCCCGGTTCTGTCCAAACTGGAACTACTTTTTTTAAAAAAATAAATAAAATAAAAGTAAGTACCTGTAGCCCCTTCGGGGGGCTTGTTGTAGCTGCAGGGGGGTGTGTGTCTGCAAGGGTTCCCTCTCCCCCGCTGGCGTCCCTCATCACTGCCACGGCTGGGTCAATGTAGCCTTTTTGGCCCTTTCAGGCCTCCATAAAGGCGAGCGGCCACCATTTTGGCCACCGCCACACATGCGCAAATGCCCTTTGCGAGGCCGGGCATGGCCTATGGCCTCGCAGAGGACATTTGTGCATGCACGGAGGCAGCCAAAAGGGCGGCCGCTCACGTTTACAGAGGCCCGAAAGGGCCAAAAAGGCTACATTGACCCGGCCATGGCAGTGATGAGGAAGGCTGGCGGGGGGAGAGGGAACCCACACACACACCCCAGCTACAACAAGCAGCCCGAAGGAGCTACAGGTACTTACTTTTAATTAATTAATTTATTTTTTAAAAAAGTTTGCAGACTGGTCCGGGACCGGACCAGACCAGGGGTGGGTTCGCTGGGGGCTGCACCAAACCGGCCCAGTTCCATTCAAGGCCAGTCCGGCCTCGAACTGAACTGGGCCAGACGGTTCCATGCACACCTCTAGTCTTAGACTGAGGCAGGCACTCAATGGAGAGCTTCAGATGATTGTCTGGGTACAAATGGTGACTGGGGAGGGCATGGAGTGCCATATGGAAGGAGATATACTCTGGACCAAGAACATGTAGGGTTTTAAAGTTAGAACTTGAGCTTTCAGCTCAGTCCAATAACTAATTGGTAACCAGTGAAGCTGACTTAATATTGGGGCAATATGTTTCCTGAGCAGAGGCGGCCCTTTAATGAGATAATGTGAAGCAGTCACCTCAGGTGGCAGATTACTGGGGCACCAGTAGCGTGGCAAGATGACTCTTATTGTCACCATCAGACCAATCTCACTTTGGCAAACCTTGCAAAGAGCACCTCCCCTCACTCTTTGCAAAGCTGGCAAAAAGCATGAGAAAAAAAGAGGAGGCTGCTGGCAACCTTCCCTCCTCTTTGCTGCACAAACGCTTCCAAGGTTTAAAAGGGTTGGTTTTGAAAGGGGGTTCGGCCCTGCCAGGGGCAAGGAAGGAAGCATTTTGTACCTTTCCACAGGGACCACATTGGGTCATCCCTGTTCCTGGGACTCATCCAAACCAACGGCTGGTATGCTGGGGTGATTCGGAAGGCTTAATTTCGGACAAAATACAAAATGGGGTTGATTTGGATTTGGTACAAATCGAAACAGAAAAAATACAAAACGCACAACCCTACCAGAGAGCTCAGTAGCTAGTCTGCATTATATCTGGAAACAGTTTATAATATTTAATAAAGTTTTTAACTTTGCACATAGATACCTAAGTGTATCACATCACAACGCATACACACAACATAAGCTTTCAAAAATATATACATTTACATCTTCATTTCTCCTTCTCCTGCTCCACTTCCGCTTTATTTACTCTAGGCATACACCAAACTTATAAAATCTACCCATTCGAACAGTTATGCTACAGGACTTCCCTAAATACTATTTGTTTATCATTGCTGAATTTATCACCTCATCGTCTTGGAATTCTCAGATATGACCACAATTTCTTTTTTATCCTTATTCTTTTTTTAAATTAAAAAAAACCTTGTCAGTGCAGATATTTCTTTTCTTTTCTCCTCTTCTCTTTTCTTTTCATCCACCAGCAACCATCTAATTATTTATCATCTCATTACCATGTCTGTTGCTGCAAAACACACAGTGTGAGAATGTGCTGATTTGCAAGATATTTACTCATCCTTTGATCTTTCTCATCCACTTTGGTCATTACCATAGCTCTCTAGGACCCCAATTAATTTTTATGCAGGAACTCCCAGGTAAGATTTTGTATTTAACTGCTTTTTAAAAAGTGAAAAGAGGCAGATGAGGAAAAAGTAAAACCAAAGTGCACATTTCTTCACATATCTGAGAGGGAGAAACAATGGCATTCTAGAGTGGTTAGATTTCATTAGGAATATGTGCAGTTGTTAAGCAAATAAACTAAATGTATTTAGTAAGTATCCAAAGTAAAGAACTCCAAGCAGGTTTTTAAAAAAAAATTATTGACATGTTGCAACATCTAAGTAGGGGAAAATATCTATTTTCTTCAACTGCTATAGGATGCCCAAGGCCATATTAATGCTCAGCATTACACTTTGGGGGATTGATTGATTATTTATTTATTTATGTCTAGAATGCCTAAAATTATGTGCTTGTGGTAAGACTACAGCAGAGTATACATTCCACTAACAATTTTAGCATATATGGTGATTATGTGAATGGAAATCTAAAGTGAAACTTGAATTGGAACTATTTTCAAAATCAGCTTGGCAAAATGGCATTGTCTGTATTGCTGTGCCTAATAAGTCCATTTCAAAAAAATCTCATGCAACATATAAACGGGTTTATATTATGACACCCAGGTCAGATGCTATGTGCATTTAACAACCAGAGAAGGTGGCCTACATGTTTAGGCCACCTGATCACATTTGAGTTTCCATGAGTGAGAGAGTGTATTGGGTAGGGACCAATGGGACTGAAGCAGGAACCTCAAGGTCTGAGAGGGGGATGTAACCTAGTGCTAAGAGGAGGCACTGTTGTGCCCCATTTGGGATTCAAAGCATAGTTATAAAGCAGGCAGTTTCCCCAAAAAATCACAACTGCATGCTTAAATTCCAATTAAAAATATATTTTATTGAATACAATAAACAGAGGCTTGGACATGATTAAAACAGGCAGGTCATTCCCACATGATTCAGAACACACAAGATGAAATATGTCTGGGTACTAATACTTAACCTCTACTATATGGCTATGTGATTCTTTGATGTGTATGCTATACTGGCTACTCAGATGTGAGACTAAGCTAAGGAGTGGGGGAAGGAAAGAGAGTAGAGTGTGGACAGACAGAGAAAGACCTGGCTAAGATCGGGCACAGAAAGAGAGAGGGTTGGTAAAAAGATCCATAGAGGGTAGCAGAAAACAAGCAGATGTGAGACCCAAATTGGGGGTGGTTAGGGAGCAGAGAGCAAAGACAGATGGAGCCAAGCAAGATTGGGGAAGTGAATTGGATTAGCTTGGTCCAAAGGACCATAGAAGGGGACAGAAGATAATACAAGACAAACTCAAAGGGGTTTGGCTAAAGAGAGAGCTAAGTCAATCTGGAGGATCAGGGAAGAAGGAGGACAGAGCATGACAGATCCAAGCAAGGTTGGGAAAATGCAAGAGATCAAATCGGTCCAGAGGACTGGAGAAGGGAGCAGGATGAAGAGCGCGTAAAGCCTGAATGAATTTGGTTAGAGAAAGCAGATTGAATCTATCCAGACATCCAGAGAAGGCAGCGGAGCAAAGTTGGAAAGGAATCCAAACAGGCTCAGGTAAAGAGACGAGGAAAGGTCAGTGAGACCTGGTTTCATTCTACTTAGGGAAGGCCATGATGTGGCTTTCCCCTTACTTGGTGAAAAACAGAACTAAAAACCCTTTTAGCCTAGCTAGATGGGACCTTACCTTCTTGTATTCACTAACACACACATACACATGTATTCAGGATAGGAAGCCTAGGTTGTCGATGAGAAATAGAAAATTCCTGGAAGCTGGAGGATGGAAAGGGGTACTCCCTATAGTTACATGTCTGATGTGGAGAGATAGTTGTTGGGCTTTAAATGGAGGGAAATGAGGTGTTATGGTAGAACAGAGGGGCTGTTACTAGTAATGCTTTTCTGCCAGCTCCCAGGAGCCCCCTGGTTTGTGTTTGAGTCTCCAGGCTTGGAGATCTCACTCTTGGCATGCTCAGGAGCCTCAGAGCATCATGAGCTCTCTGTTTGTGGCAAGTGGGTTCAGGTCACTTAGTCAACAGTGGGCCAGTCACCCCTAGATTTGGCTACTAACAAGCAAATTGGAAAGGGGATCAGAAGCATCCCCTCTCTATGTCAGGATACCCAAAGTAGACCCCAGACATTAATTAAAGCAGGTTCCAGTCAAGGCCACTCTGCACTCAGAGGGAACTGCTTCGGGCCCTACCCTCCTTTTGTAAAGGATAGCAAGTCCTCCAAGCCCTGCCAGCCTCCCAAATGACAGTCCAAGTCAGCTGCAGCCCAATTCACATCTCTGTGCATGTGTGGAAGTCATGAAAATGGCCGCTGCACATGCACAGAGGCCTGAACTTGGCCTCAGCCAGCACAGGCTGTAATTTGGGAGGCCGATGAGGGGCTTGGAGGAGCCCCCACCCCCCACTGCCTCTGTGGCTTTTCCACCACCTTGCAGCCCGCCTATGCCAACTATCCCACAGACTCTGTTAAAAGTACAGAGGCCGCTTTCTCTCACTACCCCCCTGCACCTTTAGGGAAGTTTAGGCTAGGGATGCCCTCTTTACTTGTAAAGGAGAATCCCCTTTACAAGTATATCTGAACCAGTCCATGACCTGGTCCTTCAAACCAGGGGCTGGTCTGATTCAAACTCAGACTGGTCAAATGGGCCTGCTCAATTTTGATTCAAAGTGAGCCGGCTTGTAGATCCCTACCTAGAGGTAATAAGGTAAGAGGCTTGAACTTTGCCTGTTAATCTTCTCCATTCTGAGTGGGCATTTTATTGTTGCTTCCCCCCACCCCGCCCTCTTGCCTGGCCAAATCAACTTTGCTCTGCTCTTGTTCAGCTGCATTTGTTGGAGCTGTGGCTTCCCTTCCTGATTGCCTGATTAGCTGCACTTGTAGGCATTAATTACCATCAGCCAGGTCTCGGAGTCTCTCATGAGAGGCTCAGGGTGTCTGGGCTTATAAGAAAGGAGATGTACCAGAGGTGCAGCCGGTGGTAGGTGGCCAGCCCGTAGACAACCTCTGGGACTGATCTCCAAAGGAGGATGGCCCTTGATGCCAGGCAGTCAGTGTGGGACTGAGGGCTGGGGCAGAGGATACTCCCTTATAGCTGTTTTAGAAGCTGAAGGTGCTGTTTAGATAGCTTCAGTTGTCTGAGTCTTGGATGAGATTAGTCAACAATGTGTCTAGTCTTGTCTGGAAATGGGGAGTCAGGGAGTGTGTCCACTGATTATGGGGTGGCTATTCCCCTTCATCCATAATCAAATCATGAATGATTTTTGATTGATGGTGGGGCATAGAAGAAGTAACATTGGCAGCAGGTCATTACAGGGGAAGGGAAATCAGAAATTTAATAGCTGTTTCTCCTTCCAGCTCTCCTGTCAGCTCTTTGATCTTGGTGAGCAGTGCAAACAACCCACAGAGCCTTACCTTACTCATCTGTATTGCCAGGTCAGTCCAGAATAAATCAAAAATCATTCATGATTTGATTATGGATGAAGGGGATTGACTAGTACATAAGAACATAAGAACAGCCCTGCTGGATCAGGCCCAAGGCCCATCTAGTCTAGCATCCTGTTTCACACAGTGGCCCACCAGATGCCACTGGAAGCCACAGACAGGGGTTGAGGGCGTGCCCTCTCTCCTGCCATTACTCCCCTGCAACTGGTACTCAGAGGCACCCTGCCCTTGAGGCTGGAGGTGGCCCACCAGCCCTCTGACTAGTAGCCATTGATAGACCTCTCCTCCATGAAGTCATCCAAACCCCTCTTAAAGCCATCCAGGTTGTTGGCTATCACCACATCCTGTGGCAGAGAATTCCACAAGTGGATTACGCGTTGTGTGAAAAAGTACTTCCATTTGTTGGTCCTAGACCTCCTGGCAATCAATTTCATGGAGTGACCCCGGGTTCTAGTGTTGTGTGAGAGGGAAAAGAATCTCTCTCTCTCCACTTTCTCCATGCCATGCATGATTTTATAGACCTCTATCATGTCTCCCCGCAGACGTCTTTTTTCTAAACTAAAAAGCCCCAGGTGTTGTAGTCTTGCCTCATAGGAAAGGTGCTCTAGGCCCCTGATCATCTTGGTTGCCCTCTTCTATACCTTCTCCAGTTCAACAATGTCCTTTTTAAGATGTGGTGACCAGAATTGTACACAGTATTCCAAGTGTGGTCGCACCATAGTTTTGTATAAGGGCATTATAATGTTAGCCGTTTTATTTTCAATCCCCTTTCTAATGATCCCTAGCATGGAATTTGCCTTTTTCACAGCTGCCACACATTGAGTCGGCACTTTCAACGAGCTGTCAACCACAACCCCAAGATCCCTCTCCTGGTCCGTCACCGACAGCATATACTTGAAGTTGGGGTTTTTTGTCCCAATGTGCATCACTTTACACTTGCTAACACTGAACCGCATTTGCCATTTTGTTGCCCACTTACCCAGTTTGGAGAGATCCTTTTGGAGCTGCTCACAATTTCACTACCCGGAAGAGTTTGGTATCATCTGCAAATTTGGCCACATCGCTGCTTACCCCTCCTTCTAGATCATTTATGAATAAATTCAAAAGCACCGGTCCCAGTACAGATCCCTGGGGGACCCCACTTCTTACTTCCCTCCATTGTGAAAGCTCTCCATTTATACCTACCCTCTGTTTCCTGTCTTTCAACCAGTTAGCAATCCACACATGTACTTGTCCCCTTATCCCACGACTGCTAAGTTTCCTCAGGAGTCTTTGATGAGGAACTTTGTCAAAAGCTTTTTGGAAGTCCAGGTAGACTATGTCAACTGGATCACCTTGATCCACAAACTCGTTGACACTCTCAAAGAAGTCCAAAAGGTTGGTGAGGCAAGATTTACCTTTGCGGAAGCCATGCTGGCCCACTCCCAGCAGGGCCTGTTCTTCTAGGTGCTTTAGTAGGTATCCCAGAAACTTGGTTGGGGGAGACAGGTGGCCCAGTCTGGTCTCAGGGTACTCTGTTGAAGAGCATGTGAGGGGATGTGGGTGGGGAGGTAGAGTGGCTGTGGTCTATAAGACAACATCTCCCTTACCAGGATCCCTGCCAAAGACTATATTGGATGTGTGTGCTCACCGGGGATCGGATAAGGGATAAACTGGGACTCTTGTTGGTTAGTGATCACTGTGCTGCCCAACCAGGAGTGGAGCGAGGCTGGCGGTGGCCCATGTGTGGCTGCTGCCATGGTCCCCTGCCCCCAACGTCTGATGTCAGATGCAGGGGCCCAGCTAGCCATGCCCTCGAGTCTGACATCAGATACAGGGGTCATGGTTTCCCTTCCAAAAGGGGCCGTGCGGCCCTGTTTGGAAAGGAGATCAGCCTACACTGCATTTGACAGCATGGGCCGGAGTGACTCTCCCTGCCCTAAAGGCAGCATGAGCCGGAGTGACTCTCCCTGCCCTAAAGGCAGCATGAGCCGGAGTGACTCTCCCTGCCCTAAAGGCAGCGTCGGCCGGAGTGACTGTCCCTGCCATGCGGCCCCATTTGGTAGGGAGATCTATCTGCCCCTCTGCATTGGCAGTGAGACTAGGAGCAGCTCTACCTCCCTTTAAGGTAGGGAGAGTCACTCTGGCTGCGCTGCCAATGCAGCGCGGACTGATTTTTGCTCCAAATGGGGTCATGTGGCCCCATTTGGGAATGAAATAATTACCCCGTGTCTGACATCAGATGCTGGTGTGTGTGTTTTGGACTGTGCTTGGGGCACCTGATTGGTGGTGGCCCGGGTTCTTTGAACCCGTTTGCCCAGTGGTGGCTCCGCACCTGTGTCCAACAGATTTCCTAAATAAGCAGATGGACTTGGCCACAGGCTTGGCGTTGGAGTCTTCCAGGCTTATGGTGGTGGGGGACTTCAATATTCACTTCAGAACCAATTTGTCCAGGGTAGCTCAGAAGTTCATAGTGGCCATGACAACTATGAACAGGCCATGACATTTTGAAATTTAGCAGTCCTTTAGAGTAACTTCTGAGTAGTACTGTTGAGTAATTTAGTCAAAATGTCAGCCACTATCACCTTTGGTTCTGCAAAGCACGTCCAACCATTAAGATGACAAGGTAGTTTGCCTTCACTGCTTCCAGACTGCCAGATACAATTCTCCACTTCACGCTGTAGACCGCTTCAGACATTATACAAAAGGGCCTTTACACAAATCTAAAAAGGGGCTGGAAGTCCCAACCCGGCCCCATAAGTCATCCATGTCAGTGCTCCACTCACAGTTAGAGCAGCATTCACTTGAAGAGGTGAATGCCACATCAATGATGGTAGGTGGCTATCAAGCCTCTTGATCATGGAAGCTCCCACCATCACAGATGTGGGGTTCACCTCTTCAAACAAATGCCACGCTAACCATGAGCGGGGTGCTGACAGGGATAGGGCAGGACTTCCAGGCCCATTTTAGATCCTCTACTCATGTAGAGCACCTTTTGTATAATGTCTGGCTTTACTGATTCGAGAGGCCCCTCATTCAAGCAAACATCCTGGTCCAGCTATTTGCTCTGGTTGAAGCAGCTCTTGTCCATCTTCTGCCACTCAGAATTGCTTCCCTGTTCATTTCAATGGAGAAAGTTAATCCACTTATATTTTCATTTGTATTCGCCACTCTGTTCCCTCCAGTGAAATAAATGGTGGTTGTAGTCAGATGGGGCTGTTTCTGTATGCATACAGATCTCATGATTAGAGTGAGAATGAAAATGTTTTTGTACAAGGAGATAAAGTTGTTTCTTGCAGATGCAGTCTGAATTCCATATCTCTTTGCCCTAGAGATCTTTTCTAATGCAAGGATGGTGTTTACAAAGTTGATTTTAATACATCAAAGTGCATTGATAAACCTTCTCATTAAAATGTCCTTCACTCTGGAAGTATCTAGGCAAAAATACTTTCCCTTTATTAAACCCTGGATTGTGTATGTGTGTGGAGATCTTAGAGGCTATATGTTGAAGTAGTTTTAAAGTGTATTTCAAGAACCTTGAAATGCTCCTGATTCCATATATTTGCAGATGTTTTTTACATACATACACACAAATTCAGCTTGCATTCTGCAAATATCAATTCACATCCATAGCTGCTACTGGGGGAGAGAGAAAAGTCCTCTGAAGGTTGATTCAAGTGTGTGAAGAGGCAATGAAACTCTCACAGCTCACATTCTACTTCATATGCTGTTTTGCTTGCTCAGTTCTGGAATGTTGCCCTTTATTGCTGCCCAGAGACATAAGTTTGGGTGGGGTATAAATTTGATAAATAATTAAATTAAATTAAATTAAATTAAATATTAAATATGAAGTAATATGTCAGCTGAGGTGGTGCAGCAGGGAAGCAGCTTGCCTAGGAAACAAGAGGCTGTTAGTTCGAATCCCCATGGGTGTGCTTCCCAGACTGTGCCTAGTAAATATATATTTGTAGTCACCTATATCGGGCAGCAGCAAAATAAGAAGGTGCTGGAGGCGGATGCTCACTTCAGTGACAGTGGTAAAGGCATCATCTCATACTGCATGGGAGGAAGGCAATGGTTAACCACTTCTGCATTCTACCAAGAAAACCACATGGCTCTGTGGTCGCCAGGAGTTGACACCAACTCAATGTCACAATCTTTCCGTTTTCCTATTCATGTTTTAACCATTGTAAAAATATCCCATTTTCATTCTTTTCTGTTATTCACAAAGTTTTGGGCTAATTGAGTACCGAATTTCAGCTTCCTAGTGTGGATATGTGTGTGTCTTAACTAATCAACATTTCATACATTTTAAAACTGTGAATCCTTTTGGGACAGGGGGCCATCTTCTTTATTTGTTATTTCAGTATGTAAATAGCTTTGATATCCTTTGTTGAAAAGCAGTATATAAATATTTGTTGTTGTAGTAGTACTCGCCACTTTGAAGAAATGATGTAAAAAGTATAGTACTGTATATGTAATATTTTAATCTGCTTTCAGAGTTTATTTTCACTTTCTCTTAATCCATCTGCAGAATCTAGTTGCAGTAGTGGTGGACTCTATCAGTTTATGCTGTTCAAGCCACCTGGATTCTGCACATCATCTTACTTTTCTCAGCTGTTTCCAAAGGCCAACAGTTCAGCAAGGCAATACTTTAAGAAAATGAATACCAGTTTTAAGAACAAGAGACTTTTTGCAAAAACAAAACAAAACTTTGCAAAAACAAAACTCTGCCTCAGAAAATGCACAATAATCTCTCAAATTAATGTAAGTGCTAGACACAAATAGGGGACCCAGTAATTTGTTGCATATTTTTAACACCAAAATACAGATGTATAAGTCTGCTTTTAGCTCACTCTTCAGTAGCACAAGCACAAAAACACTTGAACAAGCTGTTTCCCTGATTCCCTGTAGGGCAGTGCTCTGAGCTTCTCCCAGCTCCCCAGAAAAGATGCTCCTGGGATCTTCATGAGCAGGCACCTTCCTATAAATATAAAACATTTGCCTCTAAGTCTACTTTGCTATTAGTCCATGGCAGTGTAGAAGGCTACATTTATGTAACAGTAGAAATTAATGAGACTTTGGAGAGATTAAATTTGGCTGCATCATCATCATCATCATCATCATCATCATCATCATCATCATCAAAATCATAAAAATGCTAAGCATATTATTATAGGAGGAAAATAAAAATAACAAGTAATGAACAGGAAGCAGCAGTAGTAGAAGACCTACCAGATCTAAGGAATGGTTGGTATATTACACAGCAACAAACCTGAGTTTCCCACAGAGTGTACATGCAACAGGGAGTTGCATCTAATCCTGACACTTTGACAGTATACCTGTGGCATCAAGACCATTTATTTATTTATTTATTCATTCATTCATTCATTCATTCATTCATTCATTCATTCATTCATTCAACACATTTTTATACCACCCCAAACACAAGTTCTCTGGGCGGTTTACAAGATAATTTAAAAAAAAAAACAATGAAAAGATTGACACATTTCTACAATTAAAATTTAAAATGTTAAAACTATTAAAATACAATAAAAACAATATCTAATTAAAAGCCTGGGTGAATAAATGTGTCTTGACTGCCTTTTAAAAAGTTGTAAGAGATGGGGAGGCTCTTATTTCAGCAGGAAGTGTGTTCCAAATCCTTGGGTCAGCAATGGAGAAGGCCCGTCCCTGAGCAGCCACCAGACGAGCCGGTGGCAACTGCAGATGAACCTCTCCAGATGATCTCAATGGGCAGTGTGGTTCATAGCAAAGAAAACTTTCTCTTAAATACCCAGGGCCCAAGCTGTTTAGGGCTTTATAGGTTATAACCAAAACCTTGTACCTTGCCCGGAAACTTATTGGCATCCCCTGTAGATCTTTTAAGATAAGAGTGATATGGTCTCTCCGAGATGATCCAGAGACCAACCCGGCTGCCACATTCCAGACGAACTGTAGGTTCTGGACTATGTACAAAGGCAGCCCCACATAGAGCACATTGCAGTAGTCAAGTCTGGAGGTGAACAACAGATGTACTACTGTTCTGAGGACATTTAAATGGACACAGCTGGCATATCAGCCAAAGCTGATGAAAGGCACCTCTGGCCACTGCCTCAACCTGGGACACCAGGGAGAGTTTTGTGTCCAGAAGCACCCCCAGACTACGAACCTGTTCCTTCTAAGGAAGTGTGACCCCATCCAGAACAGGCAGATCAAAATCATCTCCCGACCTGGCACAATAAGTATCTCCATCTTATCAGGATTCAGCCTCAGCCTGTTACCTCTCATCCAGCCCATCACTGCCTCCAGCCAGGCATTTAGGGAGGCTATGCCTTCTCCTGATGATGTTGACATGGAGAAGTAGATTTGGGTGTTGTCGTCATACTGATAACACCCTGCACCAAATCTCCTGATGATCTCTCCCAGCGGTTTCATGTACATGTTAAACAACATCGGAGACAATATGGAGCCCTGAGGGACACTATACCGAAGTTCAGTTTTTGAAGTACAGTCTCCTAGGGACACCATCTGGAATCTGCCCGAGAGGTAAGAGTGGAACCACTGCAAAGCAGTGCCTCTCACCCCCAGCCCCTGTTACAGGCCAGGCCTGATTTATATACTAAATATGCTCATTGGCTAGTATACAAAATAGGTCTGGCTCAAGTTCTTTTATATTAGTGACCATGTATGATCTGGACGCATGGAAGAAGGAGATCAAACCAGTCCTCAAAGAGGTTCAATGGGCTTTATTGAGTATAAAGACTAACAACATAATCTAGTAAGCAGAAAGCAGAGCACTCTATCAATATTGCTAACAGTATTTAAACAGAACATCCTAACCAGTACCAATATTCACCCGTGTGCCTAACTAACATATGTGTGTGCAATTAAATCTTTCTAGAGCCTAATACAGTTCAGATACAGATGGAAAAGTGGGGGAGGGTTGAGAGAGGCTGAGGGCAGGTATGGTTTGGAATTAGTAGGGGAAAAGGGGGGGGGGAGAAGGAGGGGTAAAGGATGGAGGGACCCAAGGCTTGTAAAGGAGCAGCATATTTACCAGGATCAGAGACTTGAGCGGAGATCTTTTCAGCTGAGGTCTTTGGCGGAGACAGGAGTTGTTGCAGTGCTCAGATCAGGCAGCTTGGGCAGCAAAACTCAGGCATTGCTGTAGTTTCTGTTCATGGACAGAATTCCTGCTTTGCCCCGCGGCTTAGCAGCAAACTCTGGGATCCTCGTGAGCAGCTTTTGCTGTAGGCAAAAGATTGCTAAACTCTCTGTCTAAAAGCCTCATTCTTATAGTGTATTTCTCTTTGATCTCTCATAGATCTCATCTTTTCCTGGGTGTCCAAAAAGGTGACAACTTGCTGCTACCTTCTGAACAAAGTCTTAATTATTCAGGATATTGGCCAGTCCAGAGAGAGATCTGAATCTTATCTTCTGTAAACTGTGTGCACAGAAGGGGGGGAACATTGCCCACAGCAAATCTGCATCTAAGATGCTGCAAATTGCATCTTCCCCCAATAGGTGTTAAAAGTCTCAGGAGTTAGTAAGAAAATGAGTTGTGAGACAGCAATTACATTATTTCTTGTGTACCTCTTATCGAGTGTGTGATTATATTTAAAGTAACATGAAAAAGGTGTGCGAGACGTTCAATACATTGTAGCATCAGTGATGTAAGATTTAAAGTCTACAGGCGGATCTCTATATGCATTTGGCTATGTTGAACTTCCATGGAGAAAAATACAGTTAATCACTGACAAGGATTTAACACTGACTTCTTGTAACAGGAAGGGGGGGGGGAAGCAGCCCCCTGGCTCCTTCCACAGACACTTGGTAGTCAGTTGCATTTTTGCATATGAGTGGCCCAGGCCAAGCCTTTGTATTCCTTGCATATCCATTTTAACAACACAATGCTGGGTTGTCTCCTCCCTTCACAGAGCAGGGAGCAGTATGCCAGTTCACCTCAAGTTCAGGTATTATTTCATTTCTTAATATAATATGAATAATATAATATGAAATAATATTAAATATGAAATCAGACACAGGCCAATATTTCACATACTTCTGAGTTAGTATCTCTGGTTCTGATATGTTATGGACCATTCATAACACCCCCTCAGATGCTCCAGAAGGATACTATGGTCGATATTATCGAAAGCCGCTGAGAGGTCCAAAAGGACCAATAGAGTCACACTTTCTCTATCAATTCCCAACTGGAGATAATCCATCAGGCCAACCAAGGCAGTCTCAACCCCATAGCCCACCAAATGCCTGTCTGAAACGGGTCTAGATCATCAGTTTCATCCAAGAATGCCTGGAGTTGGGAGGCCATCATCCTTTCAATTACTTTGCCCAGCCACGAAAGGTTGGAGACTGGCCTATAGTTGCTCAACTCTGAGGAATCCATGGCAGGCTTCTTCAGAAGTGGTCTAATAATTTCATCCTTAAGGGAAGGAGGCGTCCTGCCCTCCCTCAGAGAAGCATTTATGATCTTTACTAGGCTTTCTACAACAACCTCCCTGCCAGATAGTTTAGCCATGTCGGGTAAGGGTCAAGAGAACAGGTGGTAGGCCACATCACTCCAAGCAGCTTGTCCACATCCTCAAAAGTCACAAACTGAAACTGATCCAGCTTAACCACATAAGAGGAGACACTGGACACCTCTGATACAGATACTGCAGTAATTGTGGCGTCAAAATCCAAGTCGGCCCGGATACGGGATATTTTATCCACACAAAAATCATTAAACACGTCACAGCGGGTAATAGATAGTTCCAAATTCTGATTCAAGGGAGGAGGGGCACTCACTAGCACTCTCACAACCTAAACAACTCTGCTGGACATGAACTTGAGGACTCAATATAGGCCGAAAAGAATCACTTCTTTGCCACCTGTATTGCCAGAGCATAGATCTTCAAATGTGCTCTATGTTGTAATCTGTCAGATTCAAGTTGAGTCTTCCTCCACTTGTGTTCCAGTCATCTACCTTGCTGCTTCAGCCCCCGTAGTTCTTCCATATACCAAGGGGCCAATTTTGAATCTGGTCAGAGAGGACACTTAGGTGCGATCATGTCGACTGCCCTGGTGAGCTTGCTGTTCCAGTTCTCCACCAGGGCATCAACAGGATCACCGGCAAAGCCAATACGAAATCCCTCCAAGGCTTCTTGGAACCCTATTGGGCCCAATAACCTTCTTGGGCGGACCATTCTAATGGGCCCCTTGCCCCTAACCCCTGCAAAGATGGTGTGTGACTGTGAGTCCAACCTTAACCAGATGGTGGTCCATCCATGACAATGAGGAAATCAAAGGAGTCCCCACACACGGAACACCATCCTGATCAGAGTGAAAGATCAGATCAAGCGTGTGACCAGATCAAGACCAGATCAAGCATGTGAGTTGGTCCAGAGACCCTTTGGGATAGGTCCATAGTCGTCATGACTGCTATGAACTCCTGAGCCGCCCCAGACAAATTGGCCCCAGAGTGGACATTGAAGTCCCCTAGCACCATAGGCCTGGGAGATTTCAACGCCAAACCTGAGACCAAGTCCGTCAGCTCAGTTAGGGACTCCACCGGGCATCAGGGCAATTGGTACACCAAAAGAAGTCCCAGTCTATCCCTGGTCCCCAAACTTAGGAACACACATTCAATATGGTCAGACACTTCCACAGGGATCCTGGTCAGGGAGAGGTTATTCTTATAGACCACAGCCACTCCACCTCCCTGCCCATGTCCCCACACCTGCTCCTCAATGGAGTACCCTGGAGGGAGAAGCTGGGACCAAACTGGGCCACCAGCCTTCCCCAACCAAGAATCAGATCATGGATGGTTTTTGACTTATTCTGGACAGATCTGGCATTACAGAGGAGCAAGGTGAGAGTCTGTGGGAGGTTGGCACTGCTCCTCAAGGTCAAAGAGCTGGCAGGGCAACTGGAAGGGGAAACAGCTAATAGACCTCTGACTTCCTGTAACAATGCACTGACCTGCCAACTCTACTTCCTCACCACCACCAGAATACCCACCCCACAGTCAGTGGACACACCTCCATTTCCCCATCCCCAGACAAACCAAGACATATCTGAAACACCTAGGACCCTAAAATAACAGAAGCCAAAAATACCACCAGGCACCCGCCCTTGTTGCCCCCAAAGTGGCTCCCCCAAAGGGGCAACCCCTTTTGGTGTCGCCCCTTCGGTGGCGACCCTGCCACCACAGGGCAGCAGCCCTTTTATAAGCCCAAAAGGATGCCTAATCTGGGCAGCTGACCCTCAGGAACTGCTGACTCACTCCCTCCGGCCCCAATCATGCACAGACTCACCCACAGGGCAACAGCCACAGCCCCATAGGTTAGGGGGCTGGAAAGCTGACAACAGCAGACAGCAACCACACAGGCTCTCACCACTGGGCAGCCGCTGTCTCTGGGAAGCAGATGTTAAAGCCTCCTCCTCCCTACAAGGCTTCTGGCAACTGAGCCATTTATATTTTACATGCGTAGGAGTACAGTTAAAGCACAGCCTTAGAAATGCATCAAATACCTATAATGGTCCTAATCTAGCTGAAGTTAATTGTGACTGAGTCCCTTTTAAAGCAGTGGGATTGCAACTAACATTTCCTACATGTTTCAATGGGACTTATTCATGACTCTCTTTAGCTGTGTTCAAGTTGATGGGGCTGTTCGCATGAGCAAGCAACCCTACCCGGGTTTGGACAGCTCTACCTGAGTAGGGCTGCTCATGTGGAGCACTGAGATTGGGACTGAACAAGGTCTGCATGTGCCCTCCTAACCCACTCCTTGGTCATGTGCCAGCACGGGCTGTCTGGAGCTCCATTTGGGCTGCTGGAGTCCAGGGCACAGAGCATCTTGGTCTCTGGAATGGCTTGAATGCCCCATGCAAGCAGCATGGTGCATTGTGGGCTTTCTGAAGGCCAGGCATCCTTCTCTAGCCTCTCTTCCACTGCACTGCTCTCTGAAGTGGTGATAATGCGGATTTGTGGTGTGGCAAGAGAGGAATCAATGGCCAGGAAACATGTGGGGGAAGGTAAAAACACTCATGCGTCCCCCCCTGCCCTTCTCAGTCCCAGGATCATGAGAATGACCTTAATGTGTGAAGCTGCCTTTAGAGCAAGCTCGGATATAGCAGTCTGAATGTTACGAACAAATTCATGAAGAATTGTTAAATAGTAATTTAGAAATTAACAATTAAAAAACTGGCAGAAATACCATCTTTACTAAAAGTTCAAAACTAACATACGTAATTATATATAACCTGTGAATTGCCCTCTCTCTGTTCTGCTGGAGCTTAAAATTATAACACGTAGGCAGTATGAGTCACTTAATATTTGTGTTAATATGCCTGCAAATCTCTTAGCGAGATTTAAGATCCTGTTAGAATCTTGCATGTGAAAAGGTAACACTATATATTTTTTTTAATCCTCCAGGGAAATCAGAGGGTAAGCTACCCCAGATGGATTCATGACATCTAAAAGCAGTATGAGGTTTGAGTTTTTTAACTGTGTAATCCATGGTTTCACCTTAAATATTGAAAGAGGTAGCAGAATTTCCTTCCTTCTTTTAATACAGATAATATAAAGATATAGAACAGCACAGCTGCCTTTATGAGAGGACAAGAAACATTTTAGCAAAACAAGGCTCTCAAAATATCTTAAGTTAATGGCTCCTTGGAACATTTTTAGATACACATCCTGCATTGATTTGCAGCCTAGAGGAGAAAACTTCTAGGCTGCAAATGAGCCACTGTTCTACATTTTCACCCTAATGATGTCTGTGTGGCTATACTGTATGGTAATATCTCTGAGGCCCAATGGGGCTGATATTCTATGACGATAAGATGTACCTTAAGAATATTATTTTAATATTTAATCACCTTCTTTGCATCTTTTGCAGAATGACGAAATTAATACTTTCCATGGCAGCAATAGCTAGGGCTGTGCACATTCATTGCTTCACATGTAGGAGAATCAAGCCAGCTTTTCGCAACCTGCTTTAGGTTTGAATTGAGTTTGAAGCCCCAAAGGTTCTCAGAAGATAGATAGACAGATATTATTTGATGTGATTTCTTAGGGCCAGTTCATATGCAAAGCCAAACCATGGTTTGGTGGTATGGGAATGAGCTCTGTGCTTGTGCCCATCCTTCTCCCTCACATGACCCATTGAATTAGTTATTTCCTGCTTTGTGTTAAGTGCAGATCCTGGTCTGCAGATTCACATGTAATGGAAAATTGTGGGCCAGTTTGGACAATATATCTCATTAACCAATGCACTGAATCATGTAGGAAGGAGTTTAAATATGGCCCTGCTCTGATAGTGCTGTCACCCATTTCCTTTATCTTCAATGGAGTACCTTTGACTATAGAGCCAGCATTGTATGACTAGTAGCACGATAAGTGAGCTTCCCCATGTGTCCGTAGTGATTGCTTTGACTCAGTGGAGCTATTCTGACGATCAGTGGAAAGTGGGCTAAGGGTGCTTAGCCCACTTTCCACTGATTGTGAGACTCACTGGGCTTGTAGCCGAGCTTGGTTGATTCAAAGTGGGTCACCTGCTTTTTTAGCCCTCCCCTAAGCCTGGGTTAGTGGAGCGAGTGCTCCGCTAACCCGGGCTTCCTGATCGTGTGTAGCTGCAGCACGGCTCCACGCTGTGGCTACTGATGAGTAGACTCCCGGAGGGGAGGCAAAAAGCCACCTCCCGGCTCCAGGGGTCTCTGCAGTGTGCCCTGAGTGCTCGCGCAGGGCATACTGAAGCTTCCGGGGGCCGCGTGGCCCTTGAACTCCCCAGCCCCTGCCAGTTCCCTCACGGAGCCACAAATTGTGTGGGCGGCTGATCCAGCCGCCCAGGGGTCCCACCCCAGCCCGCTCTCCCCGCTGAGCTTCACAGACCGGGCCTCACTGATCGTGAGACCCGGCTCAGTAAGTATCATCACAGATTCTGCTATGAAGCAGGGGGAAGTGGCCACTTGAAGTGGTACTTTTCATGAGTGGGGCGAGGCAGCCTAGCCCACCTGGTATGGATTTTCCTCCCCCTGCCAGTATGGTCTGCTGCTAAGAGTCTCAGGTGACTGCCAAGCCAGAGTTTCCAGTGCACATAGACTGAAGTCATATAGCATGGAAAGCTTCATGAAGGGGCTGAGGGGGAGGACAGTGAGGCATGGTGCAAGAGCACATCTAGTCTTTGTGCACAAGCTGTGCTATACTGGGGCTCAGCAGACAGTGTGATATATGTGAGGACAACACTAGCAACTTCCTCCAGGCAAAACGGCTTACAGCACATTGCCCTCAAGGGGATTTGAGCAGCCTCCTGCTGCCATTCATGGAGAACAAGTCTAGCAATGGCTACTAGTCTGGTGGCTATAGGCCACCTCCAGCCTAAGAAGCAAGATGCCTCTAAATACCAGTTGCAAGGGAGCAACAGCAAGAGAGTTGTTGCTACTGTTGCTGCTTCTGCTTTCTCAGATCTTGCATGCTTGCCAAGGTCCAGCGCAGCAGAGCCTGTAAGCCAAGGCTAAGTATGCTTCTCATTCTCCTCCCTTGCACACCGCTCCTGAAATTCTCTCCCTTTATGAACACAGGAAACTGTATTAGACTGAATTAGTGCATTGGTCTGTCTAGGTCAGTACTGTCTACACTGACTGGCAGCAGCTCTCCAGGGTTTCAGAAGAGTCTTTCCCAGGCCTACCTTTCTGCATACAAAGTGTGTGTGCCATTGAGCTACAGCTCCTGCTGCACACCTTCTCTTTCCTGTCTTCTCCCCTGCCCCACTTATTTCCCAGATAACTGCAGGAGGGCTGGAGAAAGTCTGTAGACAGCCTCTGGGTCTGAATATTTCTCCTGCCTTCTGTAGGTAAGATAGGCACACACTTTGCCCCTCTTGGATCCATTGTTAAAGAAAGGCTGGAATGGTTCAGAAGAGAAAAGTGCCTTTGGGGGAAAATGTGTTTTTAAAAAAACCCACAAAGCTATTTTTGATCCTGGCAAAATGTCATTCACTTAAGAAGCTATACTGCAGTCGCAACATCTGTTACTATTCTCAACCAAGTCAAGCATTTCTCCTGAAGCAGATTGTTTGTGAGTGATGAAGGTGGAGTAATTCAAGAGAAACTGCCAATGCTAACTTATCCCCTTCAACCACTTCCACATAATGCATACATGTTTTGGGTGAGCTTGGTTAATTGAGTAGCCTCCTGCTCTACTTGCTATAAGCTGGTCTGAAGGCAGCATATGTAGTAAAATGAGTATAGGAAGATCTCAATATTCACTGGGGTTCCATTCCACGGTTGTACCATGGATATGGAAAGAGTGAATATCAAGGCATTGAGTCAATAGGGAATTGGGGGCTGGGTTCTCAGTCGCCGGGAAAATAAGAAAAAAATTGCCGATTTTTGGGCAAATTTGGGGCAGGGAACATGGGGAAAAGCTCCTTACCATGCTTTGCTCCCCCCGCATTGCGCTGTGCCCCTGGAATGCCTGAAAATTGGCTGGAAATTGACATTTTTTGTTTTTGTTATTAAAATGGGCACCATTTTGTGGCTCTGAGAAACAAAATGGCAGCCGGAAATGTCCTCCGTGTTCATTTCTGGCCATCTCCAACCCATGGATATGCAAGGTTGATTGTTTGTATGTTTGTTTTCACGTATACCAAGGTTGGGTGTCTTTTACCTGGCCACGTATATGCGAATCCATGGATAACGAATCCACGGATAGCAAGGTCCTCCTGTATAAGCAGCAAGACTTCATGGTGCTTTTCCTTGTAAATTGTGTGAAGGGTTGGTTTAACTGGTCTCTCTAGTTCACTCATTCCTTTCTCTACACCATACCATCCAACATTAATTGAATAAAAATGAATAATAATTAGTTGAGAAGATATGCAGAAGAGAGCGAGAGAGCAAGCAGCATTAACCAATTGCACTCAAGAACTTTAGACATGGTGTTGTATTGTATTGTATTGTATTGTATTGTATTTATGGCCTGCCTCCTCAGCCTGTAAAGGCATGCCATATCTTTCTGAAGAATGTTGGAACCTATGTCAACAATCCAGAGATATCACATTTCTTACACTTAAATTCCTCAAAACTGCATGTTATCTATGTGTTGCATTTCTAAGCTACCAAAAACCAAAATTTCAGTGTCTCAGCTTTGTACTGATTAACAGAGCAAGTCTCAAGGTTAGAAAAGTGGCCTTGGGTGAGTCAGATGAGAGCAATTGGCTTCTAAGAATGCGGTGCCTATAAGCAAGTGATACACTGAGTGGGCTGTGGGGAAGGCAGGTCAAACCTCCCTTCCCCACAGACAATCAAGGCACCATTGCTGGGTCCACTCCCTGCACGCCCAGATGATTCCTTGCATGCCGAGGCAGCGCGGAGGGTCAGTGGCTGGGATTTGCCATCCTGTCATGCACTGTGCAAGTGCGAGAGATCCCCCTTCCGCTCTCTGGGTTCCCCACAGTATGGCAGCATGGCTGCAAGCAGCTGTGGCTGCCAGATGATCAGAAAGACAAGGTTAAGGTAGCACTCTCTCCCTGAACCTCATTTCCAAGGGTGGCTATTTAGGTGGGTTTGCCACCATGTTGCTGCCGGGATCAGCCCAATCCCAGCGGTTCACATATACGTGCAGAACCAGGCTGGGCTCCTTTAGCCTGCTTTTGCATGTGCATGTGAATAGCCTCACTCAGTGAGAAAACAGTACTATGCAGACTGAGGTGGTATATTTAGAAGTTGAACATGTGCACATGGGATACCTCCTGTGCATGTTTCCTGCTTTGTTGCACAGCTGAACATGTAGGAAGTAATACCAGAGTCGGGGTAGGGGGGTGGGGAGGCTTGATGTGACAAAAATACAAAGTCCTAGTTGTTGCCTACAAAGCCCTGAACAGCTTGGGCCCAAGGAACTTGAGAGAGCTCCATCTTCTTCATGAACCCTGCTGCCTATGAATATAATTGGGGGAGGTCCAGTTGTGGTTGCCACCAGCTATCTTGGTGGCAACCCCAAACCATTCCTTCTCTAGGGTTGTCTTCTGGTTGTTTTTAAACAACTTTTGAAAACACCCCTGTTTTATCAGGCTTCTAGCTTATGTCTTCAAGTTTTATTTATGGTAATTTAAATCTGTTTATATGATTTTTAGATTTGGTTTGATTGGAATGTAAACCGGCTTGAGATTTTTTTTTTTAATGGGGTGATCTATAAATGCGACAAATGAATAAACAAATGGATGAATATGGTGGGGTGGTTTTTTTTGCAGTAACACTGCATTTTCCCATATGTAGACTGCCATGATTCCCCACATCTGCAGTGCAGACAGCTAGAGTCCATAACAGATACGGGCACCTTAAGAACATGAGTAGAATGCTGCTGGGTCAGACCCCAAATCACACTAGACCAGATTTTTGTTTCAAACAGCAGCTGGCTAGATATTTCTGGAAAGACTTATAAGCAGGGTATGAAAGCAGCATGACAATATTTCCCCCTTGCCTCCCACGTCTGGTATTAAGAGGTATGCTACTTTTGAACACTAGTGGCTATCGCCTCTTCTTGTAGTAGCCACCTTGTAGCTTGGGAATCTCAAAAACATTGAATAGAGCATCTGAGACATAAGCATGCACAGGCACATACAATTCCATATGAAATCACCTTTATGCAAATGTGTCTGTTCAGTGATGACAACGGGGCCTTAAAGTTTTTGTTGAGTTTTCAACCATTCTGCTCTCTCTTAATATTAGTAGCTGGGAAACAGCTCTTATGATAGGCCGAGAGGGGAAAAATCAAACAGGAGTCAAGATGTAGTGATTTAAGCAGCATGAGCACTAGACTTGTAGCTCTCCCTGCTGAAACTCTATTGTAAATGCCACTCAGGGTCATGTTCAGCTTCATCAGTTAAGCATGCGTCTGATGTTTTGGTGGTGCCATCTTGGCAAGGGAATGACAAAAATGGCATTAAGCTGAAGGACAAACAGTGACAAATGATGTCAATGTAGGCAGTGATCTGCTTCTGTCCCTTTGCATCTTTGCATTTTATTCGGTTTCTAAATGAGGACACAAACACCTGTTCTTGCAGCAGGTGGTATTTGTTTATTATAGTTGTTCCTGCTGAGTTTTAATCAGTCTGCAGCTGTAGCAGCCAAGGGAAGTAACTGTTTTATAGACCCAGGTTTTCTCAGAGCTGTTATCGTGATCCAGGAAAAAAAAAAGCTGGAGTTTCATACTTCATTCCGGTCATATGTTAGCAATCATATAACCCTCTCCGTCTTATGTTTTGGAGTCCCAAATTAGAAAATGAATACATTGGTAATGGTAGCAAATGAAGTTTTTGAACATTCTGCCCTGAGGGTGACATTTAATTATGTTCTCCCGCTCCACACTGTTTCTATTTTTTGGAAGAAAAATCCCACCTTCTTGCCAATTTGCATTGCTGCCATTCTTTACTTTATTGAGAAGTGTTGTAGAGGGAGAATCCATAGGCTCAGAATCAAGAAGCAGATTATGAAAACACGAGTCCCTCTATTTAATTAGAGTTAAAAGAGGAGAAGATAAAAATCTTCAGGGGGATACAAAATGGAGAGGAGAAATGCTTTCCAACCACACACACACACACACACAGATGAAGTGGAATCAGTAGCTATATTGGAATGTTGTTCTGTGCTGCAAGTTCCTCATGTTCAGAAGGGCCAAACTGTGCATTACCTTAAACACATGGCTGCAGCTGATCCACTTTTTCTCCCCACATCTCTTGGTAATGTTCAGTTAAAGTAGGCATGTTATGTGATGTTAGGAAATGCTTATGGTATTTTCTCCATTGGAATTTTACCCTGGATTTTTGAGTTTCAGATTATCTGATCTTGTTTCCAGAGCATCACTGAGGCAATGAAAGACATCCATTCTTCCACTTTTAATTTCCCCACTTTGTACAGACTTCTGCACGTACATGCACATTACTGCCGTTTCTGTTTGTATACTTTCCTGCCCCCCACCCCCCTGTCACCAGTACACATCAGCACGTGTAACCTTCAGGGGCAGATTAAGCTTTTTGCCACCCATAGGCAAAAAGGCTTTTGCTGCCCTTTTACCTTAAACAAAAAAGGTCTGCCTTTTTAAAAAAAAATAAGGTAAAGGGGGGGGGGGCTTTCTCCTCACCCACTCCACCCTTGTTGCAGCAGCTGCTGCCCACAGAGAGGGGTGACAAAATTTGAGGAGGGACAAAATAAGCTGCTCTTCAAATTTTGCTCCCATAAACAAATGCCTACTCTGCCTCACCGTTAATCCACCATTGGTAATCTTGTTGTTTTGAATATCTTTTTAATTTGTTGTGCTACTCTGAGCTCTTTCTGTGTTCATTTAACTCTGTTGTTGTGTACTATTCCTGTTTTTAAATTGCTTTTGATGTATTATATTTTAATTATTTTTAACGGATTTGGATTAGTCATTTTGGATTGTTGAACTGTCTGTCTGCTAATTCAATGTACAGGCCTTTAAAAAAATAATCACACACATTCTCTTAAACTCTTTGACTTCCTTTTCACCAAACACACAAACACACAATTAGGTCATTTCAAGCATAGCATGTCTAAACCTCACTTTATAAAAAATAAAACAAAGAGAAAATCTTTCCTTGTTAAGTTATGCAAGATCTGATGAATGCCATCTTTGAAGAGTGAACATTTTTTATGTTTACGTGTACAAGTGTGTGTGTGTGTGTGTATTCCTGACTCAATAAATGGCCAAAGGGATTTATGTTAATTTGGCAACAATCCCTTGCTTCAGGAATAAGGCTGTGAATGCCAGAATTCAGCCTCAAGCAAAGCCTGGGTTTTTAGTGGAAATGCTGACAAAGACTTCCTGTGAACACAGCATCAGGAGAACACTGCTGTGTTATACAATAATTTGGAGAACTTGAATTAATTTAGGATTCTGTTGTTTGTGCTGCTTTCTGCTCACTCCTTGCTTTTTGGGGTTTTGGGGGGGTGTTTTATTTTATTGCCTTTGCACTTTCTCTGGAGGCAGTGGAAAAACAACATTCTTTGTTCTTTTCCTCATTATAAAAGTATCCCTGAGATATAAAGAATTTATTAGTGGGAGCCTTATTTGGAGATTTAGGAGAAAAAAAGATGAGCAAGGTGAAATGGAATATGTGGGTCTTTTAAAAAAAATTAAACTTACTTGTCCTGTATTATGGGGTAAATGTTGACCCGTCTTATTAATTTATTGTTTCTCTGTGTAAACCACTTTGGAAACCTTTGTTGAAAAGTGGTATATAAATATTTGTTGCTGTTGTTTTCCCTGGGTGCAGAAATGTAGCATAATCATGCATATCACTGCATTCCCAGCACTGGTCCTCCAGGACATTGTTCAATACCCAGAGCAGTCTACCACAGGTACAGCTAATATCTGCTATGACACAGCACTAGCTTCCATGCTGCTCCATGCCCTCCCTGAAGCATGGACACTCTTGCAAAAGAATGCAAATATCTTTCAGAGCTTGCCTGTGCTCCAGAACTAATTCTAGATTGTGGCAGATGTTAGTAGTGACTACATAGACTGTGCTCTGGATGTCAGCCAATGTCACCTGCACTTGGTGCATAGCATATCCCAAAGTATGGCCACTCACTAGTTCTGATATCTCTATTATTAATAATAATGTGAGACAGGGTTGAAAACCAGCCCAAACTGCACTGACTGTTTGCATTGGTGTAGTTTCCATTCCAGCCCAATATTATGTCAGCTGGGAGGAGAACCACCCCAAATTGCAATGACTGTTTCCACTGGGGTAATCTCCATCCCAGCCCAATGATCAGTCAGCTGAGATAGGAAAATAAGGTCAGGGTTTTTTTGGAAACTTAAATTGCATTTGTCTTTGCAAGATCTATTGACCTTAAAAGTGTCTGACTAATAGTCAGGGGCACCATATAATTCTGTGCTCCCTAATTTGGCAGATGATACCATCCCCTCCCAGAATGTCAATCAATATATTTATTACAGTACTTGACTGGATTTCAGCATTATATACAGAGTTGAAATTCAATGCAGTTGGTACAGTCTGTCAGTTATCACCGTTTAATTTATTAATTTATGTATTTACTTATTTGATTTCTATACCCCCCCCCTTCCAAAAATGGCTCAGGGCAGTTTACACAGAGAAATAACAAACAAATAAGATGGAACCCTGTCCTCCAAAGAGCTCACATTCTAAAAAGAAATGTAAGATAGACACCTGCAACAGTCACTGGAGGTACTGTGCTGGGGTGGATAGGGCCAGTTACTCTCCCCCTGCTAAATAAAGAGAATCATCACATTAAAAGGTGCCTCTTTGCCAAGTTAGCAGTTGCATTTAGGTAGGAGTTTACCCATCAGGGACATCCTTACCTAACTGATGGGCATGGGTGGGTTTTGCCATTGTTTGATGGCTCTTGTATGCAATGGCACAAAAGCTAGCAATACAAGGAGCCCGGTCTCATGATCTGTGAGACCCAGTTTCTTCGGGTGAGCGGGGAGAGCAGGCTAAGCCCGCTCTCCCCACTCACGAGTGGAGAGGGAGCCCTGGGCGGCCGGATTGGCTGCCCACACGATTGCCGGCTCCGAGACAGAACCAGCGGGGGCTGGGGAGCTCGGGGGCCGCGTGGCCCCCTCAAGCCCCAGTATGCCCTGTGCGAGCGCGCAGGGCATACTGGGGAGACCCCCGAGCTGGGAGGCAGCTTTTCACCTCCCGGCCGGGGGTCTACTCATGAGTAGGCGTGGCGCAAAGGTGCGCCGCGGCTACTCACGATTGTAAAAAGCAGGTTTGCGGAGCACTCACTCCGCAAACCTGCTTTTTACCAGGGGTTCCAGAGCTGGTTATCCCGCTCTAGAACCACCAGGCTTGCAGCCGAGCCCTGTGGTTCTGACGATTAACAAAAATCGGGCTAGGCTCTCCTAGCCCGATTTTTGTTAATCATGAGAATACCCCCAAGAAGTAACAAATACAGTCTTATCTGCAAGAAGATAAATTACATAAAAATCCATTGGTCTTCCTGAAGGTTCTCTAAAAGAGGTAAAATCTATTTGCTACATGGAGTGCTGTAAAATTTACAATGAAGTTAAATATGAGCCAAATTATCAACTTTGTCTGATCCACAGGAACACTTGTGCAGGTAATAGAGTATATTTTTGTATCTCCCGTCCAACCAAGCTAATGGAAAAACATTATAATGAGCTAACGTGAAGGCTCTCTGATGGGTTGGACATATCAGATTATACAGATAAATTGCCAGAACTAAAATTGAGGTGACCCACCAATTCTTAATGCAGTTAGGGAGTTTGTTTATCTTTTATTGTGATTCAATAGCTAAGATACATTGTTCTATAATTCTATTGGCTTGATCAAACCCTACAACAATTAGAGATTCAGAAGAGAGTCCAACCATCTGGATCTCCCAGAATGTCAGATCGATTGTTTGGAATGAATAAACCATTCACAAAACCTAACTTCACAAAAGCAGAAATTTTAGCCACTAGAACAAAGATAGAAGGATCATAACAGGTAGTACCTACAATATCTTGGCTTCGTTGAGCCTGGCATCAATGGATCAACCATCAGTACGAGGATAAATAATGTGCACTGGGATCTCCAAGTTCAAACCAAGAAACAACAAGATCCCCAAAAAACATATAATAAAAAGTAAGCAATAATGATCCAGTGTAGTTCTGTAATTGAAAATATTTACAATATAAGACAAGACAAAGCATAACTGATTGGAAAACATATCAATGAAACTAAATATGTGGCATTGGAGATTTGCTAAAGTCTATAGTGTGGATATTGATATAATAATACAAAACAAATGAGTCCAAACTTCCACGACAGTGACCCAGTGACCTCTGTTTCACGTAGGTCTTTCTCAAGTGGAGACTGGCCTTCTTTACTACTTCTGGAAAATTCACATAGAGAACTAAGTTATTGTAAGGTACAAAACTTTGGTACACTGAGTGAATTTTCCAGAGGTAGTAGAAGTGGCTGTAAACATAAAGATTGGACTTTGGAGCATGTGGACTAGCATTACTTGTTGGGGACCATTCTCCACTTGAGAAAGACCTACAGAAAAAAGAAAGACCTACCTATAAGAGGCTGCCCTGTCTCCAGAAGGCTAACAATCTAAAAAGAAACACAAGGTAACACCAGCATCAGCCATTGAGGGAATGCTTTGCTGAGGTTTGATAGGGTCAGTTGCTCTCCCCATGATAAAGAGAAGAGATTCACCACTTTTAAAATGTGTCTTTTTATTCAATTAGCAAGGGTAACCGCTATCCTTTCTCCACTGCCACCACATGAAGGAAGCAAGCTGCACCTGCTGGGCTCACCAATCCTATTCCTGCATTACATGGCTCTGCAACCTGCCACTGAAACAACTTGCCCTCTGGCCTCCCCGTTGGATGGATGGTCAGAAGGATGTCAGCAGGGGAAGGAGACAAAAGAAGCGAAGCTGCTCATGAGAGTAAAGTGTTCTGAATGAACAAAATGTTCCAGCTGCTCCCCAAACCTTCAGATGCCACAACAAATACAAAAAAAAACATTATTCAGTCCCCCAAATAGTCTCTATTCCTCTTAATGCAAAAAAAAAAAGTTGTTTGGTCCCCCAAATAGTCACATGACCTCTATAAAGTTCCTAGTTGGCAACCCTGTTCCTGATTCTGACCTAAGAGTTGAGTAGTTGTTGTGTTTCCAAAGGTACTGTTCTTTTGGGCATATGCCAAGCAAGCCAAAGAAGTGTGGTTTCCAAATACGGTGGTGCTGTGATACAGAAAAATCCTACCTGCTGATGGGTAAGGGTGGGGGGAAAGGGAAGTTACTATTATCTAATCTGACATCTGGTACAACACATCCAAGGAATTTTAAAGAAAGGTTAAACAATTTTGATAAGTCTATTGAAGTGTGTGTGTGCACACGCACATGTGCATACATGCCTATGGCTACCTTCCTATGCACACTTTGCTGGCAGCAAGGTCATTTGAACACAGTACAACTTATTTCCAAATTGATGTGCATAGGTTTGCTCTGCAAGTCGTTACCACATTTCAACTAAAGTAACATTTTGAGATGGATATGGAGGTTCTTGCTCAGACTAAATATCTGAGGAATTTCAATGTTTCCAGGCTTTATACTGATAATCAGCAGTTGTGCGCAAGCATTTTGTTTTCAGAAAGATAACTAATCTTTATAGAATGAATCCTGATATATAAAACAAATAGGTGACTGAAGGCTTCCCTTATCATTTTGGTATTCTCTTCCAATGCTTACAATAAAATACTGATAAGAATGTGCAGAGCATTTCTATTATTTATTTCTATTTCTAACTTCCTCTATCAGTGTTTGAATCTTGCTTTTCTATTCCACGAAAATATATGCTGCTTCATATCACTGATATTCTTAGAAATCATAGATAAAGCAAAAGAGCCAGCTACCTTGGAGAAAGCCAAATCTTTGAGGAGCGAGTTGAATTAGGAATTGCAAGGCTGGGCACCCAGTAGAGGTCTTGAATTCCCTAACTTTACTGGTTCTCCCAGAACAAGGATTCTATATGGTTCAAGGAGGAAGAAAAAATATAAATGTGTAACCCAAGTCAACCAGGCTACCTTCTGTGTGTATCTTACAGTACGCATCAGTACCTTAGTTCCACCACCCCCAGTAATGAAACAGCCCTTGTTGCCTGAGTGTGGTGTTTATAACATTCCTGTACGCAATGCCTGTTAATCCTTTTATCCTTTATTTTCTTTTTAGCATTTTAAAATATCCTTTAACAATTTCCATTGGGTCTGAAAGAAGGGTTACATGCACCCCAAATCATACATAACAGGGAAGGTAATATTCTTTACTGGACAGACTTCTAGGAGCATTTTTTAAAAAAATCAACCACTAGTTACACAAAACTCCTCTTTAGAACTGTCTACAGGATTTTATAATCCTATATAGAGTTGCCCCTGCAAGATTCACCTAAAGCAAAATCTGAGTCAAATTGGAGGATCCTGCTCAGCTGGAAGAAATATATTGTTATTGTTTATTTACGATCTTAGATCAAACCTCAATATACGCAGAATATACACAGTAAAAAGAAAATAATGGAAACAAAGTCTAAAATGTCATCAAATATATAAAATCAGGAATCTTTGACAGTAACCAATATATATTTTAAATTTATTTATTTATTTACTTACAACTCACTCCTACCCCGTTTACAGTGTGGGGTTGGGAAGAGGTAGAGTTGTGTCTGGCCTCCTGGGGGCTAACACGCACCGATAGGCTGTCTGCTGGGCATGTGAGACTGTCTGCCGAATGGACTGCGGGCATATTAGGCTGGCTCCACCCCACAGCCTTGCCATTCATGAATAGATGACATCCACCTGCCCACCCAGGGTTCAGTGGGGGATAGCCAATTGCCTGTCTGAGGCTTTTTAATTCTCACCTGATTGGGCATTGATGAAATATTTTTCATCTTCTTCCCACAGGACGTTCTTTGTTTTGGGTTCTAAGTTAGCAGTGGTTGTTGTAAAACAGTATAGTACTGGTCAGACTGGCAGATGAGTGCAGGCTTTGGGAAAATAGACTTATGTCAGTGATGTTCAACTGGACACACACCATTATGGTCAAGGGGTTTTCCATACAACAGCCTTCAGGATTTTGTGGCTCAGTGTGGCTGGGAATGGAACCCCTTTGGGGAGCTGCTTATCTCACCCACTCATAGTTCTGAGGCACTTGGGGTTTGGGGGGAGGATTTCTTCCCTCAACACAGAAAGCCATGTGGGCAAGGAAGAAGTAAAAGTGATTTGCTGACTGCTGGCAACCTCCAAGCTGATTGATTTGCCCAGGGGTGGGAACAACAGGTGGCTTACCTGTAACTTTGGTTCTTCTAGTGGTCATCTGTGCTCTTACATGAGTGGGGCTTTGCATCTGCACAGAGACCATGTCAGAAATCACCAAGTTTCTCTCAATATTGAGGTTTTTTGTGGTAGCCACGCCTCCTAGGGTGATATTAGCATGTATCAGCTTTCCCTCCTCAGTCCCTAAGTCAGCCATATGACAAACAAGAGGGGAGGATGGGAAGGCATGTAAGAGCACAGATGACCACTAGCAGAAACAGTTATAGGTAAGCAACCTGTTCTTCAACGTGGTCTCTGTGTGAGCACATAGGAAACTATATACCCAAAGTTCACTTATGTGGAGGAGAATGTCTAAGTGAAGAGTGACTGAAGTGATGCTGTACCAAATGACACATTTCTATGGGCTCAAACATCCAATAGTGGATGAAGGAGTGCTTGGACGGCCAGGTCATGGCTTGGCAGATGATGTCCAGAAGTACTGCTCGAATAAAAGCGGTAAAATCATCAGCTTTGCCAAGAATGGTCTCCTTTGCTAAGCAGGGTCCACCTTGGTTTGCATTTGGATGGGTGAGTACATGTGAGCACTGTCTGCTATAAGATATTCCACTGAGGGGATGGGGCATAATGGTAGATGAAAGAGTGCTTGGATGACTAGGTCATGGCTTGGCAGATGATGTCCAGAGGGACTGCTCGATCAAGGTGCAAACTACACACTCAGCTGAGTCAGACACTCAAGCAGGGAAAATAGCCAGGGTGGTGATGGTAGTAGTGGTAGTAGTAATTTTAAAAAAAAAACTTTGTTAGTTGTTCCATAACAAGTTGTTCTCTGGGCAACTCACAACACAACATTAAAACACCAATTAAAACAAACAGACATAGGCACACAAGGAGAACAATGTTCATCTTTTCACTCATATTTCAGATTCTCCCGACTGTAAGCTTCTTCAGCCCAGCTTATCTCAAGGGACTTTTGGCAAGTGCAAGATATGTGGGCCCTTTCCCACTCATACAACAGGCTCTCATTCAAATATGTTCTGCTTGAAGAGGGAGAAGGAGCACAGCATAGCCCCACTTCTCATTCAAGTCTTGATGGTTGGACTGCTGGAGTATGATCCAGATTCACTAGATTCTAGATAAAATCTTAGAATATAACATAAGAACAGCCCTACTTGATCAGGGATCACCTCCTACCATATATTCCCTTGTACCCTTTCTTTTCTGACAGTCATTTGTTTCTTGTCCCTTCCTTCTCTATTGTTTGATTTCATGGAGCTTGGAACAGGTATTTGCTGGTGCTAGCATTCCTAGAGAGATCAGACTCTTTCTTCACTGGCTGCCAACTTAACAATGCACTCTTGTAATAAACTTGTGCTAGTGCAAGAAGATCACATAGCTGCAATAAAAACTGAGTTCTGCAGAACTGCACTATTGCTATGTCTTTTAAAACAAAGTTGACATACTTCAGACTGCATCATTGTTGCGCAAATGCAAGCATGTGTGTGGTTGCGCAACACTAGTCTAGAATGCCAGTTCCAGACTTACTGCAAGCAGCTGCCACAACAGCTTTGTGCTGGTGCAATGTCCTTCCACAAGGGCTTCATCAGCCACTGTGCATTGTCATCTAATAAGGACCCTTTGAGTTGGGAAGGCAGTACTACTAGTTGTGTCTTAATGTTGATGACTTTCCCCCAACATTTTTGTTTTGCATCTTTTTTTAGTGCTGCTTTTACATTTGGTTTCCCTGCTGTTTTAGTGATTAAATGTTCTTGTTATATTTTGATGTGCTCTTACTTCTGCGCTGGCTTCTTTTTGTAAGTGACTTTGAATATTTTTTTAGAGAACTGACCATAATTTTATGTATCTGTATGACTGTGAATTTGCACATTTTGATAAAAAATAAACATTTGCTTCAGCATTTGCTTTCTGTAAAACAACTGCTTCTCTTCCCCCCCCCCCGCCCGCATGAGCTTGTAACTAGTTTATTCTAGACTCAGGTGAAAGAACAATAAATACTGTAGATCCTTGCATGGAAGTGGCCAATCCTTAGCTTTTTTAATCCTGCCTGATCAGATATGGCATTTTTGAGAGAATTTTAATTAAAAGTTTCAACTGTAAAAGTTGCATGGATATAGAAGTAATAAAATTGAATTTATTACATTCTATTATTAACAGTAATAGCAATAGCAATCGTTCCTTAGATACCAATGTAGTGTTTGGCTGATGGAAAGATATTAATTTGTTTTGATTTTGGACTAATTCTCAGGTGTAAAATCTGGGGTCATCATGATCCATAGAAAAAATGCTTTAGGCTCTTCATGGTAACTACAGTAAAAATGGGATTGCTGTGTTTGCTTCCGCTACTAGAAACTTTAAAAACAATATGCCTCCTTTAAACATTCAAATTTTGGTCCACAAGGACATATTTTTGGTAGGCACAGAGAGCCTCCTTTCAGTGATATCAATGAAAATCACACCACGTTTGCACAATAGATAACCCTGTTGTGACAGCATGGCATTAGTTTGGATGTCAGCTAATGTATTAAGAACATTATAATTATTTTTTAATTTAATTTTGAAACTGAAGGGAAAATAGTTTGCATAACACTAAATGAAATTTCTCAAGGGGTATATGTCTCTACATTCCTTCTAACATGGAGATGGGACATTTCTTCTGTATACATTACAATGTTTAATTTTATTACAAACATGTTGATCAATAAAAAGTGGTTTTAATAGTGGTTTTAATATCAATGAAATGTGGTTTTAATATCAATTAAAAGTGGGTTTTAATGTGTGTGTGTGTGTTTTCATTCATAATTAATTTCTCAATCTCCATGTTTCCTTCAACATTATCCATACAATTTCAACTCATCATGAAAAGTTCAGTAAACGTTTTTGGAAGGAGGCACTGGCCAGCATGAAATCCTCTGCAATAGAAAATTTAAATTTAAGATTCTGCATATGTTGGTCTGTAGCAAAAGTTTTTTTTTTTTAAGTAGATTATGTATTGGAGGTATGGGAGATGAAGAAACACTTTGGAACTTATTTATTTATTGGGAATCTCAAACAAACAAAAAGTAGTTTAATCTAGGAAATACAGTGTTCTGTATCTTCATGGTGGCTAGCGGTGAAAATTTTTGTTCCATATTTTAAAAGATCTGTGAGCCTTCAGAAATCTCATAGCATTTCTGCAAGATTTTGTGAAGAGAAGAAACTGACAGATGTTCTGAGCAGTCCGTATCCTGTGGCCTTGATATGCAGTTGAGATCTGGCATTTGAGGAGACTTGGCCTTCAAAGAGAAAAGTAAAATCTCAAATGAAATATATTGCAGGGAAGTAAAGTTCACAAAAATATTTCTATTATTACATTGCAAAGGTCTTTTCAATTTAAACAAAACTAACATTTTAAAAATTGAAGTCACCTTGCAATGTCCTTTTTAATTTTGATAAAGCCAGACTCAATTTGGGGCATGAATATATTTGAAAGAATTTGGTAATTAAACAAAGCAATCCAAAATGAAAAAAAAAAGACATTCATTACAGTGAAGGTCAAGGGCATCTTCAAATATCTCCAAATGTGAGTGAGAAATATTGAAATGCTTAACATTTTGAAATTGAAAATATTCCTCTTATCTTCCATTTAAAGTTTATAATTCAGGTTATCTTAAAATATATCATATTGTCATCATTTGGAACTTAACCAAATGGCAGAACAGATGCTTTGCATATGTAAAGTCCAAAGTTCAGTCCCTGAGAGCTCCAGTTAAAAAGGATCTCCTATAGAAGAGCAGGAAAAGGTATCTGCTTGGCAGGGCCAGCATTACTGGGTCACTGCTCTGGGCCCAGGGCTCACAAAAGGGCCTATTGCTGATTCCAGAAGCTGCCATAGTCTTTGCATAGCCTTTGCATAGTGGTGATGGAACAAGCACTTCAGGCCCCATTTAGGAGGGAGTTCATGGAGGGAAGTTTGCCAAGGGCCCCCTGAAACATAGTAGCATAGGAAGCTGTCTTCTACTGAGTCAGACCATTGGTCCATCTAGCTCAGTATTGTCTACACAGACTGGAAACGACTCTCCAAGGTTACAGGCAGGAGTATCTCTTGGCCCTATCTGGAGATGCCAGGAAGGGAACTTAGAACTTTCTGCATACAAGCATGAAGCTGCTCTTCCCAGGGCAGCCCCATTCCCTAAGGGGATGATCTTACAGTGCTCATATGTAGTCTCCCATTCAAATGCAAACCAGGGTGGACCCTGCTTAGCAAAGGGGACAATTAATACCTGCGACCACAAAACCAGCTCTCCTCCCATGCGGAGATCCTGCTGGTTGGGAGCGGAGGTGGTGGTGGAGCTCTATCACTTGAGTTGACAATACTTGGGCTAATAGCCTGACTTGGTACATGGCAACTTCATATGTAGATGTTGTCTTTGGTGAACCCCAGCCTCCAGATCTACCAAGGAACACCATGAATACAACTTGATCCCTGAAATACTCACAAGTGCTTTATGCATGACATTTTTCTATCTTAGACCAAATAAAATATACTCCTGATACAGCATTTGGTATAGGCATTTCAATAGCATCAATTTGGTAGCAATGGTTTCAAAATATCATGGCAAAATAGAAACTAATATGATTGTCATTCATAATGCTGTATACAGAGTTCTTGGAGTTAGTCTACCATATTGGAGGTTTTCTCTGAGTCAGAATATATATATATATATATATATATATATATATATATATATATATATATATATTTTCCCTTTATGCTTTTGTTTTAAATTTTTAATCAGATTGGTTTAATTTCCCCCCCACTTAATATTTTAATTGTGTCTTTTTTACCATCTTTTGTGTGTGTGTGTGTGTATATATATATATATATATATATATATATATATATATATATATATATGAACAGCTGTTATTCAAGCTCTTAACGGTTTGGGCCCGGGATACCTGAGGGACCGCCTGCTCCCAAGGGTTGATGCCTGCTCAACGAGGTCATCTGAGGGGCCTCTGCTCTGGGTGCCAACAACGATGGAGGCTCGGTTGTCATGCACACGGGACAGGGCCTTCTCTGTTGCTGCCTCCAGACTCTGGAATGCTTTCCCAGTGGCTATTTGCTCCTTGGTCTCCATTGCAGCTTTTAGAAAAAGTGTAAAATCTTGGCTTTTTGCCCAGGCATTTATTTGATTCTCTGCTGCTGCTCTTTATAGTCTGTATTGCCTTTATGCTTTTGTTTTAAATTTTTAATCAGATTGGTTTAATTTTTTCCCCACTTAATATTTTAATTGTGTATTTTTACCATCTTGTGTTTAAATTTTTGCTGAAAACTGCCTTGGGATTGCTTTAATGAAAGGCGGTATGTAAATTTAACAATAAACAAACAAACAAACAAACAAACAAACATGTTCTATATTTTCTGTCTGCTTCACTCTCCAATTATTGAGATTTGGCCTGCACAACTTGTGACCCACCAACTTAAATGCGGCATAAAGTTAAAGGTAAAGTTGTGCCGTCAAGTCGGTGTCAACTCTTGGCAACCACAGAGCCCTGTGCTTGTCTTTGGTAGAATACAGGAGGGGTTTACCATTGCCTCCTCCCACACAGTATGAGATGATGCTTTTCAGCATCTTCCTATATTGCTGCTGCCCGAAACAGGAGTTCCCCATATTCTGGGAAACACACTAGCAGAGATTCGAACCAGCAACCTCTTGTTTGCTAGGCAAGTTACTTCCCTGCTGTGCCATTAGACAGCATACCAGCCATGTATTGTCATCCTCTTACCAAAGACAGTGATGTGAAGGGATTCTGTCTGAAAATCATAGTTTTCAAGATTCCCAAAGGCTAAACTGAAATTATCTCCAGATTTCAGGGTTTGTCCTACACCTGTGCAATGTTTCAGCCTTGACACATCAAAGCCAAATCATTTGCATCTTGCCCTGGCTGCTGTGGAGACAGCCACTCCCAGTGCTTACCTCCATACAGTGGTACTCAATGCAGTGCTAGGAGTGGAGTGTGCAGAGCTAGGCGTGCAGTGCTAGGACTGTGCAATGCTAGGAGTACTCTGTGCAGTGCTAGGACTCCATACAGTGGTACTCTGTGCAGTGCAGTGCTTTAATGGCTAGGAAGGGCCATTAAAGAAGTGCACATTGTAGTATGCAAAGAACCAATGCATACAGAGGTTTCTGCATGCTGCCAGACTGTACATGACTGCCTTAATCCATAGCACTGATGGATAAAAGTTAGCATAAACAGTGGCTGGAACAAATTATAATAATGATCCTGAACTTTCTCTTTGTTCTATATTTTGATCTTATGTAGCATTCTTACCAATTTTAAAAGTAATTGTGGGGGGAACCCCCTTGTATTTAGGTATAAAAGTATTCCCACTCTTCACCTTATTGTTTTCTGACACATTATTGTCCATCATCATCACTGTAACTTGGAGTACTATTTATATGACATACAGCCTACTTTAGGAACATTTTCTGTGTGCAATTCAAACCTTGCCTAGCACAAAATCTGCACTTTTCAGAATAATGATCTGACTTGAGAGTTTCTATAATAATTATCTGCTGATAAATTATTGCAGCTGCAAAAATTACACATGCATTCATCTGGAACGAGGCCTATTAAATCCCCTGGCGCAATGGATCATGATTTAGTTTGGTATAATTCTTTCTACTCATGATTCACTTCATACTTTAAAAAATAGCTTGTTAGCAGAGATGCCATGAAAAGGGGAGGCTCTTCCATTATAAGGTGTGACAATGTACCCACTTTGACCATAAAGAAAAAGAAATTGAAACAGTCTCTTTAATCTGATATCCAGGCCTACTGCCAGGGCTTGGCTAACTGGGCCCAGGGTCATCAGAAGGCTCTCACCCAAACTCTGAGCCCTGCTCAGTGCTCCTTACTTCCCTTTCTGCCTTCACATTGGGCCTTCTCCAACTGATGTGGTTCATTTTCTTCTTAGCCAACATAATCAGCTTGCTCCATCTAGAGATATAAGCCACCAACTGCCTTGCTCTGCTCTCTCCTTGGCTGCCTCCTCCAACTCTCTAAAATAATGTGTGTGGCAAGCCATACAAATTCACAAGAGGCAATCAGTGCCGCATGAGAAGTGATCAGGGCCAGAAGCCAGGAAGGGCAGTGTCCCCGTTGCCAGGGCAACCAGGCCACTGACCAGGCTTCTATTCCTTTGCATCTCTGTGAGCCAGAAGCATTTGGTGGTGGCACTTCTATTGCTCAAACAACAAAAACCCAACATATAAGAAGGCTTGGTGATGCTCTTGGTGATGCTCCCATCTTGGAAGACTCCATTTCCAACAGGGCTTTGGTGGTGACAACATAGTAGGTAAACCTGAGGAGTAAAATTTCAGAGGTGGGAATGCTGGAAAGTGCTGTCCAACCAGAGAAGAGTACCTTTAAACATTTGAGTTTGGTTCAGGTTCCTCTATGTTTTTTAACTCTCCAGTTTAATCCCAGTTCAGACACTAAGTGGTTCTATAAACATTTCAGACACTTTGGCCTGGTTTTGACCCATATTAGTTAGATTTACAGCAAATTGCTTTTGCTTGCAATGGAACAGTGAATACAGTGATAATTATTTTACTTGACAAAAATGTTTTTTTTAAACTGTTATGAATATTTTTCATAATATTTTAAAAATATTTTTACTAACAAAATACACATAACAGAATAAAACCCAGGAAAATAGGATGAGTGATAGAAAGGTAGTCAAGAGGAACTCCATTACCAAGGATACAAGACGCTTCCACCTTCAGTTTAAAAATTCAGAGGCTGCCTTCGAACATAAGGCAACCATGGCAGAGGTTGGGGTTTCTGGTCATCCAAATTCAGGAATCCTCGGTTCCATTTGAAAAGTGACATGAGGTTTCAAGTCACAAACCTGAATTTGCATCCTTGGTTGCTTTTTAGCTTTATGGGCAATAACCTCCAATTAGAAAGCGGTGGCATGTCAATTCAATTCAATTCAATTCAATCAATCATTCAGTTTCCAAAAATGGCTCAGAGTGGTTTACACAAAGAAATAATAAATAAATAAGATGGATCCCTGTCCCCAAAGGGTTCACAATCTAAAAAGAAACATGAGATAGACACCAGCAAGAGTCACTGGAGGTACTGTGCTGGGAGTGGATAGGGCCAGTTACTCTCCCCCTGCTAAATAAAGAGAATCACCATGTTAAAAGGTGCCTCTTTGCCAAGTTAGCCGTGGATGTCACCTGAAAGCGGCCGCTGTTTCTAACTGGAGTTGAGGGTAGGAAGCGCCTCCCACTCTCCATATCTGGTTGGCTGCCATGGCTGTCCTTCATGAGAAGGAGGAAGCTCACGCAACTCCCAGAATCCAGATCAGGATTGTCTGGGAGCATGGCGGGGGTATTGGGGGAACCACAGTTTCCCATTATGTGCAAAGATAGCCTGAATATACAGAGGCCATGTTCAGAAGGATAGCCTGTGGGTAGGGAAGCCTCTACTTGAGCACTACCATCCCACCAATCTCTCCTGTTTTTCTTTTCAAATAGCCCACTGGGAAATTTCTCCAAATAAATATATCTAGAGCATGGAGAAACCCATACCACCCTTCAAAATAATCCCCCAAGTGCCTGATAATTGAACCAATTTTGGTTACCATTTTTTCTTTCTTTAGAGGTTTGGTTCCTGTTCTGGTTCAAAGCAACCAAGAGCCGTTAGGTACAGATTTAATTCTAGTTCACTGAAAAATATATATTTCTGAACCATTTTGGGATGGGTGGGTTCAGGTTTTGCTAACACTTTTTCCTACAAAACTAACAAGGACTTAAGCCCACTTAAGTCCATAGAAATTAGTAGTGTTATGTGTAATTAACTCTGTGTTCGATTGCGGCCACAAGGTCACACGAGTGGATTTAAGAGGCACTTGAATTCTATTAGCTTCAATAGAACCTCTACATGACTGAATTTCCATGAATTGTATAAACTATGGGCTGGTTCTCACAATCCCCATGATGTGTATGTGCGGTGGTGGTGGGGAGTAGAAATTGGGAGGTTTACATGCCAGACATGCTCCTGAATTCTGATAGTAAGAACCTGGAAATTTTAGCCAACATCAAGTTGGCATCACCTCAGTCCAACATTAATCTGGGACTGGTAACTACAGATCAAATCCCAGATTACTGATCCCAGTTAAATATTGGGTTGACACAGCTCAATCCAGGGTCTTATGGCTGGAAATAGGACTGTGCATGGCTCACGAATCTCCTGATTCCTGGTAGGGATGTTTGGAGGCCATTCCTGGTAGGGAATGATTCCTGATTCCTGGTAGGGATGTCTGGAGGCCATTTTAGAGGCCTCCGAACTGGTTCGAACATGGCCCGGTCCGGCGGTTTGGCACCGGAGGGGGTCTCGCTTTAAGGGCGGGGGGTTGTACTTACACCTCCTGCCACTTTCCCCCCTCTGGCACTCTGTTTTTCTGCAAAGTTTGGGGGGCGGCAGCGTTCCTCCCAGCCGCCCCTGCCCCCATCGTTTGCAGGAAAGAGCAGATGTAGCCGCTGTGCATGTGCTCGCCAATGCGCACATATCCGCCACTGCCACACGTACGTCCGCCGTGCACCTCCTTCTTAAACTCATGGACTAGATTGATGAAGGCAATATTTTAGCCCAGGAGCAGGCTGGTTTTCGGACTGGTCGCTCAACTTTGGATCATGCTCTTATCCTTCAATTCCTTTCCAAGAAATATTCCACCAAGCTAGCTTATGGACTTTACGTGGCCTTTATTGACCTTAAATCTGCCTTCAATTTAATTTCACAGGAGAGGCTTTGGCAGAAATTATGGGAACTAGGAACAGACAGGAGACTGCTAGGTCTGATAATTTCCCTTTATAATGGTGCCCTGTTGAGGGCCTGCTATACTGCATCAGGGGCTTTGTGAGCAGCCATACCCTCTTGTAGGGGTGTCCATCAAGGTTGTTTATTAGGTCCCATGTTATTCAATCTTTATATCAATTCTGTAGTGTCCTCAGTTTCTAGCCCTTCCACCCACCCCACTAAAATTGCTAATAGGTATATCTCTGTTTTGCTATACGCCAACGATATGGCAGTTCTATCTCAAACCCCAACTGGCTTGAAACGTGATTTGATTCTCTTATCAAAATTTTGCATGCAAAAGGTTATTGCGATAAATTATCAAAATACCAAGATTATGGTCTTTGCTAAATGTTCTAAACTCCATAATTGGTCCTTGAATGGCCATAAGATAGCCCAAGTCAATTCTTTAAAGTACCTTGGAGTTATTTTTCACTCCTCGGGTTCTCATAGTGCCCATTAAAATTCCTCCTTGATGTCAGCTCAACTCACCACAAAACTCATAACTTCCTTTTACTATTTGAAAGATGCTTCTTTTATCCCCACAGTGGTTAAACTGTTTACACCAAAGTGTATTCTCAGTTGTTTTATGGTGCCCAATTAGGTCCACCTCAAAACTTCTCAAATTTAGAAGTTTTGCAATCTAAATTCCTGAGATCCTTCTTAGCTGTCCCTCGTGTTCCATTGGTGGTACTGAGAAGAGAGGTTGGCCTGCTACAAATGGAATCCAGAGTCTGGAGAACTATTTTCCTATTTTGGTTAAAATTTATGTCCTCCAGCTCAGGCTTGCCTTCCCTCGTTAAGACTGATTCATTTAAATTTAAACTGTTTTCACTGATTATTGAAAAACTTACTATGGGTTTTCCCCAGAGGTTCTGCTGCAGATGGGCAATGACCGGGCTAAGGGGGAGATCAAGTAACACATCATTGATATAGAATTGAAAAGGAAGCTGCTTCTATTTCTAAAACTGTCTATCTCGGAGTGCAATTGTTTAATCTCAAGCCAGCAAGCTATCTGTATTCTATTATTATCCCCAAATTCAGACGTGCATTGACACTGGCCTGAATAGATGCCCTTCCATCTGCCGTTTTAGAGGGCAGGTTCAAGGGCATCCCTTTCCCTGCCCGCCTCTGCCCTTGTGGCTCTAGCCAAGTGGAGACCAGCACACATTCAATTTTACACTGTGATTTTTTTAAGGAAGCCCTCTTGAGACTAATCTCCCCCTTATTGTCTAAGTTTTTAGGACACTCTGATGATTTTTATTTGAAGTTTTTATTACTTAACCCAGATGAAAAAATTATTAATATAGTGGCCAGGTTTTGTCTTATAATCTGTAAAACTCGATCTGATCTTTAGCAATGCATTTCATAAGTAGTTTATACATTTCTCTCTTCTCTTTTTTATTTTATTTACATGATGCATTGTTTGTATTTCTTTGTATATTGGTCTATGACCATAATAAAATACTCTTCTGTTCTAAAAGTAACTTCAAATAAGATGTATTTCCAAATATTAAGTTTTAAGCATGCTTGACTGTGTGTTGGATTGTTGTTCAATAGACACAGTCAAAGGAAAAATTAGGTATGGCTGAGTCCCACAGACATAAATTGTATTTAAGAACACATGTAAACACTTAATCCCCACAGAGATTTCCCTCTCTGGGTAATACCAACTGGCTGCAGCTCAAAGCCCTGGGGATGTAGAGGCCTTTCATTGTTTGCTTGCTATTTGAAGCAAGAGCATGGAGCACTTCGCCATAGCCATAGCCAACAAAAAGACATTCTGATTCTTCATTGCAGGATCACAGCTAATCACTATGATATATTGATTCCATATAGGCATGGGGGCTTCAATGCAGGCAAATGTGCATGCGTGTGCACATGCATGTACACACATACACACACACACACACACATACATACACACATACATACACAGCTGATCCATTTGCAGAAGTTTTTGTATTTATTTACAAACATGGATTTGCTTCCTCCATTGAGGGTAATGATACATTAGAGCTCATGGAGAGTTCTGTAACACAGTGAATGTATTTTCATTACCACTTCCATCTTTGTTTCATTGTTTTTCATTTGGCAACTCACTCCAATATTTCATCTATTTTTTGTTAGAGATCTTTATCTTTTCTCTCTGACAAGCTTCAAGAGCAATACTGCCTACAGTAGTTTTGTACACATTTGGAAGTGCATGTTTCACATTCAGGATTCTCTTATCATTACTTTTGCATTATGGGGCCACCGATATCCAAAACTCATCCTAGAATGTGTGTGAAATATTGTGGGGTAGTATCCCTCCTAATGTCCCTTCTAAACTGAGTAGTAATGAACTGGGTAGTAATGTCTAAACTGGGTAGTAATGTCCCTTCTAAACTGAGAATTGAAAATTCTGATTGTCTAATGAAATCTCCATGCTTTTTACTACTTATAAGCCATGTTTAATGTCCCTTCATACATCCACAGTAACCACCCCATGGCTTCTTTCCATGCCTCTGTGGTAGAGAAGCAACATGTGGGACCAGTGCATGTGTCGTCCTCACCTGATCACTGGTGTGTCTGATGGTTGGGTGAGAAAGATATGTGTCCAGAACTCTGTCCAGAACTTTTCAATTATTACTGGAGCAGCATGGGAAGAAATGAGGAAACAGCTCTTACACTACTGTGGTGATAAAGGAAGGGCCTTGGAGCAAACAGCTTACATAGGAACATAGGAAGCTGCCATATACTGTGTCAGACCATTGGTCCATCTCGCTCAGTATTTTCTACACTGACTGGCAATGGCTTCTTCAAGGTTTCAGGCAGGAATCTTTCTTAACCCTATCTTGGAGAAGGCAGGGAGGGAACTTGGAACCTAGATGTTCTTCCCAGAGCAGCTCCATCCCCTAAGGGGAATATCTTATAGTGCTCACACTTTGTTTCCCTTTCATATGCAACCAGGGCAGACCCTGCTTAGCTAAGAAGACAAGACATGCTTGCTATCACAAGATTAGCTCTCCTCCTTGAATAGAAAGATTAACTCTGCTGCTCCTATTCTTCTCAAAAAGCCATCTGAAGTAGAGGGACCATGGTAGTCCAGATCTGTCATTCAAGCTGTAGATTGCTCAGAGACCTGAGATGCTACTGGATTCCATGGCATTATAAAAAACACAGTTCCTATGCAGCAAGAGGTAATTCAAACTTCAAAGCAGGTCGTGGAATAGTTGGTGATCCCTAGTCACCTCTTTTCTAAGGTTATGCATTGTTCTTTTCTATTTTGTTTTTGGCCCGAATCTGAAACATCTCCATTTTGTTCTTTGTTCAAGATCAGCTAATCTGAAACACCCCAATTTTGTTCTTTGTGGGGGTGGTAGTGCCCAATGGGTGGAAGCTACCATCCAAATTTCAGAGGAAGTGGGCAAAGGACTGATTTCATGGTGAATTTTTGAAGTTTATTTCTCCCATAGGGAATAATGGAGGTTTCAACAAAAATATAGCTTCATGCCGGGGGGAAAGGGGTGGCCCAGAGCAGAGTAGGGTGGGTGGTAGTGCCCAGTGGGGGCAAATAAGTTGCCAGAATTATTTCAAAGGAATTGGGCAGAGGGCTGATTTTTAAAGATTTAATGAAGTTTAAGCATCTTTAAAGTTCTTCCCCATAGGGAATGATGAAGGTTTCAGCAGCCCCATGACTGCACTTGGGGGGCACCTGGGTGGCCCAGAGCGAGTGGTGGTGTAGAGCACATAGGGTGCCAACCACCCCCATGGGTTGCTAATCCATGGGGTACTGGGTTCTGTTGTTTCTGAGATGTTTTGAATGTAGATTCTCTGGTATCATATTTTTATTTAATTATTTGTTTGTTTATTTATTTAAACATTTTATACCACCCAAAACTTATGTCTCTGGGAGGTTTACAACAGAATAAAAACAAAGTAAAACATTCGTTAAGACAAAAATGGGGGGGGGGGGGTGTGACACACATTAAAACAATTTAAAATTTTTAAAATAATATTTTAAAACACCATTAAAAGCCTGGGTGAAGAAATGTGTTTTTAAAGACTTTTTAAAAGCTGTCAGAGATGGGGAGGCTCTTATTTCACTACGGGCATTCCAAAGCCTCGGGGCATCAGAGGAGAAGGCCCATCCAGACGAGCCAGTGGCAACTGCAGATGGACCTCTCCAGCAGATCTCATTGGGTGGTGGGGTTCTTGCCGAAGAAGGCGTTCCCTTAAATACCTAGGGCCCAAACTGTTTAGGGCTTTAACCAGCACCTTGTATTTTGCCCGGAAACATATTGGAAGCCAGTGTAGCTCCTTCAATACAGGAGTTATATGTTCTTTCCGAAATGACCCAGAGACCAACCTGGCTGCCGCATTCTGGACCAGCTGTAGTTTCTGGACTACGTACAAGGGCAGCCCCACATAGAGCGCATTACAGTAATCCAGTCTAGAGGTTACCAGCAGATGTACCACTGTTTTGAGGTCATTCATATGAATCCATATGAGAGTGGATTCATGGCTTGTTGAAAATCTCCTATGCTACCAGCGAATCTTCACTCAGAACACCTCAGAAACAACAGAAACCAGCACCCCATGGGCACCCCATGTGCACTACACCACCACTCGCTCCTGGCCACCCCAGTGCCCCCCAGGTGGAGTTATGAGTCTGCTGAAACCTCCACTATTCCCTGGGGGGGGGGTCTTAAAGACACATAAACTTCAACAATTCCTAAGAAATCAACCCTTTGCTCTATTCCTTTGGAATCTTGGTTGTGGATGGCACCCCTTGGGGCACTGTCACCCAAACCACTGTTTTGCCCCTCAAGCCCCCTTTCTGCCCTGAATCTGCCCCAAAGACATGTAAACTTCAGAAATTTAAAAATCAGCCCTTTTCCCAATTCCTTTGGAATCTGGGTGGCAGCAGGCACCCATTGGGGCACTACCACCTGACCCACTCTTCTGCCCCCAAAGCCCCCTTTCTGCCCCAAATCCACCCCAAATAACATCAACATCACACATCAGCAGCAACAACAGAGCTTTGCAAAGAACCAGGCAGATTTCCAAAGGTCATGCACATCCACATCCCCTACAGAAATGCAATTGATCCACACACAACAGTGTGAAACAACAATGAAATGCACACTGCCCCACTGGCCAATGAGGGTAAATTTTACCCTTAAATTTCCTTTAAAAGAATAAGGAGGTAATTGCCAGCAGATCAGCCCATGCTTTCACTGGACAATCTGCAGGCTGGAAGGGCTGGAAATTCAAACAGATGTCAAAACTCAAAATGGAGCCTGAAGGAGAAAGACTTTTAACGATTGCAAAATGGAGTTCCAAAACAGCTGGAACAACAAAATGTTTTGCATCCAAAACAGGGATGTTTTGTTTTGGCTACAAAATTTTCTGGTTTGAGCATTGGCCTGTTTTGGGCACAAAATGTTTTGTATCCAAAACAAAACGCACACCCCTACTCTTTTCTACTAACAGATGGCTGCAGCAACTTTGCCAAGGAGACTGTAGACTGTTCTGAAGCTCAGGTGCTTCTTAAGATCTGGATGTATTCAGAGTCTTCAAGGGCCCCAAGAGCTAATGATTAGGACCGAATTGTAATTAACTTGAATTTTATGGTGGTGTCAGAATCAACTGTGAATTGGAACCATTTTTCAGGGGAAAGTAGATAGGAACCACTTAATTTTGGATGAGATCCACTACATTCTGCCCATCTCTAGATTCAACATGTGCACATATTGCCAGTTTGGGCCAAAATTGAGGACTACATGGAAACTAGCTGCATCTGCAAGAAAGCCTCTTAACTGCTATGAGCTAGAGTGGATCAGATCATATTTTCCTGGCTCTCATAAAAGCTTCCAGGTCAGCAACAAAGACTCTGCTCTTGCTGCTCCTTGTGCTGGCAACAGACTGCCTTCTCATTGCTTTACTTCACCTTGCCCTGCTGCTGGCTTGGACAGGAGAAAGGTCTGACACACAGCTGCAGGAAAGCACCAAGGATATTTAATTGCAGTGAGGAGTAAACAAGATGGAAGAAATGGGAATGCACTGTATACAGAATTAAATTCTACTTCTTGAGGCTGAGAGAATGGAATGTAAATTTTGCCTTCAGGATTCCACATGCTAAGTTCTGCATTCCATAGCTAAATTCATTAATATTTGCAGCCTAGGCACAACACAATATTTGGTTTTAAGCTGATTTAGTCTCACTGAGGTAGGGGTGTGCAAACCGGTTCAACTCGTCTGGGGTTTGAGTTAAACTGGCCCAGCACTCCAAAAGTGAGGACTGGTCCAAGCTCGAGCCGAACCAGGCCTGGTTTGGATCGAACTGGACTGGTTCAGCCCAGGTCTACTGGTTCAAGTACTTGTAAAAGGGAATCCGGTAAGGATTCCCCTTTACAAACACCGGGGGAACCCACCTGCTTATGCTTACAACAGGGCTTGTCTAAAGAGGGAAGAGTCCTAAGCGTTATGGTGGGTGCTTCTGTGCTTGCAAGGCTGCATCAATCCAGCCTTGAAATAATGGAAGCTCCCACCATCAAGCTTAAGGTGCTTCCCTCTTCAGACAAACCCTGCTGTGGGTGTGAGAAGCAGGGCATGCTCCTGATTGATGCAATGGCAGGACTTCCACCCTCTTCACCCCCTATACACAGCTACAGTGGCATGAGTTTATAATGTCTGAATGAGACTTGTGTGTAGCATCATTGCTCGAAAGTGAATTAGTTCCCCTATGTGCTATCATAGTAAAACCTTCTTGTTTGCCATGGAGAGCTTATAGTGTCTCCAGGCAGATAAGAGAATAAATCTATGATGCTGAAGACATAACTTCCATGATGGATTATGCTGATCACCTTTACTGTCTAATCAATTCTATATTACTAAGCTCTTTTCAGAATATGTTCTAGGCAGGGGCGTAACAATGATCGGGCAAGGGGAGGCAGCTGTCTAGGGGCCCTGGCCTCTGGGGGGGCCCTCCAGAGACATGTCACGTGCCTCCCCCCACGCAGCGCCTGCCGCAGCTCCTTCAATTTAAGGAGGGGCGAGGGGCTCATCTGTTTTTGGAGACAAGAAGGAGCGTATCTTGCCAGTAATGTATGTAGTAGAAGCCGCCTTTCCGGTCAAGCGCCGGAAGCTTTTTCGTGCCCTTCAAAGGGTGGTGGTAAGAACCACACTAGGGAACGAGGGGAGGGGGAGTTTGCCTTCTCTCCTTTTCCCACCCCCGGAGGCTTCTCAGATGGTGTCTCCTGCCCGCTGTTCCTCCAGGAAAGTAGATTCTCTCTGCCGCTCTCTTCTTTAGTCCCGCCCAGCTCGGCACGTGGACGCTTGCGGAGGTTGCTAGGAGACTTGTAAATGCTGCTCCAATTGGCGGGATCTTGCATGACTGGAAGAGGAACCAGGTAAGGAGGTGCTAATGCAGGCAGCGGGGGATTGGGGGAGTTTTATCTCTCTGCGTGTAGAACAGGCACGCACACCTTTCACTGCTGCACCTCCGCTCTCCCCTCCCACCGCAGAATGGTGCAGCCCCGGCTCCCTCCTGCATACTCGAGGTGACTCATGATGAGAAGCCCCTTGGCCCCCCTCTCTCCTTCCTCCAGTGCTCAGTTCCTAACAAGTGGGGTGCTGGGGCTTGGGTCTCTCTGCCTGGCAGTCCTGATCCCAGATGTTTGGGATGCGCATTGTGGCTATTCAGTATGATGAGGCCATCGATTCTGCACATACTCAGAAGCACTCTGTTCTTTACTCGTCACATGAGCGAAGGCTGAGCTCAGCCACTGACGGAAGCAAAGGGACCCAAAGCTCAGCCCAGGTGAGCCTTGGCTCCAATTAAAACCTCCCTCACTCCAGCAACCCCTTCCTTTCACCTTCCGTTCTGTTAATCCAAATTGCTACCTGCTGCCCCTTTCCACCTTCATTCATAACTCAGTGCCTTCCTCCTGCCCCCTAAATCCTCCTCCCCGCTAAATCATCCTCCTGGTCTTCATCTGAGTCCCCTCTTTTAAATGGGCAAGTGCTCCACAGTTACATGATATCTTTTTTATATCTATTAGACAATTTGATTGGCAGTGATGCAGAGTTTCTAGAAAGCTGTGGGCATTTGCCCTGCGATTTGGGCCAGAAGAGGGATTGTAATATATATGCCTTACATTCTGGATTCTGGGAAGTTAGTTACTAATAGCAGGGGCATAACTACTAATAGGCAAGGGGAGGTGGCTGCCTGGGGGCCCCCATGCCTCGAGGGGCCCCCCAGAGGCAAGTCACATGTGAAGTGTGTGTGTGTATCAGCGAGGGGCCCATTTTAAAATTTTGTCTCTGGGCCCACTCCAGCCTTGTTACGCCCATGGTTCTAGGGCAGGCTATTCAACTTTGGCCCTCCTGCAGATGTTGGTCTACAACTCCTTTCATTCCTGACTACAGGCCACTGTGGCTGGGGATGCTGGGAGCTGTAGTCCAAAAACAGCTGGAGGGCCACAGTTGAGTAGCCCTGTTCTAGGGTGTGATCCATAGCAAAGCACTTCTAAACACTTTTCCATTATCTCAGTGAAAGAGACTAATCCACATGTTTAACTCACCCATCAAAATCAGTGAGATTTAAGAAGTACTTAAATCAGTGGAACATAATCATGCTCAACTTGGCTGGATCCTGATTAATTAATTGATTAATTAATTGTTCGATTTTTAGACCGCCCTTACAAAATAGCTTTAAAAATTTTAGCTTTTTGGAAAAATATTTCTGATTTTTGCAGGGGAGGTACTCTGTCATCATCTTTTGAACATGATATTTTCATGAACCACAAATCAATATGTAGAGCCTCCAGAGGAACAAATTAAACATTTAGAATCTTAGAGAGTCATATCAGGCTACTCACAAAGGGGTGTGTGTGTGTTCAGATTAAATTACTCTTGAGAAGTTCTTTTGAAATTAAGTACTCCTACTGAGTAGTCACTTTAAGTGGCACAGCGGGGAAATACTTGGCTAACAAGCAGGAGGTTGCCGGTTCGAATCCCTGCTGGTACTATACCGGGCAGCAGTGACATAGGAAGATGCTGAAAGACATCATCTCATACTGAGCAGGAGGAGGCAATGGTAAACATTTCCTGTATTCTACCAAAGAAAACCACAGGGCTCTGTGGGCGCCAGGAGTCAAAATCAACTTAACGGCATACTTTACCTTTTCACTGAGTAGTACTGTTGAGTAACTTAGTCTGGATGCTGCTCAAGGTTTATTTTTAATGGCTCACTTTCAGTCCTCACTATAATCCTAGAAACAGATGTGCAGATGTTCTTTATCTCCAGTCTTGCTGTTACACTGCTCTGTATTGCCATTACCATCTTCATTTATTTTCCTCTCTCTAGTGTTCTCATTAATATTCACTCTCCTCCTTTCAGTTTTCCAGACTTTTTCCTAAACTGCCACAGTCCCAATGCCAAAATCTTTCACTATTTCTTTAAATGTACTTTCGGCAAATATCCATCAGAGATAAGAACAATTTCATGCTCCCCTTGCTACCGTTCCCCAAACACAACATGACATGACAAATTTTTTTAACAGAAAAATTGAACGTCTGTGCCCATGAGCTGTAGCCGTTTTTCTCCTGCTTTGCAATTCTGCAGCATCTCTAGCTGCCTGTCTTCTTTTTTTGTCATTGAAATCTCTATTGTCTTGGCATACAACACCAGAAGGCCTTCATCTGAAAGTAAGCAGTTTTGAATGTGCTGTGAAGTCCGCAGAGTAATCCAATTCAGGGAGAGAATGATTGGGAATCATTAAATTTTCTCTTAACGTTACAGCGCTTTGATGACTTTATCAGCTTTTCCGCATAAGCCCCGACACTTTCTTCTACATGCTATCACAGCTTATGAAATCGACTGCACTCAAGCCTGTGGCTGGAAATAAAATGCTGACCATTTTATAAAAGAGTTTGATTTCTCTGCTGTTAGCGAGTTAAGGGATTTACAGTCCAAACCTGTGACTTGCAGTGCCAGACTTTTCTGAAGATTATAGATGGCTTTGTTTTGATGGAACTTAGTATGGCAGTAGAGGTGGGGGAGATGCTGGGTGTCTGAAGTCTAAGCTGAAACCATCAAGGAGGAAAGGTTAGTGTTGGGACATGATGTAAAGGCAATAGGGCAGTCAGTGGGATTGCAGTGCAAGAGAAGGCACTGCAAAAAAGAGGAAAAAGAAGATGACATCTGAAGAGGAGGAGAAAGGGGAACAACAAGGTAGAAGAGCTGGAACTTTGGGTAGGACTTTTACCCAGTGAAGTTGCCCAAGTGAGAGAGAAAAGTTTCTTGAGTGTGAACATGTCCATCATGAGAGCTCAGAGGAATGCAGCCATTATAGGCTAAGACTACTTTATTGTGTAACAGGAAGCGACCAGATCAACAAAGCTACAGGCAGGAAGAAGGAAGGGACTCTGCCCCCAATTAAGATCACCACTAGCAAATGCTAGTGCCACCTACTGGCTGGATATATTACAACAACATTTCCACACAATGTCTATCACAATCATCTTCCGAGTGCTTCAGTGTATGAATGTAGTTCTATGCAGACCTGTCATCACACACGCCTGCTCAGGTATATTTTGTAATAATGATTCACCATCATGAACATGTTGAATTTGGGAAGAAAGTAGAAGGAGGAACTTGCTAAAACACTTCTATAGCCATGTTAGTGTTACTGAGAGCATTGTAGCTAGTACTGAAGTGGCATTATTCTGCTTTGCTGCAGATGCTAAAGCTACCCTGTGGCCAAGGTGAATGGGTCTGCTGACCAGAAGATACTTTTTTCAGTTGTAGCCTGTGAAAAGAGCACAGGAAAAAGAAATATTCATATATGATGGCTGAGAAAATGATTTTTATAACTTAATACATAACTATCACACAGATATGAGTGAGCGCTGTCTGAAAAGTCATAGTGTCTTCTGACAAATCTAGTATGGCTGGGCCTCCCCACAAATAGTAGAAACGTACCCAAGATGTAAACTGGAAATATGAAATGGACACCAGTGTATATGAATTTACTAAATGTAAGCATACTTACCTAACCATTCCTTTAGAGTCACTTTCAGAACATATTTGGAACTGAATCTAAAGGAATTAAGAAATGGAAATTATTCAGAGAATTTCAAATATACAAGTCAATCTAAATACTGTCAAACCCTATGAAACTGTCAGGGCTATTAATGAAACAAGATTTTAAAGAAAGTTGGAGACTGAGAGACTCAACAATGATAATGGTATCTTAAGATTTCTGCTATAAAAAGATTCAGGATGAGTATTAGCCTTTTCACACAATGTATCTGAGGTGCCCTGAGCTATATATTTAATGTTTTATTTAAAATAATTAAAAACATGCTAGTATCAGGAAGGGGAAAAGAGGAGGGAAATGTGATTCTCAAGAGAAAGAGGAGGGAAATGTGATTCTCAAGAGAGGTCATGGTGCCAATATGGAGACCAGTAATACAGAGAAAACAAAATAGTAGCAAGAAAATGGTTTCTATTATAGAGAATTATTATATTTCTATTATAGAGGAAACATCTTATATCTGATATTACATAGTGCTTCAGATTTATTGAAACAGAATGGTACATCAAAGTTTCCATGGTATGGAAGATCTGTTTGATGGGTAGCTTGATTAATAGTCCGTTTCACCATTTGTGTTACTCATGAGTGTATGTAATACAAATAGAAAATAATCACAACTCCATATCTCACTCAAGTATGGTAACTTCCACTTTGCTTTCAGAGTATTGGGTCACCTTAAATATTTGTTTGTTTGTTTGTTTGTGGTGCACCTAGGTAATTTTGGAGCATGGAACTAAAGGCTTTTGGAGGCCCCCCTCCCCTGCAAATTAAGCAACACCATGCTCGGCCAGGCAACCACACCACCTCAGACAGACTAAAGAGGATTTGGGGGGCCCCAGGGGCTGTGGAGGCCCTGGACTTTGGCCCCGAAGTCCAGGAGTAAGAGTGCCTTTGAAAATGGCTCAGGGCGGATTTAGTTATTTAATTAACCTGTTAGTAAGGTGAATTAAATAAATTAGTGTGGTTTACCAAACAGGCTTACTATAGTTAATTAAACAGACTAACATGCCATTCCCCTGGTTTCTTGGGAACTCCACAGTGGCTGATTATAGTGCTGTCTATTTTTTTTTTAAGGGACTATTACTAGCATATATAATTCCACTTATTATGGTATTGCTACCTAAGGAGAACCTTTGAGAAGATCTGTGGAAACTGGGCAGAACAAAGGCTTCACAGGGTCTTTAGTTCATCCTTAGTTTTAAGTTATATCCTTAGTTTTAAGTTACATTGTGTAACTGGAGATCTGTAGTGGCATGAAAAATGGTTATTTTGCTCTTTAGTTCCAAGTTGATTCTCTTTCATGCTGAACCAGCCAGAGAGTAAAGTGTCCCTGCGGGGATGCTGTCCCCTCATGTCCGGCCAACTGTCAAAGTCACAGTAGTCGAGTGCAAGGAAGAGCCCCTCCCTGTCCTATCCCTACCTTCCTTCTCCCAGGATGTATGCCTGCCTATCCTTGACAAAGGCAGTGGCCCTGGTACAGTATGAGCAGGCATAAAGATGAATCTATCTAGCTTGACCTGGGGTCCATGCATTTGCCTAACCCAGTCCAGGAAGGTAGCAGAACCTAATCATTAGTCTGATCCTGGAGAGCCCCTTTCTGTGTGCCTGCCTCCTCCTTCCCTGTAGGTTGATCCAGGAGTCACTAGGTTTGGGACCCAGCTAATCTATGCATGGCAGGCAAAGGGTTAAATGGCCAGTACACTCTTTGGTGATTGCCCTGTTTCCACAATGGAGCTGAATGTTGGCAAAAAATCTCCAGGGACTGCCGTGTGTGGCTGAGCATGAACAGAGCTGCTTTGGCCACCTACTCCAGCACTGGGGCCAATGGGAGCATGACTAGTGATGCACTGAAGGCTTTCCAGGGTGAGGGCCACTCAAGGGGCTGTGCAGGGGTTGCAGTTAGAGGTCAGATGGTCCAATCTTAAGTTTAATTCCCTGGAAAGGTGTGGGTTTTTGAGTATTGATTTAATGCATCCGTAAAGTCATAAATTCATGCAGTGTAAATTAATTAATTATTACATTTCTATACCACCACATTCCAACATCTCATGGTGGTTTACAAAGCAAACTTAAAAGTATTATTAAATTTTTAAAGTGTCCTTGAATGTTTTTAACTGTGCCAAAGCTGGTCTGCGAACTGGTTCTTAGAACCAGGGGCTGGTCCGATTTGAACTTGGACCGGCTCCCGCCTTTGTGGGGGGGGGGCGATCCGGTTTATATTCAGACCACATGAACCAGCCCGGCTCAATGTTGAGCCCAGCTTGAAGCGAGCCAGCTCACACATCCCTACAAGGGAGGCAGTCTACAATATGTCATTTCAAACATTCCTTGTGAGTACTCACAAAACCTCATGAGGGTTTTCACATGAATGTTTGCAAAAACTGTGATGGTTTGTGAATTGAGCAGGGGGTTGTTCGTCCATTCCTGTTTGCAAACATGATTTTTAGAAGAGGATGACTCATAGATAACCAGCTATCAAGGAATTGTTGATTGATTTGCCAGTTTGTAGCACAGAACTTGTTTCAGAGCTTGTACTGCGCGGGAGGAGGCAATGGTAAACCCCTCCATTATTCTACCAAAGAAAACCACAGGGCTCTGTGGTCGCCAGGAGCTCAATGGCACACTTTACTTTACCTTACTGAATGATTCAGTGTGACTCGAGTGGTTCCCTGTTCCTTCCTCTGCCTTCTCACAATCAGAGGTCGCACCATTGTCTAGACTCCCCAAAATGTGTGTTTGCTATTGTTCTTTTTATGAATAGAGAGAACATAAATATAACACTTCATTTAGAAAGATGTACTGCATCCCATCTAGGGCCTATAGTGAATTTTAAAAGGTTATTTCAGATCTTGCACTGTAAGATTCAAAGTGCCTTTGGATGGTTCCATGCTGTCAGTTTTGATTGTCCTGTTGTTGTGAATTGGACTGTGTTGTGTTGGTCAAGGTTGGTCGAGAGCTGTGTAGATCGCTTGTCATTATTTGGTGTTAGCATTCCTAAGAATCTACAGTGTCATCAAGGATGTGATTTTGCAGCTTTAAGCAGGAAATTGGTTTTCTGTGCTTCACATATGTTGTTGAAACAACCACCCAAATGATGTCTTTTTAAAACTTATGTAATTATTGAAAAGCCTCTTCAGAGAAGCCTGTCATCTGGCATCTTTGTACATTGTCCATTAGCAACATAAGACTTGCAGTAAAAAAATCCAGAAAATTAATTCCAGGCTATTGACTATGGTGGTTAGTTGTTGTTCTGGGTAGCTGTTGTAGTACTAGACTTGTGCTTTTAAATTGTTATATATTTTACTATTGTATACAGGAGACAGGAAGGAGAAGAGAGCGGCAGCTTTCTACTATCACTCAGCTGTAAGGCCAGCACTCAGAGACTGATTCCTGAAACTGCAGACAAGCTTAGGATCTTCTTCATTATTCATCTTGTGAAATACAAACCTTTATTAGACTCCTTTGAAACTGGTTTGCTTTCACCCTCTTGAACTGGTTTGCTTTCACCCTTCATTCTGAGACAAATTAAGGCACAGTGTTTATGTGTTTATGTGTGTCGGCGGGGTGTATTAATAAATGTAAGTAATTTGTTCAAATTGATTTACAAATATTATTGTTAACAGTATATGATTTCTTTCAATTTCCTCTGAATTTATTTCTATGTTGGTCTCTGGAGTGTGGACCCTGGGACTAATTGTGCTTATTGTAGTTGTTGCCTGTTGCGACAACAGCACTCACCATATTCTCAAATGTTACCATATGATTATTCTTCAGACAGGATGAACAATTTTAACAAACATATATTAAGTTAAAGAAACAAGTGATAAAAAATTACATATTTCAGCCCAGTGTGACCTCTCTCTCTCTCTCTCTCTCTCAAATTTATATAATATATAAATACCCATACCATTTCTCAAAACCCTCCCCACTTTTAGATAATCAACATAAAACAAAACAAAGATCAAAAAAGAAAGAAAGAAAAAGTATCTAACAGAATTGTTCTGACCACTAATTTCTGCAAAAGTACCTTTCACAATGCATACAGTTCCAAGAATGGTTTCCAGATTTCATGGAATTTGTCAGGAGCCTCTCTCTTATAATAAGCCATTTTTTTACAAGCCCTCAAAGGCAATAAATCATAAATCCACCATTCTATCTCAGGAGTGCCCTGTGCTTCCCATTCCTGAAGTAAATCCTGCTTAAGCATTGCTGTAACATGAATCCCCAGCTTTTGCTGTTGCCACCAGTCTCCACTAGCATGGAAGACTGAGCCAAATTGTGTCTCCATGGTTATGATTTTGTAGGCCAGTACAATATGTTAGGCTGGACAGCAGACCTCATGCCCTCATGGTGTGAGCATTATGGGCCACTGAGTTTACTCACATTTTGGAGCTCAGTTTGTCCTGCCATACCCTTAACTATTCCTGTTTTTCATTTAAGTGAATATCACATCTAATTTGGCCCTGAGTAATAATAAAGAACAGGACTGTGTTCTGTTTACATTTACTCTAAAAATTCCTAAGACTAGAAACTGATTAGCTTTGGTTAAATTAATTCCCTACATCCCCTAATATTATATTGGAAATATAGGACTAATTCATAGATCAACACTAAATCTCTTTATTACTATAGTATCAAGTGGTTACTTTGCATGTGAAGACGTGATCAGAGTTTACATATCACCAACTGAAGTTTTCATATCACCATGAATTCAGTGTTTTTCAGTAGTGGCAGTTCACATATGCCCCCTATATTACGTTAGTTTTTATGCAGTGGAGGGTGGGGCAGAGCCTTGGATTTGCACATCTTACCCCACTGTGCTTCTAATACTTGCATGAACCAGGATACTTGTAAATTCATACACAGTTTTGCCCTGTTCATATGTGCACACACACACACACACACACACACACATGAACAGGGCAACATAAACACTCACAATTGATGGATGGACTAACTAGGACTGTTCCAGGAATTTATATTTTACTGCTATGCCCAATGAGATGAAATAATAAACCTTGTTATCTATGAAAGACTAATGCAAAACAGAGCATAGTTTTTAAGTTCTTTGTTCTGCTCATGATCTTTTACTTGGGACAAATATGGTTTGTCATCATCAGACAAATATGATGATAAATAAGAAGCAGTTAAGCAAACTTGGTACATCATCGAATAACCAATAAGAATTAATTTAATCTGCTATTCAGATGCTATAAACAGCCAGGTGAGACCAATGTAATCAGTTTGAAACCATATTCAGAAAGGGCCATTGCAAGTGTAGAATGCTCTAACGAATTATAAATAATAATAATAAAAGTAGACAGAAATAGGTTGAGTTAAAAACCTGCAATATTATCAGACAGTAGGGGGCAATGAAACATAAAATCAGGATACAAAAGAGACTTCTTTCTATAAAATATTGGAAAATGTAAAACAGCATACTATTCTATGAAATTGCATTCAGTGAATGTTTTGTCTGCCTGTGAGTACAATGGGCATATTTAAAGTGGGGAGGGTAAAAGGAAAAATATAATTTTATACACATCATATACGTAGCAGTTAGCCAGAAGTATGTGTGCATGTTATTACCTTGTGAAATGTCAAAAGCTCAGTAAAGATTATCTGGGAATTTAGAATGAACTTATGAACATTTAACAGTTAAAATGCTTCAGGTATCCATTATGTCATGTTGCAGTTAGTTAAATGTTGCCTGTGAATCAGATGGTTTCAAATGAGAGAGAGGGAGGGAGAGAATGGGGAAGAGAAAATCAGATTCTTCTAATTACTTGTCACTCTTTGGGAGTAGCATATGCTTAGTGTATGTAATTATATATTTTTGTTCATTTCAGATATTTATACAAAACACTTCAACGCTTTAGACATTTGAGAGCTTTATTTATCACCAAAGAGTGCTAAGTAGATTCACATTGGAATGTAATTATCCCTATAAGTTGCTGCTCTTCGTTTTCACAGCACATATTTCAAAATTTAAATATGTAATTGTACTCCACCCCTCCACCCCACCAGTCACACCAGTAGTGGCTCTTCCATTTTGCTGGCCAGAAAAAAGCATTTCAACCCCTGCACAATGCTACTCTTTTAATAGGGAGTGCTTTTTATATCTGCTCTTCTCTATATTTACGCCATTTGTCGGTAACCATGCTGAAAAGCTACCATGATAGCCATTCGGGAACTGAAAGCTGACAAACTGACTGCTTTTATGTATTGTGTTTTTACACTGCTTTTTAGTATAGAGCAGAGATTTTCTGCTGGTGTGAAGGTTGTAATTCTGTAAGTTAACTGTACAGATCCCTGCCAACTGGAAGAGCCCCTGGTGGTGCAGTGGTAAAACTGCCGCCCTGTAACCAGAAGGTTACAAGTTCGATCCTGACCAGGGGCTCAAGGTTGACTCAGCCTTCCATCCTTCCGAGGTCGGTAAAATGAGTACCCAGAATGTTGGGGGCAATATGCTAAAATCATTGTAAACCGCTTAGAGAGCTCCAGCTATAGAGCGGTATATAAATGTAAGTGCTATTGCTATTGCTAAGTGCTAACTATCTACAGGTGCATATAGAAATTCAGATTGCTGCTTCAGTGCTTTCAATTTCCACATTCTGGCTTTTGGGGTTCCTCTGTCCCCACAGGTCCTTTTGGGTCCACAGAACTTATGTGATTTGTTTGGGGAAACATTCGCCATGGACCCAATTTGGAATTTAGGAAGCTACAATGTGCGCTATGTGATCCAATAGGTATTGCTTTGTCCCACCAATAGCCCATAATTCATAGCAGCATTACCTCAGTTCTCTTCAAAATCTAAAAACATTATTTTATAATTTTATATAAAATCTATTTTATAATTGCTGTTAAGTTAATGAGGCATAAAATGTCTTCTGTACGTAATTTTGTATAGTATTTCTCAGAAGTTTAAGAGAAACAGGGAGAATGGTCCAGTAGAATCATATTCCAAGTTCCAATTCTCTTCCAGTACTGGGACATCTTTATCTAAGAACCATTAATTGTTTATAACTACCTTCCTATAAACTACAGTTGGTATTCAGTCATTTATGTCTTCCACTGATGAGGAAAAGAAACTGACCCCCTGCATGAGCCCTTGGCAAAGACTATGATCCCATCGCAACCTCAATCCCTGAGGAATACCCAGAGTTACAGCACCACAGGGAGAATTTGAGATGCTCAAAGATCTGTTACCCCACAGCTACACCCCAAACCTTGCTTCAATTGCCTGTGGGACCCGATAGCAATGGTGGCAGGAGATCTGGGCTGACATCCAGACCAGACTGCACGAGACCTCCCTTCACAGCCCTCCCTTTACCTGCCTGCATGAGACCTGATGCCTACTCAGGAGGAGAAGGAAGCCAGTGCAGACCTCAGATCAGGACCAAGTTAATTCTAAAAAGGGAAAGAGCTTGCTGCTTCCATATCACCCCTTCACTTGTATCCACAGCCTTGCTGGTACAATAGTTCACCCTGGTAAGCTCCCTGGAAAGCTTATTCCTCAAATGCTTTGCTTTCAGATTCCAGCCTTGTTCCAGTTCCTGATCCAGCTTTCCTCTCTGATTCTTGACACCCTCATGAGTTTCCTGCTCCATCATTACTCTCCAGTAACACTGATCATTGCTTCACTCTGCCTCACAAATCCATGCTTTAGCCTTAGGCAGTTATTTGAGTCACAGACCATATGCTTCATAGGGCCTTCCTTACCTGGGCTGTGGGCAGTGACAGCAGGTCAGGAGTAAACTGTGGAGTGCAAGAAGTATATTTTTCCTCCTTCTGTTTTGTTTTGATTGACATGAAGAAGAGAGGAGGAGATCTGGTCTTGTGGTAGCAAGCATGAATTGTCCCCTTTGCTAAGCAAGGTCTACCCTGGTTCCATTAAAATGGGAGACTTCATGCACAGTAAGATATTCTTTCCCCTTAGGTGATGGGGCCACTCTGGGAAGAGCATCTATATGCTCCCTCCCTGGCATCTCCAAGATAGGGCTGAGAGAGACTTCTGCCTGCAACTTTGAAGAAACTGCTGCCAGTAAACACAGACAATACTGAGCTAGATGACCAATGGCCAACTTGGCATAAGATAACAGCTTCCTATAAATTCTCATTGAATCCCTTCTTATGTTGTCAGTAGGGGATGGAGAAGAAAGGAAATCTTGTTCCCAGTCACTGTTCACCACTTCTGCTGTCAGAGGAGTAAATGGTTAGATAAGTCCTGAGTTTGATCCAGCAAGGCTCTTATGTTCTTAAGTGCTCTCTTGCTTTGCACTGAAATAATAGACAGGAGTAGATATTTAAGTTGTGTCCAGTCTTATCTGAAATTGCCATTAATGATGTCACCCAAAGGACAAGGGTAATAGAAAGCTTGAAAGACATAATGCTCAAACAGCACAAGATGGGATGAGGAGACTATGGAAATGACAGCCGTGACAGCCACACAATTCGTGTTTGTCAGTTAAAAAAATAGTTTGATCTAGAAATCTGTTGCAAGTGTAGGAGGTGCCACAACAGTTTCCCCATTCATTTCAGGAGAGAGAGCAGATCTGCTGCTGTGTTGAATCCAAATCATGGTTGCCCCTTGTCAGCATATTATTTCCCATAGTTTGCTTAATTGTGCATCACACTCCCTAGGAAAAATCACACACACCTCTCTCTCTCTGTGTATTGTGAATCAGAATTATTGTGGTGTATTGCATGCACCAATGTCATCTTGTTCAGCTATTGGTGTTCTGGTTTGTCTTTTGTGCATCCAGAGCTGCATTCTCAAACTTACGTTTTTCGACACTTTTTAACAACAGCAGATATGTGGGTTTTACATTGGGGGAGTAGAAAACCATGATATTCACAGCATCCCTCAACACAATCTGAAAACCACCACACTGTACATTTAAATATTGCCTCTATTCTACTGAACCAAACAGGAGTTTTGCCAGTGAATAACACAGCACGCAATATGTCACAACTCTTTTATATTACTGTTGGCATTCTAGTGCAAAGCTCGAGTGGTGTCAAATTACATATTTAGCTCCTGAGATTGATTGATTGCTTCAGTGAGGACTGGATATGGTATTCCACTGCTTATCTGAGTCAATGTTTTTCCTCAATATACTGTGAAGTAAATTAAAATAAAGTGTTTTAATCTACTGCTTATGATAAAGAAGACCAAATCTCATTCCAATAAATGTGAAATACAGCTTGTCATGTTCCTTTCACTTTGTGGAAATGCTACCACAAGGCTTAGCCAGTTAAGTCTAATATGTTGACATTTATTTTTGCTGCAATAAATGTTAGGATTATATTTTTGCATTAAATTCTGGCATTTTTAAAGATCACTATGACAAGTAATTTATTCTTCAAATCACTCTGGTTTGTTTTTTTACTTTTTGAATATGGATTTGGCCATGTATCTCCAAGGCACGGTACAAAGCATATTTCGTGTGTTTTGCAAGCTATTAGTTTGATTTAAATCCACTTTTTCTGTCAGGATTTACGCAAGGTTTTTCTTGATGTTATTTGCTCTGAATTACTGCCCAGAAATAATCACACTGAATCCAATTTCACACAGACTGTGTGGCCTATGAAGTCTGTCACTGCAAGCTTTTAAAGCGTTTTATATTTTGTTTCAGTGGAGGTGATTCTTTCACTTGTAGAGTCTCTGAAGAGCATGGCTTCATGCCCTAACTGGGGCTCAAGTTCTTCAGTCTTTTAACTTTTAACATGTGAAGCAAGTGCAGTTGCTTCAGAAGTATAACTGTCAGCTCATAAGCAGACTAAGAGAAATGTGGGCCTTCATAAACAGAAGTTTACCATGTTGCATGTAAACAAATGTGTAACTCTAAAATAAAATGTAAAAACCCCTCATCTAGAAAGGTGGCAGTTAGGTTCAGGCCAGAACAGGTTAGGGATGAGGCGAGCAGTCCGGTTTTCTCAGAGAAGTTTGCGCTTCCCTGTGGGCTTTCATCCCTGGCACTACTTGCAAAATAGAAGTAATATGATGTTAAGAGCCGTAAAGGTACAGTTGTGCCATCGAGCTGGTGTCAACTCTGGTGACCACAGAGCCCTGTGGTTGTCTTTGGTAGAATACAGGACGGGTTTACCATTAGCAATGTACCCGGAACCACTCTTCCACATTCTGGAGGTGGCTGGGATGCTCCCTTAAGGGCAGAGAAGGATGCACCTACCATTCCCACCACATTTCCCCCGCCGTCACTCCATTGTATCAAAGCTGCTCGGGGCGGCAGCGTACATCCCTGCCACCCCTGCACTTGCCCCTCCCACTGCATTTCTCCCGCTGGCGCTCTATTGTATCAAAGTTCTTTGGGGCGGCAGCATACCTCCCTGCCACCCCGTTGTCATCCTTAGCCGGAAGTGGCCAGAAGTACCGGGTGCATATGCGCCTGTTGCATGCATGCACACCCATCGGCCGTGCATGCACACAGGCACCTGGTACTTCTGGCCACATCCGGCAGAGGACAGCAACGGGGCAGCAGGGAGGTATGCTGCCACCCCAAAGAACTTTGATACAATAGAGCGCCAGCGGGGGAAATGCAGTGGGAGGGGCAAGTGCACCCTCCCCACCCTTAAGGGAGCATCCCTGCTGCCTCCAAAATCCAAAACAGCCCCGGTGGCTGAAACATTTCGGAGGCTTCTATAATGGCCTCCGAAACATTTCGAGCACATCCTTATTTACCATTGCAATCTCCTGCGTAGTATGAGATGATGCCTTTCAGCATCTTCCTATATTGCTGCTGCCTGATATAGGTGTTTCCCTTAGCCTGGGAAACATACCAGCGGGGATTCAAACCAGCAACCTCTGGCTTGCGCGTCAAGTCATTTCCCCGCTGCACCATTAGGTGTCTTTAAGAGCCTTAATGATATGGAAATAATATAGGCCTGTGCAGATTTCAGCTTGGTTGAGCTGGAAGGAAGGTCCTAGGATGGTGTCATGACTCAAAGCTGCAACCCTCCACCCATCCTGGAGGACTCCTCAGATGAGGAGGAAGTCAGGGTGTAGGAACTCAAAACTCAAAACAGCCAGGAATCTGCTACAAAAGAGTCCTCTGAACAGAAGGAAGATGGGGCACTGTAATCCCGACCCTCTGTGCCAAGACCTGAGGACAATTTGCTGCCCTCTGACTCTGACTTGAAAAATTTGCCAGTAACACTGAAGACCTTTAAATCTTGGCAGAATCAGAGACAACAAATTGAGATCTCTTTAAGTTATATCAGTCCCTTGTGGGAGGATATACCATCATTTTTTGCCCCATGCATGGACCATGGTCAGGCACCCTGAGCTATTTTTGGCAGGGTGGTATATAAATCATATCTATCTATCTATCTATCTATCTATCTATCTATCTATCTATCTATCTATCTATCTATCTATCTACCTGTCTATTTATTGAATGTATATACCACCAAATATCAAAATCTCTAGAAGGTGTACAGAACTAAAACATAATATAAAATATAAAACATTCAAAATTCATAAAAGGATAAAAATAATAATAGATAAAAACATAATAGATAAAAAATAATAATAGATAAATAATAGATTAAAAAAATATAATAGATAAAAACATAATAGATTAAAAAATAATAATAAATAAATCTGGACCATGAATTCTCAACATTAGGTCCCCAGACGTTATTGGACTTCAACTCCCATAATCCCCAGCTCCAATGACCTTTGTTTGGGGATTAATTGATGTGGGGCTCCCGGTATCTCTGGTTAATTATAGAACTCATATGCCATACCTTCCCATCTCCTCTCAAACCTTCCATATTTCAAAGCAGTTTTCCCCTTCCCCTACTAACTGTTTTTGTTTTTTTTTTAAAGAACAGAACAACTTCTAAACATCTAGGAATTATTTTTTAACCCAAACTTTGGGTTAACCCTCTGATGGTAGACTTCCCTTTGTTGCTGTGCATGGTACCACACCAGTCTGGTTTACATCCAAGCCAAGGGGCTAAAGCTGAACATTTAGATACACATATATACACATTCATAGTTGAGGGCACACCTTTATGCAGTTGGAGGGAGCAGCACCATACATAGGAACCTAAAAAAACAGGCGCTGTCCAGGCATCCAGGGAAATCAGTGCCCTGCTGCCCCAAACCAAACAGCACACACAACACATCTTTGAAATGATGCCTTGCTGGGAAGCTGCACTGATCAGGTGTGTTATTAATTAATGAAATGGTTCATTGCATGTGTGCCCCCACCGCTTTCCCTGCTGTAAGCTGTCAAAATGTTTTCAAATAAAGGTCCTGCATGCTAAAGTGTGCGTTAGGGGTGTGCAAACTGGCTCGATGTAGAGCCAGTTCGACATCGAGCCAGTTCAGTTAGATGGCTCGGGGTCAAACTGAACCACCCCCTGTTCAGTCCGACCCCAGTCTGAACACCCTTGAATGTTTGGAAAGGAAAAGAGAGGGAAAGGAGAAGGATAAAATGGAGTTGTTTCTGAAATTTTTTTTTAGTTTAATCTACATAAAATATATTCGTGTCTTCTTTGAGGGAAGCAGCTATAAAATGGATCCTCCTTTGGTCTAATTATTGGAGGCATTGGCTCATGAATGGTCATTTGTGAACGGATTGTTTGTGGATACAAATATAGTAATGATTCACCCAATGTCAGTATTATTTCAGGCAGAAAGGATTGTGAATACTGAGTGAATCACACATTCATCTTTGTACATATGTGTACATTTTTGTACACATGAATACACCCATGACATCATTCTTGTAGTTGTAGGCATGGTTTATTCTAATGTGCAACTGGGCTCATCTTGTGCAGTCTCAATTTAAAAATTTTTTTCCAATGTGAAATAATTTTTGTGCAGTTGGGTATATGGAGCTTACCGGTAATAGGGTCTAGGTTTTTTTTGTTTTTTGTTTTTTTTTAAGATTTCCATATTTTGAAGCAGTTGTTTCTTAAAGATAAAGAAATGAGGAAAAGGAAAGAAGTTAAGAGGAAACAGAAAATGAAGATAGTGTAAATACTGTTTCCTTTCAATCTTCATGATTTTATCCTAATAGTATATTACAAGACTAATTACTTGACTAATCAAAGGTATTTATCAACTCATATCGTACTCTAAACAGTATACGTTGCTATACACAAACACAGAAAATAAGCATTTTCCTTTTCCTCTTTCACGTTCTCTTTCTTTCAGTTATGAAAAGTGCAGGGACATGGGGTGGGTGGCAGCTGCTTATGCAATAGGAGAAAAAAAGTTTAGAATAAACTCTGGTTGTGGGCACACACATTCCAGAAATCCAAGACCCATTCCTTGCCATGTAGAGTTCTGCTGGGCAGACTGAACAGGCTCATAATAACAAAAATGGTGAGGCCACCATGGCATGAGATGTGTTCTTGTTGTGAAGGTAATGTTGAATTATTATTATGATTACTATTATTTAGATGATGTGTATTCTGCTTTCTTCATGGAGACTCAAAGGGCAACATTTCTTACATGGCAACCCTCTTGGTTGCCACCAGTCTTACAGTCAGTTGGAAGGCTTATGTAATTTTGACTTTGATGATCCCAAGACTTGGGATCTCTCCTTCCTGAAAACTAGACTATAGTTCTGTAATTCTGAGTGAACAAAAAAAATACTGATTGATATCCAGAACAGTCATTGGGGGATGTAGCAGGGTTGTGTCCCCATGCAGAAGCCTGATCTTAACTCGGTCATTCTTTCTGAGAAGTAGAGTATGTGTTAAGGATATTTGATAGAGGGATATTTGCTGCTTTGCCCTGCCCCAGTAAGTGTTGCTTTCCAGAAATATATCCCGAACGGCTGCTTGACCCTCGGGGACAAGGCAAAGAACAATAAGAAAGGCAAGAACAATCTTGCCTTTGTGGAAGGCAAAGAACAATAATAGGGGCAGGTGAGAGCAGCAAAAATCCCTTCTCCACCCCCATATTCTCCTGCATGCATGCTCTACTGCTCGAAAAACACTCTGGTTGAGTTGAGAGTAGCCTCCCCCTGTGAGCCTGATGGCTGTTCTGGGTGTCATCCACTGTTTCATTTCTAGTCCAGATCTTTGTGAAATTATTTAGATTCCTGTTAAAAACACACACCCTGAAACTGTTTTGAACGCAAACTGGGGAATCTTATATTCTTATGTACAATGCATATTTTTCTTAATCAGCCAAACTTACTATTTTAACCAGCCAAAATGGCTGACTGAACAATAGAAATTGAATGACAATCATGTTGTAAAGAAAGTGAAATGAAGGACAAAATGACATGCTGCTATATTTCTAGGTATATTTTTAAACATTCGCCTCCTCATGAAAAGTTGGATTATAAAATGTCTGAAAATGTCACCCTGTGGTATGAAGCACACAAAGACACTCCATTGTGTTAGCCTGCAGGCAAACTTTTCAAGTTTCAACTGCAGTCTCGTTGCAGAAAGTTAAAAAGATGACAAATACCGTGATCCAAAACACATTTACATAGAATCAAGTCCCCACTGATTACTTGCTTGCTTGCAAATAAATATTCTTAGGATTGCGTTCTAGGACAAGTATGTTATAAAATGTGTTTTATTTGTGGAAGGAAGTCAGATGTTTCTCATTGGCAGCCTAATGCCCTTGCATCTCCTTCATAGTTTGGGTTACTTCTTAAATTACTGTCTGGCTATACGTCACTGTCCCCTTTACCAAGCCTGGCTAGGCTTATCGGGTCCGGCCTCAGAGCAGGGATGGGGAGGAGATTGAGTGTCAGCCTGTGCCTCCTCCATCCCAGGCTGCTTGCTCCTTGTAGCTGCCCCTCTCCAGGGGCCCCTGACACTCACCACCAGCCAGCCTCTCATCCCCAACCGGCTCCTTATATGCCTACTCAGGAACATAGGAAAGTGCCATATACTGAGTCAGACCATTGGTCTATCTAGCACAGTATTGTTTTCACAGACTGACAGCAGCTTCTCCAAGGTTGCAGGCAGGAATCTCTCTCAGCCCTATCTTGGAGAAGCCAGGGAGGGAACCTGAAACCTTCTGCTCTTGCCAGAGCGGCTCTATCGCCTGAGGGGAAGATCTTGCAGCGTATGCATCACCTGCCCCCAGTTACGGGACCAACATCCCTCTTTATTCCCTGTAATTGACTAACCTTTACAGCTGCCGCCAATGCCTCTCCCCCTTCTCCCTCTTCCTGCTCAGACTCCCTCCCTTCAGGAGGCATGCTGCTGGTGTTATCTTCACATGCCTCTCCTTTGGCCTTTTTAGGGTTCTGCTCCTCCATTGGAGCTGAGTCCTCCGCTTCTCCCCAGCCGCCACCCATCCCTGTTGCCTTGGGCCTCCTCACCACCCCGCCCTCAGAGGTAAGGACACCCAGACTCGCCGGACAATTACCAAGTGAATGAACCATGTGGTAAAGCACGCCATGTGGTAAATTAAACCTTTTGACATTCTACGCTGAATTTAGGCTACCAGCCTGTGGCGGCCCATTCAGGGGAGCTGGGGGAGGGGCAGAAAACAAGCCACAGGTGTGACTTGTTCCTATTCTCTTCTCCCTGCTCTGGCTGCCTGTTCTGCCTTGCCTCCCTCATTGCAATCTTAATCCCAGATGCACTAGCTGGTCACTTGCCTAGTTCCTCGGCCCAGGCAAATGATCAGCCTGTGTGCCTGGGTTTAATATTGCGGTGAGGGAGACGAGGCAGGGTGAGCAGTCAGGGTGCAAGAGGAGAGTGGGAACAAGCTGCAACTGTGGCTCATTTTTCGCCCTCCCTGCCTTATCCATATGTGCTGCTACTGCTACTAGTCATGGATAGTAGTCCACAGGGGTTCAGACTTCCCTTTTCCTGCCTACTGAAGACTACAAAAACAGGGGCACTGTTCAGCAGTGTTCAAGCCATAGTACATAAATTATGAATTGCAGTATGCTAGCCAATTTTTTGTCTTGCAAATGAATTTGCTTTTTAATCTTGTAAATGTGTCTTTATGCTCTGTTATGCAAAAGGTAGTGAGGCTGACTTTTTTTTAGTGTGAAGGTGATGGAGTGCAGCCACTTGATTAATCTGCCACAGAAATGGTGACATATGTTTGCCTACACCACCATTTTTATGCAGAAACAGAGGCACACTGCAGGAGATAGGGTTGCATGTTTTTTGGTCTCATGCTCTTGGGTCATTACTTAAAATTTATGCAAGGGAGCACATGGAAAAGTGCTGTAATGATATACCTATATCATGAGAACAAATGGTCAGAGTTAATCTGAAGCACCTGCCTGACCACCTGCATATTATCTGACTATTCAGACGTTGTGTACCATTTTCAAACCATTTTTGGCCATTTCCCTGGATATATTACAAAAATTAAAGTGAGCCAGTACTAACTTAATCATAATTACCTCATGATGTCTAGAAAGTAATATTCCCACCACATTGTCTTGAATTCTTAAATTCAGGACAATACTGTGGAAGCAATGATCTTCAGAAAGATAGACTTCATGTGGAAATGAATTGCTAGCTAACATACCACTGAATTATTCCTGAGGGAAACTGGATTTTCAAAAAACTCTGTTTTAGACTATGTTTATCTTAATGAGATAGATGCCTAGGCCAGATCTCTGATTATTTCTCCCCTCAAGCACTTTTTCATTGATTGGGCAAAGTGGGTTAAGTCAAGCCATACTGTTTCTGCCTGACACATTCTCAGCCTCTCATCTACTCTGCCCCTGGTCCTAGTTTGCCTCTGCATGTTAGTTGCAATATGTAATGGACTTGGATATGCACACAGACCAACATATGTAGGCTGGGCACACTGTGATGTCATTCATACAACTGAAAACTGGGTAGGACAAGTGTCCTACCTAGATTTGGAAGCTGTGTGTGCTCCAATTTTTTGGTTGTGTTTGAGCAAACAACTAGGAAGGAGGAGGGAGAAGTGACTGTGTGGAAGCGAGGTAGGAGGAAAAGCTAGGTAGGACAGCTTTCCTCCTACCTTGGTCACATGCTGGCTATGAAAGCTGGGTAATATAGTACTGTCCTACCCAGCTTTTCCTCCTACCTTACTTCCAAACAATCACTTCTCCCTCCTCCTACCTAGTTGTTTGCACCCACACAACTTAAAATTAGGAGTATACACAGCTCCCAAACCTGGATATGACACTTGCCATACTCCGTTTTCAGTTGTGTGAATGAACTCTCTGGCTATTATTCCGTGTGTCTTCATTTGGTTAGTATCACCTTAATATTGCTTCACAAACAAATAGGCAAAGCAAAAAAGACTGAGTGGAGGAGGCTTCTTCTTTCTGCCCCAACATGTTGTTTGTAACTACATTTTAGATTGTGAGCCTTTTTTGAACAGAGAGCTAAAATCATCATCAGGGGTGTGCACAGAACTGATTTTGCTAGTTCGGTTCAAATCCAAAATGGATTCGAACTGGCCCAGTCCAGTCTCAGGACTGGCTAAACCAGATCTGGTCTTGTTTGGCAATTGAACTGGGCCAAATTGGTTCACAGGCTGGTTCAGAGAGTATACTTGTAAGGGGAATCCAACAAGGATTCCCATTTACAAATAAAGGGCATTCCCTAGTAATGCAGGTGGGAGGGAGGTGGGCGAGTGAAAGCGTACTTTTTACCATTAACTTTTAGGTGGCAGGGACAAGAGGTGACCATGGCAGAGACATTGGCAGTGGGGGCTCCTCCAACCGGTTTTCTGGCCTCCCAAATGACAGTCCGAGCTGGCTGTGGTCAGGTTCAGGCCCCTGTGCAGTGCAGACACTTTTGTGATGTCTGCGCGTGTGTAGAGACCTATTGTGTCACCACATGATTTGTGTGGTGATGCAAATGGCCTCTGTGCATGACAAAATGTCATGAAAATGGTATCTGTGAGTGCATAGAGGCTCGAACTGGGCTGCTGCCAGCCTAGGCTGTCATCTGGGAGGCTGGCAGGGAGGGTTAGAAGAGCTGCGGCCTCTGCTGCCTGAAAATTAAAGGTTAAAAGTACACTTTTACTCCACCCCTCCCGTCCTTAGGCTTCACCAGATTCCCCTTTACAAGTATACACCTGAACTGGCCCATGAACCAGTTCTTAGAACCAGGGTTGGTCTGATTTGAACTTGGACTGCCTGAACTGGGCCAGTTCGATTCAAACCATGGATTGAATGGAGCTGACTTGTTATCCCTAATCACCATCTTCTTCTTTCTATGTAAACTGCTTTAAGAACTTTTTTTTTTGGAAAAGTGGTATTTAAATATTTGTAATAGTAGTGGTGGTAGTACTTGGTCTGACATGTGAATAAAACTCCAGATGATGGAGAACTGAAGAAACACAGGCTTGTGAGAAGCCTTGGGGATGAGTTATTGTAGTCCTTTTACTTTGAATTGTTTGGCCCAGACTTTAAATACAATTTTTCTTATTGCCTCATTGACAGATGAATTGGACAGAAATACCCACTACATTTAACAGAAGATTTTAAATAAGGTGAATCTTTGAAACAATCAGTACAAAATGCAGTACCAGGTGCTACAGTAGTAAATGAAGCAGTCAGAGAATATCACTGGAGCCTCTCGGTGAATGAAAAAGTACAAGCAGCCTTCCACAGATGTTGGAAATTATGAAGGAGCAAAGCAGGTGCTTAAATCCTATTTACTAAAAATAGGAACAATGATCAGCCTACAAAAGAAGCCAGCATTTCATCTTTCAGACGTCAACTGGTGCAGCTCCCCTCTTATCAATCAGCTCTTGTACAATGAGCCAAACATTCATTACTTTTTAAAAATTCTTTGTCATCTTGTTAAATTACTGTAGAGGCTACATTTTAAACCTTTAAAAACTTGCCAGCAGGGTGCTGCTATTGAGAGCCTATGTGTGGGTCCAATATGAATATAATATATCCCATTCAGGATTTTTTTCTAATTCTAATTGGAAATTGGGACTGATTAAATAAAATAGTTTTAAAATATGATATAATTACACACACACACACACACACACACACACACACATATATTTCTGTTTATTTACTTGTTTGTTTTTACATTTATATCTTGCTCTTTCTCTGAGGAGCTCAAAGTAGTGCACATGATTATTTTTATCTTCACAACAAGCCTGTGAGGTAGGTTAGGCTGAGAGGTACATGACTGTCCCAGAGTCACCCAGTGTTTCATATTTGATGTTTTATGGGATTCAAAGCATACTGCATTGCTTTGTATTACTATATTGTCTACTCTGAGCAAACCAGGAGAGCTGGTCTTGTGGTAGCAAGCATGACTCGTCCCCTTAGCTAAGCAGGATCCACCCTGGTTGCATATGAATTGGAGACTTGATGTATGAGCACTGTAAGATTTTCCCCTTAAGGGATGGAGCCGTTCTGGGAAGAGCATCTAGGTTTCAAGTTCCCTCCCTGGCAGCATCTCCCAGATAGGGCCGAGAGAGATTCCTGCCCGCTTCCTTGGAGAAGCTGCTGCCAGTCTGTGTAGACAATACTGAGCTAGATGGACCTATGGTTTGACTCAGCATATGGCAGCTTCCTATATTCCTATGTTTTTCATTTATAACCTCCACTTTTGAATCCTGTTCTTCAGGTCTGAACAACTTGAGATCCTACAGTGCCAAATCAGTCACTCATTGTAGCCTGCAAGTCTCTCTTCCCCAGACTCTGCTCCTCCCCAGCAAAACCGAGGGGTTTATCTAGCTCCTCATGGATGGTGGGCTAAGTTTGGGTTGGTGAGCTGTAAGCTATATAAAGTTAGCTATTCAAGAGGTCTGCTTTCATCTCTGTAGTGCAACTGTGCATATGAGAGATTTGATTGTCTAGGCATTGTTACTCTGGTTTTGTGTGTGTGTGTGTGTGTGTGTGTGTGTGTGTGCGTGCGTGTGCGCATATGCTGCAATTTTTGTGGGGAGGTCATCATTCTAGCTCTTCAAGTGTGGTGTGAAAAAGCAGAAACCAGTATTGTTTGCTTGATTACAGTGATCATTCATTCATTCATTTATTCATTCATTCATTCATTTAACATATTTTTTATAACACAGAGAACTTACGTCTCTGGATGGTTTACAATAAAACAAAATAAATGGCAACAGAAAAAGTTAAAACATTACAACAATTTAAAGAAAGGATGTACATTTGAAGGACTGGCTCATACAACCCTTTGGAGAAATTGCCACTATGTAACTCTGCGTGCACGCAACTTGTACATACCGCAGGACCTCTATATCTGCAAACTCTACATCCATGGATTTGTGTGTCTGCGGTCGGGTAATAGACACACAACCATGGCATATGTGGGGGAAACCAGGAAAAAACACATTAAAAAGCAGGTGTGTGTGTGTCTTAAAAACTAACTAACTAACTAACTAACTTACTAAGTGTGCATTCAATCTAGTTTCTGCTATATAGATTGCACCCTACTCTAACAGGGCCTAAGCCTTCATTCCATCTCTGGCCTAAATTGGCTGGTCTATGTCTACCCATCTCATGAACTAAGCAGCATCCACACTATATATTTAAGTAAATATTGTTGCATATTTTCATTTCCCTCCAGCCTAAAGTCTGGGATAAATAATAAGAAAGTTATATCATAGTTAAATTATAGGTCATAAAAATGTAAATATTATCCCGATGTTTCAGTAGATTGGCTGTGCATATTTGCATAAAACTTTAATAGCTGTAAACCACTTTTTAATCCTATGTATATTTTGTACATACACTCTCTTTTATTGTTGCCATCTTTTTTTTTAAGGTCCCAGTTCTGATAAAATTGCTAGTAAACTTGTGGCTTTAGAAGAGACTTTTACAAATCATGTGTAAGATATTAAAGATAGTTTCAAAATTATTTTTTCAGGATTGATAATTATAAAGACCTGATATTGATCCATATTATGGGGTCTCTACATGTTCCTGACCTATATTTAATGATCTTATCCATCAATCACCTTTGTATCCAGAGATACCTTTACAAAGGCCAGGTTCTTTTTTTTTTGCTTTAAATTTTTTATTGATTTTAACAATATCTTAAGAATCTCATTACATCAAACATTAAACAAAAAAATTGACTTCCAGCTCACTAATCAGCGCGAATCACTAATTATACAATTAACCCTTGCTATAATAATTCAAAACATATAACCTATACCTTACCAAACTCGATTTTAGTCTACTCAACCTGCTAATATTACTAAATTTCAAACTCTGTTCAAAAATCAATATTAGGAAAATAGTTCTTTAAGTACAATAAGAATGGTTTCCAATCTTCTGTAAAACCTTCCAAATTTTGATCTCTTATCAGTACTGTAAGTTTTGCCATCTCCACGTATTCCAAAATTTTTATCAGCCAATCTTCTTTTGAGGGCAGTTCATTGTCCTTCCATTTCTGTGCGCATACTATTCTGGCCGCTGTGGTTGCATACATGAAGAATATTAAATTTCTTGTGGAAAACTCTCCTTGCGTTATTCCCAGCAGGAAGGATTCTGGGCTCTTAGGAAATGCCATTTTAAAATTTTTTTTAACTCATTATATATCATGTCCCAAAAAGCCTTTGCCTTCCTACAAGACCACCACATATGAAAAAAAGTTCCTTCACAATGTTCACATTTCCAACATTTGTTTGAAACATTTTTATACATTATCGCCAGTTTTTTAGGCATCAAATACCACCTATACATCATCTTATAATAATTTTCTTTTAAAGTGTAACATGCAGTGAACTTTAAATCAGTTTTCCATAATTTTTCCCAAGCTGCCGTATCTATATTATAACCCACATCTTGAGCCTATTTTATCATAGACGTATTAACCAGTTCATCTCTTGTGTCCTCCAAAAGCAACAGCTTATACATCTTAGACACTAATTTTTCATCATTTTCACATAGCTCCTTCTCAAATCTAGACATTTGATCCTCAAATCCAAGTTTGACATCCTTCTTAAAAACTTCATTTAACTGATGGTACTGAAACCAATTACTAACGAAATTTTGTACTTCAATTAGATTTTTCAACTTACAGCCTTTTTCTTGAAAAAGCAACAGATCCCTATAGGTACCCCATTGCGGTTGCATATCTGTCTCTTTACGTACTAAAGCTTCAATCGGGGATAACCATAACGGAGTTTTAGGTTCCAGCCATTTTTTAAATTTTACCCACACTCTCATTAGACTCCTTCTTACATAGTGATTCAAAAAATCTTTATGTATTTTACTTTTGTCATACCACAAATATGAATGCCATACAAAGGCCAGGTTCTAGGGTTGTTCAGTGGGTTCCCAGTTGGATTTAGGGGCTGCCTCCATACTTTGGAAGTCCCCCAATTTGTTTTAGTGGGGCTGCTTCAGATTGGGGTTCAGCTCCTTATCTGACCTTGTAATTCCCCATTAATCTGTTATCCTTGTATTTACTTAACTGGACTGGACAGGAAACACAGGACAGTAACAGTGATGAAGCAGCAGCAATATGACTTGTTTTGATTGTTTGTTTGTTTGTTTAATGCTTCTGGCTATTTTTAAATTTTCCTTGGAGGCCTAAGAAAGGCACAGGGAACCTTGGGAATTGTAGTTTTTTCAGGAACTGCTGCAATGATCCTACTGGATCAGACCACAGATCCATCAGGTTCAGCATCCTATTTCCCACAATGAGCAATCAGATCATTCTGGAAAGCCACCAAGCAAGACATATGAGCAAGTAGCAATTCCCAGCAATTGATATTAGAGGCATACTGCTTCTGAACATGCAGGTAGCATAAAGTCATCATTACTAGTAGCTACTAGTATTACTAGTAGTCATAATTACTAGTCAAAATATCCTCCATTAATTTGTTAGACAGCCATCACTACATCTTGTTGCAGCAAATTCCATAAGAATTAGGCAGTGTGTGTGGCAATCAGTTTCATGTTTCATTGAATAAACCTGATTTTTAGTGTGATGGAGAGAAAGAGACCACAGTGTGGGAGAATAGGTGTTTAGCCCTTTTGCCCTTTTAAATTTATTTTTAATTTTTTATGCCGCCCAAAATTTGCGTCTCTGGCCGGTTTAAAATGAAAATCATTTAAAACACCAAACTAATTAACAATTAAAATAATTTAAAACATTAAAAACATTTTAAACATTGAAACCCCTGTATTAAAAATTTAAAACTATATATCTAATTAAAAAGCCTGGGTGAATAAATGTGTCTTCAGCACCATTTAAAAAGTTGCCAGAAATGGGGAGGCTCTTATTTCAACAGGGAGCGCATTCCAAAATCCAGGGGCAGCAACGAACAAGGCCCGTTTCCGAGTAGCCATCAGACGAGTGGGCAGCAACCGCAGATGAACCTCTCCACATGATCTTAACAGGCGGCAGGGCTCATGGTGAAGATGTTCTCTTAGATACCCAGGGCCTAAGCTGTTAGGACTTTATAGGTAATAACCATCACCTTGTATATTTCCTGGAAAAGTATCAGCAGCCAGAGTATTATTATTACTTGTTTACACAGTCAGACAGGTGTTATTGACTGGTTTGTTTTATCCAGACATCGAGTCCTTCCCAAGGACCTGGGATGGCTGGATTTTATTGTCAATTGTTATAGATATCGTCGCAGAATATAGGCTGTTCCCAGTAAAGTTGCTTTTTGTAATTGGCTGGTGGTGGTTTCTGTGGTTTCTGTGGCTCTTCAAGTTGTTTTGGAACTACACTCAGGGCACCAATTACCACTGGGATTATTTTGGTCTTCTTCTGCCACAGCCTTTCAATTTCAATTTGTAGATCGTTGTATTTTGTGATTTTTTCTATTTCTTTTTCTTCTATTCTGCTATCCTTCTTCTATTCTATTCTTCTATTCTATTTCTTCTATTCTTCTCTTCTTCTTCTCTTCTATTCTGCTATCATTCTATTCTATTCTGCTATTTTATTCTATTCTGCTATTCTTCTATTCTGCTTTCTATTTCTTTTTCTTCTATTCTGCTATCCCCTGGTATTGCTATGTCGATTATTTTAACTTGTTTTTCTTTCTTCTCGATGATGATGATGATTATTAAAGATTTTATTCCACCCTTCCAAAAGGCTCAAGGCGGTTTACATTAAAACACCATTAAAATCAATTAACAATTAAAACCAAAATTATAAAACTACATAAAATAATAATTAACAATTAAAACATCATAAAACAACAATTAAATAACCAAAACAAATTAAAAAACAAGTTTTAAAAAGCTGAGAAAGCTTGATTGAAGAGATGTGTATTCAGAAGTTTCTTTAAAATTGCCAGAGTTGAGGACGATTGTATCTCAGCAGAGAGCGCATTCCACAATCTTGGGGCAGCAGCTGAGAAGGCCAGTCTCTGTGTAGCCACCAAACAAGTTGGCGGCAACTGGAGACGAACCTCCTCAAGTGACCTCAATGGGCGGTGGGGCACATAGCGAAGAAGTCGTTCTCTTAAATACCCATGGCCTAAGCTGTTTAGGGGTTTGTAAGTTATAACTAGCACTTTGTATTTTGCGCGGAAACCTATTGGCAGCCAGTGTAGCTCCATCAACAGAGGAGTAATAAGGTCTCTCTGAGATGACCCAGAGACAAACCTGGCTGCTGCATTCTGAACCAACTGAAGTTTCCAGACTACGTACAAAGGCAGCCCCACATAGAGCGCATTACAGACTACTGTGTAGTCCTTTCAACACAGGAGTAATATGGTCTCTCCTAGATGACCCAGAGACCAACCTGGCCGCTGCATTCTGGACCAACGGAAGTTTCTGGACTACGTACAAAGGCAGCCCCACATTGAATGCATTGCAGTAATCCAGCCAAGAGGTTACCAGCATATGTACCACCGTTTTGAGGTCATTCATCTCAAGAAACGGATGCAGCTGGCATATCAGCTGAAGCCGATAAAAAGCACCTCTAGCCACCACCTTAACCTGGGACACCAGGGAGAGGTTCAGATCCAGAAGCACCCCCAGACTATGTACCTCTTCCTTCTGGGGAAGTGTGACCCCATACAGAACCGGCAGATCAAAATGGGCTCCTGAGTTCTGACACTTCACAATAAGTACCTCTGTCTTATCTGGATTCAGCCCTTCACTGTGATTTCAAAGAAATGCCCCCCCCCCAGAGCTGTTTGCCCTGGGAGGGCAGCTTCCATTTTGTCAATTATGGAACAAGGACTTAACCCCCTTCCCTGAGTGCCATAAAGGCTCTACACACAATCAGTGTGCAGAGCCAAAAGAGCTTCAGTGGGGAGAGCAGGACTGACCCACTCTCCCCGCAGATGATCACACACCCCTCCTCGGGTGGGTGGATTGCCTGCCCAGACGAGTGGCTGCTTGGCTCCAGGGCTCCCATGCCTGGCCACAGCTTGCCCGGCAGCTCTGAGGATCTGACAAAGGGAAGCACCACCGCTTCCCTTCAACCTAGGATCTCCCCTCCTCTCTCAATTCCTGGGATCCCCCCTCCCCTCTCCCCTCTCCCCCCTCCCTGAGTGTGCCCACGATTGCGGAAATGAGGTTAACGGAGTGCTCGATCCATTAACCTCATTTAAGGGGGAGGGTATTTATGTGGGCTTGCCTCCGTGGTGCCATCACGCTCATCTGCTAGCCTGGTAGTACTCACAAGTGAGCAAAACTGGGCTACAGGAGCCCAGCCTGGTTTTGCTCACTTGTGATAATAGTTTCATAGTCTCTATCAGTGCCCCAAGAATGCTATTTTTTGAGCCAGGTCTCACGATCAGTGAGACCCGGTTTCTGCAGCAGAGCAGGGAGAGTGGGCTAAGCTTGCTCTCTCTGCTCACGATCAGAGTGGGAGCCCTGGGATTGCCGGCTCCGTGATGGAGCCGGCAGGGGCTGGGGAGCTTGGGGCCCATGTGGCCCCCAGAAGCTCCAGTATGCCCTGCTTGAGCACACAGGGCATACTGGGGAGACCCCTGGAGCTGAGAGGCGGCTTTTCACCTCGCCCAGGTCTACTCATGAGTAGCCTGGGTTTGCAGAGTGCTCGCTCTGCAAACTCAGGCTTAGGGGAGGGCTACAAAAGTGGGCTAGTTGCTTGTAAGCCACCGGGCTCGCCTGCAAGCCCAGTGGTTTACACAAGCAGCAAAAATAGGGCTAGGCTCTCCTCGCCCAATTTTTGCTGCTCATGAGAATAGCCCCTTTGTGTTTAAAAAAATCCTCAAACAGAAAGGTAAGTTGTAACTATGCTTGCTACACAGTTGGGTGCCCATGGTCTGGACCAACTAGGGTGAACTTGCTCAAAACTGAATTTGCTAGCATGAACAGCCAAAGGACCATAGTCTAGATAGAGGCAAGACAATGAGGCTCTACACATAATCCGTATCTAGAGTGGGTTAGTCCACTCTCCCCACAGATGATCCCCAGTCTAGCCCTGGGCAGCCAGATCGGCCACCCACATGACTACTGGTTCTGTGACAAAGCCAGTAGGGGCGGTGCCTATGGGGGTAGACCGGCCCAAGGAAGTCCCAGGATGCCCCATGCAAGCGCACAGGTTATCCTGGGGAGACCCCTGAGGTTGGGAGGCTTGTTGTAGCCTCCTGGTCAGTGGGCTACTCATGTGTCGTGGTGGCACACAATCAGTAAGTTGTGGTGGCACGCAATCACTAACCTCATTTTAGGGGAGGGGTTCCTAGGTGGGCTAGCCGCCATTGAACCACCGGGCTTGCCCGCAAACCCGGTGGTTCTCACGATGGAGGATAACCAGGCTGGGCTCCCTTAGCCAGTTTATTTCCATCGTGAGAATTGCCTCAATGTTAGAGTACTACAGAAGAGCAGCAGACTTGGAGGCAAGGCTTTTGAGAATAAGAAATAAAGTTAATTTGTAAAATGCAGAGGCACAATAAAATATGTTAATTGGCAACATTGGTACAATGGCGATTGTACAGGGAGTGAAAGCATCTCTCAGGGCAGAAGTAGGAAGGGAGCAAAGGGAATGAAAGCTCTAATAGACTCATGCTTAACAGGTGTTGGAATGTAGGCAAAAGTGTGTGTGGGGGGGAGAAGTGGGGAGAAAGAGAATTAAAAGCAGTTTAATATCTGTCCTCAATCTGTTTTGTGCACAATGGCAAAAGGAGTGACTTCTACTGGGGAAGATTTAGGGGCTCCCAGCTGCAGAAGTTCTATTATAACAGCAGGCAAGGAGAAATGGTAGGGTCCAGGCTTGGTATGAGATTCCAAGGTCTGTGGCATTCCATGTACCAGCAGCTGTCAAAGGGAAGCGCTGAATTTCTTAGGTAGTCAGGTGTAGGGGTAGCTTGTGACAAACCCATATCAACAATGTTCCTCGCTCAGTAGCTCAAGAATTTTGCTCCAAAGCCAAGGGGGATGCTTAGGTAGTCGAGCACAGAGCTTAGGTCATGGTAAGCCCACACAGAGAGGATTCCAAGGAATTTAATTCCAAAAGTCCAGGGTAGTCCAACTCAACAGGACTAGAAAGGAATGTTCAAAGATAATGATCAGTTCATCTTAGCATTTCTGGTTCCCATGGACCAGTGTTTCAACTTAGGGATTTTACTTAGCTTAGAGGAAAGGGTTTGTGCTTAGCTGAGGACCTCAGGGCAGTAGACAGCAGTGTGTGTCACCCAGCTCCCATCACAGACATCAGCAATCAGCATCTGGTGATGTGAGCAGACCCTTTTAGAGGGTTTTGCCCTCTGCACAGTTCCAAACATGGAAAAACTTAGAAATGCAAAGGGGAAAGTTCCAATGCAGGATCTTGGAGAAGGTCTGGGTGTGGTACTTACTATTCCGATGGAGCACAGAACAAAATTGTGCCAAATTTACAAAACTGATTTGGAACTTGACTTTGATTGCATTCCAGAGTGTGCCCTCTTTGCTTCTCAAGAGTAGTCTTTGACTTTGAAGACATTTTGCTGTGGCAGGAAAAACTTCATTAGCTTCATTAAGAATGCCCAGAATGCAGGATGAGTGTGGCACCTTTTCCCTAGGTAGTTTTTTGTACTAGTTCAAGGTCTGCATGATGCAGCTGTTTGATTCAAACAGAGGTCATCTTCCCTCCTGGCATCAAGTGCTTGTGTGTCTCACCTATCTTTACTTCTGTTAGAAGCAAAGTTTCCATAAAGAAGATGGGAGAGTGAGACTGTCTGGCAATAATGTTTAAAGTCACATCTGGTTTGGCTCTGTGTTAATATTCTCTCTCTATAAAATCTATGCCTCGTACATAATTTCACAGGGAGAAAATTTCACCTGTCTTTTGGTGAAATTGTACTGCAGTTTTCCCCTCTTGAAATTTTCTCAGCTGTTTCTCCTTGGGAAGAACAAAGTGAAATTCACTTAGTATTTCACTTCTTAAATATCTCAGTGCCAACCCTAAGTCATATGTAGCTGACTGGTGACCCAGGTGGGCATGCTGCTGGTGTTCACTAACCACTACATAGGAATGTGCCACTGCATGTGGTAAGCAAATTTAAACATGATGGACAGGTGTGGAATTTTGATATATGGGTAAGTGCTTTACCTGTGGCCCCCATTACATATAAATTGGTTTTCAGAGCATTGTTCACTTGGTGTACTGAATGCCTATATACCAAATCTAAAGAGGGTCAAAACACATTTGTAAGAGAAAATAAAGTAAAGTCTCTATGTTGTCAGATCAAGGGGCGGGGGAAATCCAAATAAAAACACTCAATACATGAAACAAAAGCTAGAATGCATTACTTTGAACTTTGGTAAGATTCTTGCACTTTAGAGCAAAACACACTGGGAATGATTTTCAGTGGTAGTTGAAAGTTAAAAAAAGAGAGGGGAAAAATTGTGAAGGGTCTGAGATCAAAGTCTTTCTGTGAAAGATCATAATGCATTACCTCAAAGTGGGCACAGCAATCCCCGTCTATTTCATTATTTTGGTTCTGATAAAATTTGAGTCAGCATTTGAAAGGAAGCTTGAAAACTATGTTGGACACTCTCAGCATGAGACAAATAGAGGACCCACAAGATGACTGTAGCTACAGAAGTCTCAGTTTGTTCTAACGACTCTCAAATCCCATACTGTCATCAAGTCACATATCCTTGGCCTAAGAATTATATAGTGATTTACATCTGACCTCCCTTTTGTTTCCATAATCCAAAGTGTCAGATCCAGTGCTTGAGTTCTTTGTAAATATATAGTAAAGACTATATATTGCCTTTTCTAGGTCTTACCCTCTGACTTGGAAAACATTTGCTTACCTTCCAGATATTTCACAAATTGAGATAGGGACATCTTGGACTCATATAACATTATTACCCCCTTCCCTTGTCAAACAATCACTGCTTGACTCTTGGGGCCTGACTAGATAAGATTATGAAGATCCATGATTGAATCTCCAATTCTTCAAATGTTTAGCCAATAGAACCCAAAGGGTTGCAGGATGCAGCACTGAAGGAGAAGGGGTTAACTTTCTTCTCCAACACCATTTCTGATAGGAACTCCACTTCCCAAAACCTTTATTTGACCCATAAGGAGACTTTATGTGTACACAGGCTACCTTCCTAAGTTTTCCCTAATGGAGTATATAGCAGTTGTGTGGGGGAGTGGCATGATGGGAGATGATCTTTTTTCTTTTTCTTCTTCAGAAAATGGCACTGGAGGAAAGGGCTGAGCCACCTCCTTACCAGTATTTCAGTCCCAGCCAGAATCTCTCCAGACAGCTACTGTTTGCTGAACAGTTTAATGAGATGAGAAGTCTGATCATGAATCTCTGCTATCTCATCTAGTTTGCTCCTTGCACTGGCTTCTGAAGCTAGGTTTGCCGTAAATTTGAGGGGGAGAGATGGTAAACAGTGAACTGACATTTTGTGTATGTGCCTGTGTTTATACTGTATGCTTGTTTGCTAAAGTCAATGCATCTTTCTCCATTACTTAAAATGTAGAGGCCCTGGGAAAGGACTGAAACCTGAAGAACTGGAATGTGTGTGTGATCACTAACATTTTAAAAAGGCATCTCCAAAGCAAAAACAGGGGCAGAGTTTTACCAAGGGCAAGTACCAGAAAACTGGAACACTGCTTTGTATGTATTGGCAACTGAACCATGTCAGACACGTTGGAGGATGGTTGCAGTTGCTAAGAGTGAGTTCGTCATGCATTCTAAACTAGAGTTCACTATAGCAGTGTTGTCTTGAGGTTTCAGTGCAGGAATGTAAGTTCCTTTTCCAGTTTTGAGAACCCAGTTTTAGGCCCAGTTTATTTATATCCCCTGTGTTTCTTCTATCTAGAACTCAAGCTATGGTACATAGGTTGTTAAGTCTGTTGGTCATACACAACTGGACAAAATCCTCAGTAACAGGTTCTTTAACAGAGGGCTTCTACAGGCAGGCAGCAGCTTCATAAAAGTGAAACAGCAGAAGCCCCCAAGAGGCTTGGCTTGGCAAAGCATACACAACATTCCCCTCCCCGCCCCAAAATAATAATAATAATGAAGCCCTGAAACACAGAGCAATAACAACTAATATGTTGGTCAAGCAGCTTTCTCATGCGACTAGGATAACACTGGATCGGTACCGCTGAGACTTCAGCTGCACCTTATGGGGAGGGGTTAGAAACTGCAATTTCTGAAGAAGGTTGTGAGTCAACACAAACTGGCTGAAGGACTTCCTGGCTGAAGGACTTCCTGGTCACTCATGGCTGGAGTAGGAGGTCACATTTGCTCTCAAGCATAAAGGACACCAGGTAAATCTTCCAAGTGTGTGTCTATGGACTCAGTGGTGTATAGTTTTGTGGTGAAACTGTATCTATCTGATCTGTCCAATATGGCAATGCCAGGTGACATCAGGTACAACTGAGACATAATAAGAATACAGTCCTCTCACCACTGAATGGTACCTGGAATCCACTTGTCTTTGCCATGGTAGCCCCCACCCCCCCCAAAAAAGCAGGTTGGCCTACACACAGTTTTTGCAGCCAGGAATATGTATATGGCAAATATTTATATACGGCTTTTCAACAAAAGTCCCCAAAGTGGTTTACATATAAATAAATAAATAAATAAATAAATAAAATGGCTCCCATTTCTTTATCTGGTTTGTTTGTTGTTAAAATCTCTCTGCAGATCAGACTTCCAAAGGTCCAGATGAGATCAGAGGTTGCGGACCCGAAACAAACTGGCAGGTGTTTGGTTTGTTGAACTATATATAGCATTCTTATATGCCAGTAGAAAATTATCTAGGTTAACAGATAAAGAGCCTGGCTGGTCCTCTGAAGCTCACAAGGCATGCTTCATAGTTTGGATGCAGCATTCTGCCAGCCCATTTGTAGCTGTGTGATAAGGTGCAGAAGTCGCATGTTTGATCACATAATGCTTCAGAAAGGTTTGGAATTCTGCAGAAAAAAAAATGAGGCTCGTTGTCTGTGACCAGAGATACAGGCTGTCCTGTTCTAGCAAAAAGGCTCCAGAAAATGTGGACAGTTCTTGCAGAAGTTGTGGATGACATACAAAACACCTTAGACCATTTGGAACAGCTATCCACTCCCCACCCCCCAAAGTTAGTACCCAGGAAGGGTCTGGCAAAGTCCAAGCTTCCATGGTGTCGTGGGCCAATTCCATGGGTGAAGGGGTGGCAACCAGAGCAGTCTCTAACTATTCTAACTGTACAATTTGGCCATCTATGCATGACCACCTGACTTAATTCCTGGCCAAAGCCTTCATCTTAACCATGCCAAGATGTCCAATGTGTAATTCTTCCAATAGTTGGGGTTGTAATTTTGTTGGAATTATTACTCGACTACCCCACATCAAACAGCCATGAGAAACCATAATTTTATGCCTTCGGTGAAAAAAGGTTCCAAACACTCTCCAGGATTCACCTTCCAACCCCTCAAGGTAGCATCATAGACGTCCACCATCTTGCCCTGTTTCTCAACGTAACACTGATGATGTGATTGGCAAGATGTTCATTTGTGTCATATTGAATACTTCCACAGCAGGGAAAATGTCTCAATGGTTGCTGCCTTCCACTACATTCTGCAGTGGCAGTTGTGACAGGCCTTCCACATTACAATCTTGAGCAAATATTTTGAACTTAACCCCTGCTAACTTGGCAAAGAGGGACCTTTTTGTTGCAAGTGAAGGACTTTGCGCTGTCTCTTGTCTCAATGACAGTGGAGGACAGACTAGTGAGTCAGAGGGCTAGAGGTTCAAGACATTGGTTATCCCTTCTCTACTGCTCTGACTATCCCTTTGGAATGCAGATTGCTACTCTTAGGGACTAACTTCCTTCCTTCCTGCTTTGCACTTCCTCTTCCCTTTTTTTTTCTTCCCCCCCCCTTCACTCTACCTTGCAACATGCAAACCCCTCTCCCCTGCACCATGTGTGCAGAGATGCAGAATCCATCTGCATCCAGCTAGCTAGCTAGATTAGAGATCCTAAGTCCTCACCTTCCTATCTAGAATGGAGTTCTCTAATAAATACCATTTATATTGATTCAAAACTATGAACAGGCTCCAAGTTACTTTACTCTCAGCATACACGCATGCCTAACTAAATTCCACTATGTTGTGCCTTTGTGCACTCTGCTATAATGAAAAAGGGTTTCTCCTACCAGAAAGAATTCCCAACACTTTTAACGTGGTGATTCTCTTTATTTAGCAGGGGGAGAGTAACTGGCTCTATCCACCCCCAGCACAGTACCTCCAGTGACTGTTGCTAGTGCCTATCTTATGTTTCTTTTTAGAATGTAAGCCCATTGGGGACAGGGAGCCATCTTGTTTATTATTTCTCTGTGTAAACCTGAGCCATTTTTGAATATAGAAATTGAATTGAATCTGGTGAGGATTCCCCTTTACAAGAAAAGGGCATCCTGCCTTTAAAAGGCTTCTCAGGGAAATTTTGGGTGGGGAGGGGGAGCAAGACAGCACTTTACTGGCACCGGCAGCTTCTCTAAACCCTGGCATTCCCTCCAGCAGCACGGCCAGTGTGGCAGTGGTGCAGTTCAGGCCTCTGCCCATGTGTGGAGGTCGGAACCATGTGGCCGCCATGTGGGCCACACTGCTGGTGGGAGTGCTGGGGTTTAGAGGAGCTGCTGCTGCCACCCCCACCAATAATGTGTCTTTTTGCCACACCCCTGGCCGCTCTTAGAAGTCCTTTAAAGGCAGGATTCCCTTTTGCTTATAAAGGGGAATCCTCACCAGATTCCCCTTTATAAGCATAGTCCCTCAAACCATTGAATCAGGTAAAACTGGTCTATAACAGACTAGGCCCGCTTCAGTTTGAACTCGGACCATCCACCTATTTTTTTGGATGCTGGTTAGATTTGAGGTTGAACCAGGCCAATTCATATTGAACCCAGTTCAATTCCAACTGGTTCTGTACACACCTATGTGTGTGTTTGTGTCATCCCAGGCATGACGGGAGATAACAGCTTCAAGGCCATTCATGGAGGCATCACAAGCCAGATTGATATCCAGTTCAGTATTACAGTGAGTCAACACTTGTTCTGACATAACAAGTCACTTGGCATCGTGAGACGGCTGTTCACATTATTCAGACCAGTCCCAACGCTTTCCTTTCTGAAGCAATTAATTCAAGAGGTAAAGTACAGTCGCTAGAATAGGCAGAAATTTGTGGTAAAGGTTCACAAAACAAATAAATGATCGAACCTGTGAGACATTCTCTGGATGTGGTGCTCCCAATACAGCTTGTATTGTGTCAGGTAATCTGTGTTGTTCTTCTGCATCAGTAATATGTCTGCAGTAAGTGACCGAGTCTTTGGAGAACTTGCATATATCACAATTCGTGTGCAGTCCATATTCTTCCAGTCTTTTTAGAACCTGGGCAAGATTCTTTAGATGATCCTCATCACTGGAATTATGTCATCAGGTTAGCACCTTCAGCCAGGTATGCCCTGCAATACTCAATTCATGGCCCTCTGCCACATCACAGTGCTGACTCCATTCCAAACACCAGGCAATTGTACTGGAACAGTCCTTTTTCTGTGTTGATGGTCAGAAATTTCCAATGTGCTTCCTGTGCTGGATCCAGTGTGCTTCCTGTACTAGATCCAACCTGTGCTAGATCCAGTGTACTAAATTTCCACCCACCAGCTAATGATAAGCAGATATCTTCAATATAAGGAAAGTAATAATTTTTAAATCTCAACATAGGACTGATGGTCATTTTGAGGTCACCACAAATCTGTACTGAGCCATTCTTCTTCATGATGGGAACAATCGATGTAGCCCACTCAGAGCACACACAACATAGATGATCCCAGGTGATTATCCATCTAGGCATTAAGGAGATCTAGGAACATAGGAAGCTGCCTTCTACCAAGTCTGACAATGAGTCCATCTAGTTCAGTATTGTCTACACAGACTGGCAGTGACTTCCTCAAGGTTACAGGTAGGAGTCTCTCTCAGCCCTGTCTGGAGATGCTAGGGAGGAAACTTGGAACCTTCTGCATGCAAGCATGCAGCTGCTCTTCCAAGAGTTCCCCTGTCCCCCAAGGGGAGTATCTTACAGAGCTCACATGTCATCTCCCACTCAAATGCAAACCAGGGCAGACCATACTTAGCAAAGGGGAGAATTCATGCCTGCTACCACAAGACCATACATACTAAGGCTTACTTAGCTTCAGGGAAATTACATCATGGGCAAGCTCTCTGTGCCCTGAGAACCATCTAAAAGTGGCAGTAGGAATATATATTTTTAAAAAAACCCACCTTCCCAGGGTGGTATTCTATGCAGTAAAATGCTGCAGTATTCACATACCAGGGCTTTGTGGCTATCTGTACAGTGAGTGACATGATGAGAAGCATTGCTGAGCCATGATGCTCTGCCCCTGATTGCTGTGGACTTCAAAGTAAACCCTGGTGCTGTTCTGAAGCAGTGGGTATGGAAGCAGCATTTCTGCAGGTTTCCCTATTATAGTGAACGAAGAAACTGTGCGACAGAGGAGAGCTGGTCTTGTGGCAGCAAGCATGACTTGTCCCCTTAGCTAAGCAGGGTCCACCCTGGTTGCATATGAAAGGGAGACTAGAAGTGTAAGCACTGTAAGATATTCCCCTTAGGGGATGGAGCCGCTCTGGGAAGAGCAGAAGGTTCCAAGTTCCCTCCCTGGCATTTCCAAGATAGGGTTGGGAGAGATTCCTGCTTGCAACCTTGGAGAAGCCGCTGCCAGTCTGTGTAGACAATACTGTGCTAGATGGACCTATGGTCTGACTCAGTATATGGCAGCTTCCTATGTTCCTATGATGCTGTTCCCACATCCACTGCTTCAGAACAGCATCGGGGCTTACTTTGAAGTCTGCAGCAGACCTAGAATGCAGCATCACAACTCTGTAGCACTACACATCACATCAGCTACTGTGTTCCCTGTGGTAGTTGCCTTCGCTAACAAGGTAAATAGGCTGCCAAATCAGTTGTTATTTTGTTCAGAAAAAACAAACATGTTAGCATTAAGCATGTGCTTGTCATAAAGTATAGTTTGACCCTTAGATGGCTTTAAAAGAGGACTAATCATATTTATGGTGGGTACATTCTGAGCTACTAGGAACAATAGTGAAATGGATCCTTAGGTCCAGAGGCAGTATCTGTCTGCATACCAGTTGCTGAGGGACAAACAATGAATGAACATAGGCTGTTGCCTTCATGCAAGACATCTGAAGACATCTGTCAGGCCACTGTTGGAAACTAAACCAACCTTGAGTCCCCAGATGTTCTTGGACAACAACCCAGCCACAAAGGCCTTCAGTGATTGGGAAGCCCTGCACTAGAAAGACTTTTGGTCTGATCCAGCAGGGCTCTTCTTATGCTTTTAAGAATTTGGCTACAGATTTCAGTGGGAATGATATATGTCCCCCGGTTAAATAGAAACCATTAATGGCAGATGAAAGTCTCCTCTTTTTTAGTTGAAAGGATAATGGTCTCGTGACAGAAACTCTCTCTGCCCCACCTGGTGCTTTTGCAAACTTAGATAAGTGACTCTGGATATTTGCGTCTATCTTTCAGATAGACTTCTGAACGCTAAACATATTGTTGAACCATTAGGATGTGATCACCCCCACAGGTTTCCTGACGTCCTGTCATTTCTACATGACATGAAATTGCATTCATGCATGAGAATTACACCAACACACATTTCTCTGAAGATTTATAAAATTTTTATCATCTGCAAAATTATATTTCCAATTCACTTTTACTTGTTCGCCCCCGTTTTTCACATGCCACTTTTTAACAAGCCTCTGGAGAAGGGGGTAGTCTCAACTCCAATAACAAAGCTTTTCACTGGAGTTGCCTGTCATATTAGAACAAAAGCTACATAGCACGACTCCTACTGAAGTTCCTTAAAGCTAAACAAATCCTGCTAATGTTTAGGTGTTAGTCTTCCCTTGCCTTTTCTTCAGCCACTGAACTGCACTTCTCAGAGCAAATATCATTCATAAAAGCCTTCAATTATTCATACAAATGGAGCCCCACAAAGAAATTTGATCATCCTGATGAAATGAAACCCTAAATTTGAACACCTCACACTGCAGTGCAGTTTCCCCATGATTTCAAAATGGACATTTGGTAACAGATGAGAATGGCTACAGCACCATTAACATAACAGAGATAAATGGTAGAAGAGTTTTTTTCCCGGAAACCAAGTAAACAAAGATGTTGACTTTTAGGTTGGCAATCTCTCAGAGCAGCTGCTGTAACATAAGTGGCTAAGAATATGAGCTATGCAGGGATGTCTCCAATTTGACTCTTGCCTCAGCTGTGAATTTGTGGCAAGCAAGGCACAATTCTCTCAGCTTCAGCCCTTCTATCTTCAATATAGTGATAATAAGAATATTGGCCTCCCTTACTCAGGTATTCGAAGGATTACTTAAATAATATATGCAAAGTGCTTTTGAACACTAGAAATGCACAATCTAAGTGCATCATAGGAACACAGAAAGCTGCATTATACCTAATCAGACCATTGGTCCATCTTGCTCAGTATTGTCTAACTGGCACTGGCTTCTCTAAGGTTTCAGGCAGGAGTCTTTCCCAGTCCTACCTGGAGATGGTGCCAGGGATTGAACCTGGGGTTGCCTGAATGCAAAGCAGATGCTCTAGCACTGAGCTATAGCCCCATCTTTTTTATTCAGAATATTTTTGTTTCCCAGGTAATATGGCAATTTTTACACCCAGAGCCTTTGGATGGGGCAGTATATAAATGTAATACAATACAATACAATACAATAGGCTTGCTATATGCAGTGTTGTTTGCTCTACAGGTATCTGTTCTCTCTGTGCAGGATGCTGTGGTCTGGATCATGAAGAATAAGCTGTAATTCTATACATGGATCCCGTGTATTGGGAGAATAGCAATCATAAGGGGGGGGGGATTGGACTCGGCAGCCATATTGAACTCTGGTTCTTTGATGTAAAACATTCCTTTAAGAACCAGAGTTGAACAAATCTGCCTTCTCTGGTTCTCATTGGTGGCAGGCTCAGCTGCCACAGCTGCCTACCATCCAGCTTGAGGGCTGCTGGGATTTTCAAAGTGGTTTACATAGAAAAATAAATAATACTAGCCAACCCCACACAAAGCATATGTGCGGCGCTTTGGGGCCGGCTGTTCCCCCCTCCCTCTTCCTTCCGGCCTGGTCTCTCTTCTCTTCCCCTTCCCTCTGGCCCCACACTCTCCAGCCCTCCTCCCCTCTCATTCCTCCCCCCACACAGAGCTGCAGTGGGCGGCCAAGAAGGGTCCCGCTGCCACTGCTTTTTCTCCCTCCTGTCTGCCTGCCACTGCCACAGCTTTTCTTCTCCCCTCCACCCGCCCGCTGCCCACCACCGCCTTTCTCTCCCCCGCCCACTGCCCGCCACCTATCTCTCTCCACCCGCTGCCCGCTGCCAGCTTTCTCTCCCCCTGTCCACTGCCTGCCACCGTCTATCTCTGCCCCCACCCACTGCCCACTGCCACCTTTCTCTCCCCTCCCACCACCACCTTTCTCTCCTCCCACCCGCTGCCCACCGCCACTTTCTCCTCCCACCCACTGCCCACCACCGCCTTTCTCCCCCCCACCCGCTGCCACCTTTCTCTCCCCCCACCTGCCACCGCATTTCTCTTCCCCGCCTGCTACCCACCGCTGCTTCCCCCCCCCTCTGCCCACCAGCCGGCCACTGCCGGCACTTTCTTCTCCCTCTCCTCTTCAGTCCTCCTCACTTTGGAACTCTTGCAGCATGTCGCGAGAGTTCCGCCGCCAAATCCTGGGCACGCATGTCCCAAGAGAATTAAATATATAGATTGATGTACACAATGGCGGATTAAGACACAGGCAGAGGAGGCATCTTCCTATGACGGCAAAATTTGGGAAGCAGCAACACTCCTCAAATTTTGTTGTGCCTCTAGATGTGCGGGGGTAAGGGAAAATACCCTTTTTATCTATAAAAATCACCACTGCCACAGTGGGATGGGGCGCAGTATCGGTAGCTGACTGTCTTCAGGAAAGGTGGAGGGGGCTAGGGCAGAAGGAAGAGTACCCCTCTTTTTTAACCTTTTAAAGTGCCCATCCATGATTTCTCCCAGCAGTGGTGGTGGCCAGGCACAGAGCCAGCCGAGCAGTGGCCTGGGTCCAGCCCCACCCGGTGGCCCCTCTAACGACGTCCCATGCACAAGCGAGCACTACGGCTTCCCCATCCTTCTGAGTCAGTGTTTGCTGCCTGAAAGCATCTATTTCCCTTTCCCTTCCGCAAGGAAGATAAAGGGAGAATAGATGCTTTCAGGCAGCAAGCGCTGCCTGAAATGACATGGAAGTGCTCGCTCAGGCACCTTCACAAAGGGGCTGTGGCCTTGAGCTCTAAAGAGCCCAAGCAAGTGCTTCTGTGACATTTCAGGCAGCACTTGCTGCCTGAAAGCATCCTTTCTCCCTTTCTCTCCCTCTCTAGAGGGAGAGAAAGGGAAACAGATGCTTTCAGGCAGCAAACATTGCCGGAAAAGGATGGGTAAGCACTTGCTCAGGGCTCTTAGTAGCCTGGGCATGGGTGGGGGGAGTTCCAGAGCCGGAGCCACTGATGGAGCCCAAGCCACACACCCTAGCGGGCTTTAGCAGCCCCTACCATTGGCGGCCTGGGTTCTTTGAACCCATTTGCACAATAGTGTCTATGCCCCTGGCAGCAGCCCCTCCCCTCCAGTAACATCCACCCCCCTGAGGGGTGAGTGAGCTCTCTCCCTCATTTCAGGCTGCTTTTGCTGTCTGAATACAGCTTATTTCACGCAGAAAGTGTCCCCTGTCCCCAAGGGCTCACAATCTAAAAAGAAACATAAGGCAGATACCAGCAACAGCCACTGGAGGGATGCTGTGCTGGGGTTGGATAGGGTGAGTTGCTCTGTCCTTTGGGGATATGGGCTGGTTCAGGTCCCATTATACCCTATGAGAAAAATAATTGAAAATAATTCAAATATTCATAAAAAATCATAGGTGTGTCTGATTGCTTTGGGGTTGGGGTGGTTGTTGGCACCCATGGGTGTTCCACAATAGGGAATAATAGTCTGGTTCAAATTCCATTTAACCCTATGAGAAAAAATAAAAATAAAATTCAAAAATTCATAAAAAATCATACGAGTGTCCTATTGCTTTGGGGTTTGGGTGGTAGGTACCCATGGGTGCCAGCTACTACCCCACCCACTTTTGGAGGTTTGAAACAGTTAAAACCAGTTTGAATTGAACCACCCCCAGTTTGGTTCAAATTCGAACCTGCATCTCAAACCTGATGGCTGGTTTGGTTCTAATTCGAACCATCAAACCACCCCGGTTCAAATTCGAACTGGTTTGAATTTGAACCGGTTCGCACATCCCTAGTATGCAGCACTGGTCAGAATGGCAAAGTGTGGGTGATGATGCACCTTCCCTTTAATCTCATGATACAGATAGAAATGGGCACCTTGATTGATTCCCTGGGTCCCCACCATGTTGTTTTTATTTAGTCACTTGCAACATCTTGCTAAACACAACTATGTCTGGATTTAGGAGGAACTACAGCTTAGTGGTAGAGTACATGCAGGAGTTCCTAGTTTCAACCTTTGGAATTTCTAGTTAAATAGAGCTCGGGTAGCAGAGCGGGAAAGATTCTCTGAGAGTGATTCTAGAAAGCTGCTGCTTGTCTGAAAAGACAGTACTGGATTAGATAGGCCAACTCATTATAAAGCAGCTGCATCTGGTCAACTTTAGGGTAGATCTTCAGTTCACAGTTTTGCCCATCATTACTTAAGCTTTCACGTTTTGTGAACCAATGATCTTTATAATTAAATGCATACCTCATACCTTTTCCTTTCTCTCAATTTATATCTTCTTCACCTTTTTATGAAATGATAGCTGCCTGCTTAGAGTTCTGGATTTCAAAATGACTAATAAATTATAAGATTTCCCCCCTTCCTGTCTCTGCATTATTATTTTACACCACTGCTCCAGTACCGTCCTTAATGAGAAGGCACATATAAAACATGGTTCTATTAAAATATGATCAAAAACGTATCACGTAGCTGTACCCAAGATAGAGATGATTCACTAAAAACTATCACAGATTTCATATCTTTCTGTCTTTGATGTGCAACATAACTTATGTACAAGAATGATGTTTCTTTCCTTTTTTTTAAAGGAGAGATCTACCTTCCCAATAAATGTGGGGTATTAAGTGGGGAAAAGTTAATATTTAAGTTCAAAAGCAGTTTTTAAAAAGTGATATTTTCCTAATAACTGTGTTTTATTACAAAATGATTTCCTGTTTATTCATAAACCGTTCTATATTTTTGCTTTTGAAAGTTTCATTAGGAATAATTTTTATAAAAAAAATTGTAGAATGTATTTGGTGTGATCTTTATTTTGAACTGTACTCTCTGCACTTAATGCTGGCTGAATTTGATACTATATTAGCAAACTAAAGTAAAGGCAGAACTTTGCATCTCAAAGAATGCAGGGGTACTGCTGAAAAACAGCAGCTTGGTTTCAAGTTTCTGTTCCTCTCTTGCCAAAAGTCTAGTTCATCTTTTCCCATATCCTAATATCATTACAATCATTACCCAACTTTGCCATCAGACTCCAAAAATTTGGAACAGAGACAGAGAGCATAAAGGCATGATGAATGGGGTAACTAGATGTTGTGGAGCAGGAGAGGGGACTCAAGAGGTTTGAAACCGCTGTTCCTGGCAGGAGCCCATCCTCTTCATATAGATTCATCCTCAGCATTATCTAGTTGTTCCTGTATTTATTTATTGTTAGATTTCTATACCATCTTTCATTAAAATAACCTTAAGGCATTTTAAAAATATTTTAAAACAACATAAAACTATATAACAGTTACAGATTAAGGATATTAAATTGAAATATAAAAATACAAATCTCATTAAAAGTTTAAAAATCATACACACTGGGGTTTTTTTGGGGGGGGGTTGCAGCAACAAAAAGCACTCATATGAAAGCCTGAGTGAAAAGCCAAGATTTCACCTGGAGCTTTTTCAGACAGTGCTTTCAGCTCTCTGCATATCTGACAAGCAAAGCCACTTCAAATAGGAATTGAGGCATTACAGAACCAGCTCCTCTCCTCTCCTCTCCCCTCTCCAGGTTTTCTTTTGTGTAAGTTCGCACTGCTTGCTTCCAGGTTTTCCTTCTGGCCAATGGCTTCCTAGAGCCCGCCAGCAAAATGCAGCTTGCTTCCTGAAAACTGTTTTTTCCACTATTTGCATCTGTAGAAGGCAACTTTCTATTTGCATCTCAAAAGCTTGAATGGCAGCCACTCTTGCTTTATCCAGAAAAAGTTGCTGAAATGCATGATTTTTTTTTTACCCTGGACAGAAATCAGGCTAAGCTTAAAATTGAAAGGAAAAACCAAAGTTGTGTGCTCCCAAAGATCTCACATGGACTTCGGTGAGAATCTGGTTGATGTGCAAACATACACACTCCCTTCCAGCGGCGATTCAAAGCAAAAGCACTGTGTGAAAATACTCCTGCTTTCTAAAAACTGTGATGGAGAATGAAGAACGAATGCTCACCGGGAGGCTTTACAGACAGAGCTTCTACCATGAATCTCCTTTAGAATCTTTAGTATCCCTCTTATCATGCTAATGATTCTACCTCAGTGCCTCTTCCTATTTGTTCTGGCATTTTCATTTAAAAAATAGCTTAAAACCAGCATTTTAAAAACCTGGAAATACACCAAGAAAAGCGTGAATTTGCAAGATAAAGCCTGATTTGTGTGTGGAGTGGGTCCAAGGATCTTGAGTTGAAGGGACTTTGGGGTAAGTTTGGCTGGTGTGTGAATGCACACACTCTCTTCCAAAGGAGTTTTGGGGTAGCAGCCCTGTCTGTAAAGCCTCCTGGTCAGTTCCTAGATGTTGAACATCCCAGGGATTGCTGGACAGAGGCTCTTCTAATCTGCTGAAATATCACCAGCTCAAAATGCTGTGTGGCTTGGGGCTGGTGATTAGGGTTGTACGTTTTGTTTTGTTTTTTTCCGGGGGGGGTTGCCCAAATCCGAAACACCCCCATTTCGTTCGTCATTCGAAATCAGCCAATCTGAAACAACCCAATTTCGTTCTTTGTTCGAAATTGCAAAATCTGAATCCAAAACATTTTGGATTTTAAATAATGGCCCCAGGGCAAAAGTAGTGGGTGGGGGTGGTATTGCCCAATGGGTGGAAGCTGCCACCCACATTTCAGAAGAATTGGGCAAAGGGCTGATTTTTGGTCAATTTTTGAAGTTTAAGATATTTCCCATAGGGAATAATGGAGGTTTCAGCAAAGTATAGGTTCATGTTGGGGGGAAAGGGGTGGCTCAGAGCAGAGTAGTGTGGGTGGTAGTGCCCAGTGGGGGCAAGGAAGTTTCCAGAATTATTTCAAAGGAATTGGGCAGAAGGCTGGTTTTAAAAGATTTAATGGAGTTTACATGTCTTTAAAGTTCTTCCCCATAGGAAATTATGGAGGTTTCAGCAGCTCCATAACTGCACTTAGAGGGCACCGGGGTAGCCCAGAGTGAGTGGTGGTGTAGAGCACATAGGGTGCCAACTATCCCCATGGGTTGCTAACCCATGGGGTGCTAGGTTCTGTTGTTTCTGAGATGTTTTGAGTGTAGATTCTCTGGTAGGATATGAGAGTGGATTCATGGTTTGTCATTGAAAATCTCATATGCTACCGGAGAATCTACACTCAGAGCACCTCAGAAATAACAGAACCCAGCACCACATGGATTAGCAACCCATGGGGATGGTTGGCACCCTAGGTGCACTACACCACCACTCGCTCCTGGCCACCCCAGTGCCCCCCAGGTGGAGTTATGGGTCTCCATTATTCCCATTAGAGTTATGGGTCTCCATTATTCCCTGGGCGGAAAACCTTAAATATGCGTAAACTTCAACAATTCCTAAGAAATAAGCCCTTTGCCCTATTCCTTTGGAATCTGGGTTGTGGCAGGCACCCCTTGGGGCATTGCCACCCAAACCACTGTTTTGCCCCTCACGCCCCCTGTCTGCCCCGAGTCTGCCCCAAAGACATGTCAACTTCAGAATTTCTTTAAAAATCAGCCCTTTTCCCAATTCCTTTGCAATCTGGATAGCAGCAGGGGCACTACCATTGGGGCACTACCACCTGACCCACTCTTCTGCCCCCAAAGCCCCCTTTCTGCCCCAAATCCACCCCAAATAACATCAACATCACACATCAGCAACAACAACAGAGCTTTGCAAAGAACCAGGCAGATTTCCAAAGGTCATGCACATCCACATCACCTACAGAAATGCAATTGATCCACACACAACAGTGTGAAACAACATTGAAATGCACACTGCCCCACTGGCCAATGACGGTAAATTTTACCCTTAAATTTCCTTAAAAAGAATAAGGAGGTAATTGCCAGCAGATCAGCCCATGCTTTCATTGGCCAATCTGCAGGCTGAAAGGGCCTGAAATTCAAACAGATGTCAAAACTCAAAATGGAGACTGAAGGAGAAAGACTTTTTGTGATTGCAAAATGCAGCTCCGAAACAGCTGGAACAACAAAACGTTTTATATCCGAAACAGGGACGTTTTGTTTTGGCTACAAAATTTTCTGTTTTGAGCATTGGGTGTTTTGTTTCAGCTACAAAACAGCCGAAATGGCCTATTTTGGGCAAACAATGTTTTGTATCCGAAATGAAACACACAACCATACTGGTGATGCGGAGGCAGTTACCTGACCTTAGGTCAGCTAAGAAGGACAGCTTCAGCTCTAGGCAGGACGTTGTCTGGAGCCAAGGTGTTCTCACCTTTTACATTATAGGCAAGACTCGCCCAGGGTGCCAAATCTTTAGGGACAGCACTGTAGTGGGTGGAGAGTCAATCCCCGATTTGTCAATCAATAAGGTAGTGGCCCCCTTTACCCAAATGTTATGGTGTCTCATGGCCTTATTTGTCTGGGTGCAATAGCTAATACCATACCTGCCAACATGTCCCTATTTTCCCATTCAGGTGAATAGCAAAATAGGGACATGTTGGCAGGTATGTAATGCACTCTTTCTATAGGTTACACCTTTCACATATTCCCAGCCTCATTTCCCCCACAAATCATTTAGCCTTTTTTTGTCTCATCTCAAACATGTGTCATCCTCTACACATGTCTACTCAGAATTAAGTCCTAACCGATTTGAACCAAATTTGTTACAGCTGTAGGGACACATAGGGCTACCTCAAAGGCATAGTTTGTGATGATGCCATCCACCCTAATTCAATATGGTGGATGCATGAACATTTGAGGCACAAGTGGGCTAAACTATGAACTGCCTAACAGAATTGGACCAAATTTAGTCCAGTTGTAGGGATAGTGAAAGGAAAATAGACAGATAAGTTCTTACTAGAACAACTCATTAAATTAATGAAATTGACTATTAAAAGACAAAACAAACAGAGTCTTATAAATGTGCACATGGCCTAGTTAGTGTGCACTACCAATGCAGGTAGTTACATTAAATAACCTCCTCCTGCCTCTTGTTGATTTACAGTGTCACCTGCAAAAACCATACACACAGTCAGACATTTAGCTTTAGTTTTCCAGAGCAAATACATTTTGGCCTTTCAGCCATTTTGTTTGGAGATGTAAGTGGGAGATCTAGAGACCCCCAGTGCTTTGCCCATCAATTAAGCCACCAATAGCATTGATTCCTTCCCATCAAATGTATTCCTCGATCTGTGAATCTGAGAGATGTCATCTCCTATTGGTTGTAAGAATAACGTTGGCCCCACCAACTCCAAGATGGTTTGATGAAGTCACATCTGTCTCCCTCATTGTTCCATCTCCTGGTGAACCGTAACTACTCTAATTATTTTTCCCTGGTTAAGCTGGCCTAATTAAGCTGGAGGTCACTGATTATTAATTAATAAACCCAGAGAAACCTAGATCCTCTTTAGTGGGGTCTTTAGGGTGGTATTAAAGAGGTGGCGGTAGCAAGGACCCAAAGAAAAGAGGAATACGAAGAGGTAGAGAGTTGATAATACCCAGTTGGCCCTCTCTTTGCCAAGATCCTCATTGCACCATTTATTAGCCATTTGTTATTTGTGGTATTATCTTGTTTTGCTGGAAAACAATTTAAAACAAAACTGCAGGATATAATAGTGTAATTGTAATATTGACAGTAGTTTAAATCAATATTTGGTTTAGTGTAAAAATTGTCTCAAGAGAATTAACTTTATTAATGTTTTGTCTGTGTTGTATTACAGAAAATAATACGGTACATTGACATTAAGGAAGGGAGTAGGTCAGATATAATTGTGTAGCAGATATAATTGTGTATCTCAAAATTATTATTTTTGAGGCACAAGAAAGGATATTTTCTGGTGCACCACCAACTTAGGCTGTCACCTATGCACCTGAATGTCAAGTAAATGCTTTTTCTTGAACAGATACAGTGATTTAAATAATAGTTCTGGGTCTTTTTCAGAAACTGGGTTAGAACTCATCTGGTAGATGTGTCAACACATGTGTGAAAACATGAGAAAACAATAAGGACTTTCCTTATCCTTAAGGGGAGGGTAGGTGGGTGGGCGGAAGGCAGGAGAGCACCTACCTTCCTCCCAGACAATCCAGTGGCAATTGAGGACCCATGTGACTGGTGCTGCTGTGAGCTGTGCAGCATTCTGAAGGCTAAGAAAATCTGTCCCAGCCTCCAGATATCCCACAATGCATCGTGCAATGAGAGTGATGCATTGAGGGATTCCCCCATGAGTCAGGCGCTCTAGGGACCCAGCTCTGTGTATGCTCAGGCTGCGTGCAAGTTGAGCATTCACATGACTGGGGAATCACAGTCACATGGGTGCGCTCGCACCCTTTAACCCAGGTAGAAGCCTGGGATAAATTCCCAGGCTACCCGGGGAGGCAGCACTGGGATCGGTCTCAATCCCAATCCTTCATGTGAGCAGCCCTCCCCAGGCAGTGCTGCCCATGTCTGGGTAGGGCTGCTCATGAGAATAGCCATCTTGTTTGTAGTATTATGCTGACATGGTAGTTTCTCAGTTTACTGTACTGTAACTTCAATATTCAGAGTACCAAATAAATTGCAAAAATGGCACCTGTTCTCGCGCCAAGGGGTAAAGGAGGAGGAGGCCATACCCTGTTTATTACTTAATTTAAACTCTGCCTAAAACAGAGCATCTGCTTCTACAAAGGCTGTTGACAGTTGAAGCATTTCCCCCCATTGTGTTTTAACTCTGCCGAGGCCCTGGCATCTGCTCACACACAGAGGTGTTGACAGTTCGAGCTTTAGTGCTTCCCAATTGTTCTGAAACTGTGCCAAAACCTGGTGGCATCTTACACACAGAGCTGTAGGCAGCTTAAATTACAGCCAATGTGGAGTTCTACAGTTATTCAAAAAGCATACCGACAAAAAGATGTAGTACATTTGTTTTCACTTAACATCCCTTCTTTCCTCCTTCTCCCTTCCCCAAGTACAGTGGTTTTCAAATGATGTTTCAGAATGTCTTGAGGTTCCTTAGAAGTTTACCAGGAGTTGCTTGATGAGAAGATCAATAATGATGGAACATCTCCCAGTAAGACCCTTTGCCCATCACGAATAAGTTGCCCTTGCAATGTTCAACTGCATTGTGTTGCATGTGATTTGAAGCAAAGTCTTCCACAGAGAGGTCCAAAATAATTGGCTAATGTTTGTCATGAACTGAGTGTGTTCTATGACTTTCTCCAGAATCCTCAGCAACACACTCGGTTTCCACAGTAGACAAGTCAATATGGAAATTGCGATGTGAAACATTCTCTCTCTCTCTCTCTCTCCTTGCTTTTCTTTGTCATTTGACTTTGATTCAGTTCATCTTTTCTATCCATTTTGTATTTGGCTGGGCATAGTGTATTATTCCACCCCCTCTTCTTTTCTTAATTTGATATCTGGCCATCTTTTCTAATAATTATTTTGGTTGATTTTAACATTCATTTTGATCTAGTTTCTAATCAGAGTCCCTTTTATGAAACAAGGTGAGGTAATCACTTCAGATGACAGATAGTGGGGGTGCCAGCAGGCGTGGCAAGATGTCCCCACTATCTCCATCAGAACACCTCTTTGGGATCTATTGGACACTCACAACTTTGCAAGGAGCACCTCTCCTTGCTTTCCCTGCCAAGCTTGTAAGAAGTACAACGAGAAGACTGCTAGCAATCTTCCCTCCTCCCCACCCCTCTGTACACTTCCAAAACTTGCAAGAGTTGATTTTGAAAGGGGGATGGCCTCCACTAGGAGCATAGTCAAAGGCAACATTTTGTACCAAACCTGTCTCTAACCTATCTGCTTTGCACTGTTTTTCTTATCACAGTTCCTTCTATCTTTTTGTTGTTATTCCTCCTTCCACCCACCATGCTAGGCAAACTCTTGATTGCTTCATTATAAACTTGTTCTCTGTTGGAGAACAGCTTTCAGCTATTCATTTTCCTTTATCTGATCACTTTCTTTTTTCTTTCACTCTTCCTTATTCTTCATTCTCTTCTTAAAACCATTTCTTTTGTTTTGTCCATCAATTAATGTGGACTGTTTTTCTTCTCACATTACTCTTCCCTCACCTATTTTATCTGGTTCTCCTCCCAGTTTTGTCACTATTCTGCTATCTTCTACATTGTCTACAGTACACAGTCTTTCTGCTTTATCTGTTCTGTACTCTGACTGGCCTTCTTCTCCTCAGCCTACTGAAGGACTAACAGAATTTTAGAGCAAGATGGAAAGGGCAAGGAGAAAGAACAGAAGCAGAAGACTGGAAAGACAAATACTTCAGAAGGTTTGACAATGCTCTTGATGTCCCATGCTGGAATTTGGAATTTACATGTCAAAGAAAGCATGCCAAGGTGTGTGTATGTGAATTAATTTCCTCCCACTCTGAACCAATACGATCCTTTTATGTTTCCCCTGTTACCAGCGGAGCTTATTCTGCTCACTCCCAGAAGCCTCCCTGGTTGCAACTACATCTCCAGGCTTGGGGGTTGCACTTTTGCAATGCTCAGGAGCTGCACCCCAGTGTGAGCTTCCAGTCTGTGTTAAAAATGGGGGGAAAGTCGCTTAGTTGGCAGTGGACTGGTCACCCCTAGATTTGACTACAAGCCTCTCAAATTGGAAAGTAGATTAGTTTCACACTCTCTATGAGGGGTGCTCAGCTAAGCAGACTCCAAGGACTAGTTACTGCAAGTTTCTGGCATCTAAGATCATTTCAGCCTTGGAATGAAATCTAAACTCCCCTCTTCCTCTTTCAAAGAGAGACAATACCTGGCCATCAGGCCATGGAGAAAAGGCAGATAAGACAAGTTTCTTATCTGCAGCTTCCATTAAAATAGGGATGAGTTAGTGATGTAACTTGGAAGAGGTGCCCATCAAAACTCTTGATAGAATTATTGGGGAACCCTTCTCAGCACAGGATATTCTTTAATTGCACCTGCAACTCCAATTGTCCTCACAAACAGCCTTGAATGCCATAGGCAATTCACACACATTCCTACCCAGGAATGACTAAGACACAATGCATTCAAAAAAAAAGAAAAAAGGTTATCTGGGCACCCTGGCACAAAAAACAATTCCCTCAAGGCATGTTTTGGGATATAAGTATCTCTAACTCCATGACCCAGTGTGCTTCCTCGTGTGTTTTACACTTGGGAGTCCCACTGAGATACATCCTAGTGTCCCCTTGTGCCTCTCACTCTGGACCCCATCAGACTGCAACAAGAAACTCCAGCAGACCACCTCAGTGTTCCCCTCTCCAGCACAGGTGATATAGCCTCTTGTATGGCTCCTTCAGGGCTGAATCTACCCTTTCCTCTTATTTCTGAAATCTTGCCCCTCTATCTCAAAGTACCTCCCTCTAGCCTACCTGGGCATTTGCACATAATTTGGAACTTTAAGCTAAATGTGCCTTACAATCGTCTGTTTCTTAGCATATTTGTAGTGCCTTTGAACTAGGGCCACATAGTAATTTAGTCTTATTTTATTTTTAATAAACTTCCTTTTGATTTAATTAAAACCTCTCTCTCAAGCCAATTTTCTTGAGTTCCTATGCTTGCACAAATTAAGGTTGATTTTATTTTTATTTTTATTTATTTATTTCTACATTTCTATACCGCCTTTCATAAAGAACACAACCCCAAGGCGGTTTACAAAAATTAAAACATACAATAAAAAAGCAATAAAAAACATCAAGCTAAAAACATATAAAAACAGCCATAAAAACAATGCAACAGATAAAAACACACAGAAGCAGCAGTACAAACGATTACCGGTATGTAAAAGCCAGGGTAAAAAGCCAAGTCTTTACAAGCTTTCTAAAAGCCGTGATGGAGTCCGAGGAACGAATGGCCACTGGGAGAGCATTCCAGAGTCTAGGAGCAGCAACAGAGAAGGCCCTGTCCCGAGTGCATGACAGCCTGGCCTCCCTCATTGTCGGCACCTGGAGAAGGGCCCCCTCAGATGTCCTCGTCAGGCGGGCAACAACCCTTGGGAGCAGGCGGTCCCTCAAATACCCCGGGCCCAAACAAAGATTGGAACTGTTTCTCCTTTTGAGCTAAATTCCCCACATTTGCCCGAACTAGGGGGTCCAGGCCAATCACCCTCGAGGCAGTTTCATTAACACCGCCCCCTCCCCGGAGGAGGAAAACAGCAGATTCATGAGGGAATATATGGCTTGAAGGTTTAAACCCCCCTATCTCAAAAGTGCCAGGGGTCTTGAACCAGAGACTCTAGCAGAAAGGCTTACATGCTGTACTACCTGTGCCACTACAACAACTCTCGGTTAAAATGAATTATTGGCTGGCTCTCTGCTGTACCCCCACATAATGGTCAGAGTCGGTACTGCAGCTTTTCAGCCCACATGCTCTGAGGGAACCAACAAGACACTAACCCCACATAACAGTTGTCCCATATTTAGTTCCTACATCTGAGTACAGACCTGTCTTGGCTTGCCTTTCATCACCTTGGCTTCTCATTTTGGTCTCATCTGCATTAACATGTATTAACAAGTCATCCATCCTCAACCAACCTTACCCCTGCTAACTTGGCAAAGAGGCACCTTTTTAACGTGGTGATTCTCTTTGTTTAGAAGGGGGAGAGTAACTGGCCCTGCCCACCCCCAGCACAGTACCTCCAGTGACTGTTGCTGGTGTCTATCTTATGTTTCTTTTTAGATTGTGAGCCCTTTGGGGACAGGGTTCTATCTTATTTGTTTGTTATTTCTCTGTGTAAACCGCCCTGAGCCATTTTTTGGAAGGGCGGTATAGAAATGAAACAAACAAACAAACAAACAAACAAACAAACTATAACTTCTGCCTGTGGTTCTTCAGAGTCTCATTTACCCACTCCACCTCAGAGCTACTGTGAAAGGCAGGATATAAAATGAAATAAATACAACGAAGCAAATCCTACTGAGATTCCTGGTTCAAACCCTGGAGCCTCTGACACATTTATAGTGTCAGCAGAACCTGTCATCTGGCTTGGGGTGGACCAGCTCCACCCCCACACCACGCATGAATCCCACAGGGGATTGAAATTCATCTGTCTGAATGTAAAGATGCACTTCTCAGTTCCCTGACTCTGCAATATGGAAGCCATCATTCCATGCTAGGATTGGCACTAACATTTCAAAACACTGAAACACAAAGTAGGTTCTAGGTGTAAGATTGATGGATTAGGAACAAATATTCATAGCATTGATAAGTATTGGAAAGAGACTGGCTTGCCTTTGGCTTAAGCTTTAGACTTTAAGAGAGACAGAAGGCCTGCTTTTGTATTTTTGTCAACTCCTTGTAACAGTTAGTCACAAATAGTTCCTGTCACTGTCTGGAAGGTAGTCATTGCTCAGGAAGCAACATTGCTCAGGAAGTATTAGGCCATACACAACAAAGACAGTGCATGGGAGGATTTCCACATGGACACAGAAAAACAAAATCAGTAAGTGTCACACAGCTGATGTAAAGGAAAATAAGACAAATTTGGGGAAACCACAAGGTTGGTAATGAACTGGGTTCATGAGCAGAAGCGAATAGCCAATTAGGGATACTCTTGAATTGAGGAGCCTGGATTACAGCCAATCAACATGCATGTAAACAAGATGTAAACAGTGACATGGTTGGACAAGGGTTCCAATGAGGGGGAAAGGTATAAAAGCATAAAGACAATTGTGGTAAGGGTCACCAGCTTTCCTTAGGAGGTCTGCATGCAATCCTAAGAACTGGTCATCTTCAGCTAGCTGGAAAAGCAATGGCACCATCTCTGCTATCTACCATCACTGAGATTTGTGGTGACCATAATAAACTCTTTGTATATTATTAACTGAAACGATGTGTCTGACCGTCTTTCTGGTGGGCAAAGCAGGCAAATAGTTCTGGAGGGCCTAGCTATTTCCCCCCACTGTACTTCTGCTGTGATAATTGTCATGCCCCAATAGAGGATAATGAAGTTTTCTAATGCTGATATTTTAATTTCTTACACGGGATTCCTCCCCAAAAGCACCACCTGAAATTTGTTGAGGGAAGCCAGATCCACGTTGAGGGAAGCCAGATCCACACTGGTCCAGTTCCAATGATACTTTCAAGATGATTAGATTCCTCTACCTGTCTATAAATGATCATCCGAATGGAAAACCATACATTCTGTACCCTGGATTTAATGTAATGTAGGATTTGGTATGTGGGGTAGTCACTAAAATGTGATTAGATGATCGTCTGAATTTTGGTGTCCCCCTGCCCTTAACCATAGAGTTTAGATTGTAAACAGGAAAGAGCTCAGGACTGGATCATTTAGGTGGGACTTACTTTGGGGACAATTTTTTTCTCCCTGCCAGAGGTGGAGAGTTGTGAGTGAGTCCTTTTAATCTCTGCCATGCTGACATAAGTGGAATAAGTGCTGCTTACAAGACAAGTGTGCTGTTGACGCTTCACTCACTTTCTGGTTTAAAATAAATGTGAAAACTTGTGTGTATCTGGTATTTGAGTTTCAAACATGATTTTATTTTATTTTATTTTATTTGCGGTTACAAGGAAAAAGGGGGCAGTTTTACCCATCAAGGGCCACCCTGGTCCCTTGTCTTCACTCCCCCCACCACCTTCCAGAGCACCAACTTACAACCACTTCACATCCCACCCCCCACATTCCACCCCACACACATTTCTCCTTGCTGGGGGTCTGACAGAGCATTTTGCCCAGGAAGATACTAGTCAAGTTGGGGTGATAGATTGGCACAGAGAGGTTGCAAGAGGAGAGAGTTCAAGGTGGGGTGGGGAAAGCAAGATCACTAGGCAAGTTCCTTAAGGCATAGGGGTCACCCCTGGTCCCTTGATGTCTCTTCCACGTCTTCCAGAACCCTACTCACAGCTGCAAAACTGTGTCTTTTCATTCTCCAGCAGAAATCTAGGGTTGTGGGCTTGGAAACTGTGAGGATCCTTTCCTATAAAAGGGTTTTTGTCAGTGTGGAGCTCACTATATTGCTTGCTATTATCTTTCTATCAGCTTGGGCCTCACTCACTCACTGACATGAAACTCTGTCCCAGTCCCAGACCAATGCACAAAACCCAGACACATATATCTAGTTTTTTGAGGTAGGTTCCAAACCTTGCCCAGACTACCAAATGAAACAAAACTACAAACAAACCCACACATTTCTGGAACCCCCCAAAATGCACAACTTTCCCAGAAAATGCAGGGAAACTCTCCAACTGAAAAGCTTGGGCAACTGAACCTCATAGAGTGAAGAAAGCTGAGAGAGAGAGAGAGAGGAGAGAGAGAATGTTTCACATCACATGCAAACTGCCATTATTATTACTATTATTATTATTAATAAACATATTTCTATACTGCCCAAAACTTGCATCTCTGGGTGGATTACAATTAAAATCATTTAAATGTTAAAATCAATTAAAATCCAACATTAACATATTAAAGCTATAAATCTAATTAAGAACCTGGGTGAATAAATATGTCTTCAGTGCCTTTTTAAAAATTGCCAGAAATAGTGAGGCTCTTATTTCAACAGGGAGCGCATTCCAAAGCCCAGGGGCAGCAACAGAGAAGGCCCGTTCCCGAGTAGCTGCCAGACAAGCTGGTGGCAGCCACAGATGTACCTCTCTAGATGATCTTAACAGGCAATGAGGTCCATGGTGAAGAAGACATTTTTTAAAATACCCAGGGCCTAAGATAATTAGGGCTTTACAGGTAATAACCAGCACCTTGTATTTTGCCCAGAAACAAATTGGCAGCCAGTGTAGTCCTTTCAACACAGGAGTAATATGGCCTCTCCTAGATGACCCAGAGACCAACCTGGCCACCACGTTCTGGACCAACTGCAGTTTCTGGACTACATGCAAAGGCAGCCCAACATAGATCTATCTATCTATCTATCTATCTATCTATCTTTATAGCTAGGGTGTAACATAAGATCATCAAACATGCCAATTTAATTTGTATACTTCAAGATAGCAGACAGGTCACCATGTCTCCATAAAAGACAAAGAAGCTACAGCTCTCAGTTCTGCCTATAGTTGCATCTCAAGAGCTGATCACTGTGCATGACTCTATAATTTTACATACTTATATCTATGGGAGGGTGCTGTGTTTGAAGCAGGAAATAGAACAAAGCCTGGGAACCATAGGAAGAGGGGAAGTGATAGGCCTGCATCTGTGAAAGGAAGGTACAGTAGGACTCTAAACACATGACTGGAAGAATACACTCTACCCATGTTGGTCTGTTAATCTGAAACTGTTTTCCAAGCGGGCATAAAAAACCCCACAGATATTCTAAATGCGCATTTAAAAGTACCATCCGAATTGGCTCACTATAAGATGTGAAATTTCTTGGAGAGTTTCTGCACATCGCTACAACATAAACTGCACACTTCACCAATAAAGGCATTTGCTAGTACATAACAGATCTCTGGATTAACATGCTGCATAGTCTGGTATTTTGTGTAGAATATTTAAACATAAATGTCTGTTTGGAAAGTCCTATTAGAACATATTGTTTTTTGCAGTGGCCTAAGAATAGAAAACAACACTCCTTGTTGCTCTGCTACTGTGTCGTATGTTTCCTGTTCATGCTGGAATCAGGCAATTAGGGTGTTAATTACTCTGGATCTCCCCGCTTTAAAAAAAGGGAAAGAAATGGTTCAAATGGTCCCTTAGCACCTGCTGCCAAGTTGGACAGTTGCCTAGAAACTACGATTGAAGCACACTGGATGGAAGTCTACCTCTTTAAAATATGATTCCCCACCCCCCCGGTCACATACAAAACAAACACTTTTACAGCTCTCTCTTTCTCTCAGGGCACTGATGCAGCCTTTCAAAATCATGGCAGTGTTGAATGCTGTTCTCAAGGTTCTTCCCTGTTCCAAAAAATTGCATGCAAACAAGAAGCTGGGCTTTGAATTGTCAAAACATGGGAGCTGCATCTGTTCTGAAAGAAAATGCCATACTGAGGCAATTTTGTTTCAGCTGAAGAGTAAAGTCTGCACACTCAAAATATAAGTAATTGTAAATAAAACACAGATAGTTTTTGTCCCCAAGTTGCATCATGTGTTACAATGAGGGATGCAACACCTAGATGGCATTTCTTACTTTTGTTCTTTGTTTTAAAAAATTATTAGCACAGTGCTTCGCAGACGTCTGATAGCAAAAGCAAACTTTTTTTTCTGAATTAGATGGCAAGCACAATTTAGGGGCTAATGCATGTAGCGCTATCCCAGTAGTGCTATTTTTAAAAAGAATGACACAACTTCAGGATGGGAGAATCTAGAGTGGAGAAGTGCCATCAAGGCTCGGTGTGTTGTGTGTGTGTGTGTGTGTGTGTGTGTGTGTGAAGTGCTTAAACTTTTCCTATTGACCTTTTCCCCATGCAAAATTGACCCTCAGCTGCTTTCATTAGTGAAAAGCAGCTGGAGTATGTGTGATTGAATGGACAAAAACTGGCAGGGAATGGGTGAAGGGTCTTTCCCCATCCCATTGCTTCTTTGCTCCAAACTCCTTCCTTCTGAAGTGTGTACTTTTAAAAATGATGTTGGCTTACTGTGGCATTTCAAGCAATAACTTCTGACATTTCTGCCCTTTAAATATAAACTTTTTGGGAACTCTTCAGCTATCTAGTCACATGCAATGCAGAGATATGACAGAATTTTTCACCATCAGTGAAAACTGACTGACTGGAGGGGAACAAAGTACTCTCTGTGGGTGGTACTGGAGACTTTAGTTTTTAATTAATTATTAGTGGCACACAGTCTGAAATTATTGCCAGTGCATCAAAATTACTGCTGAGGTGAAATGGCCCTCTCATTTTTGCAGCTAGGAATGTGGAGAAACTATCTGTGAAAATTTCTCCTTAGGAGGAATCCTGTCTTCCAAAGACAATTCTAGTTTCTCCACAAGATAGAATTCCAGTTTCTCCACAATTTTCTGTCTTTCCACAAAGAATTCCTATGTTTCTCCACAATATAGACAAAGAACATAAAATGAACATACAAAAATGTGGACAGAGAAATACATCCGGGGAACATCCCATTAGAAAAGTGGGGATAACCAGCATATACACTCAGTTGTGTACTGAGATGTGCGTTCGGATGAGCATCAGAAAATAATCTAGATAGGATGATGTGTGTCAATGCATTAAAACACAAACTCTTGCCTGTTGTTTCAATGTTCATCATTGCTCATGCACATCACCCAGAGTAAAAACAAAATCACATGAATGAATTAGAAACAAGTTGCTCTAGTAAGAACTAATCATTCTACTTTTCTTTCACTGTCTCTACAACTGGATTAAATTTGGTTCTAATCAAGGTCCAAAAGTTAGATCTCTTGCACCTCAAATGTTCATGCATCCACCATCTTGGATTGGGGTGGATTACATCATTACAAACTACACCATTGGGGCATCACTATGTGCCCATACAGCTGTAGCAAATTTGGTTCAAATTGGTTAGACAGTACATAAGTTAGTGCACTTGCACCTCAAAAGTATACATGTCTGCCATCTTGATTTGGGTTGGATGACATTGTCACAATCTACGCCGTTGAGGTGTCCCTATGTGTCCCTACTGCTGTAGCAAATTTGGTTCAAATTGGTTAAGTGGTTCACAAGTTAGCCCACTTGTGCCGCCAAAGTTTACGCATCTGCCATCTTGAATCGGTGCGGATGACATCATCACAACCTATGCCACTGAGGTGTCCCTGTGTGTCATTCACTCCAACTGTATGTAAATTGGTTAAAATGGGTTAGACAGTCCATAAATTAGCCTGCTTGTGACTCAGATGTTCACACAGCCACCATCTTGAACTGGAGTGGATGATATACTCACAGCACACCATTTCAGCATACCTATGTGTCCCTGCAGCTGTAGCAAATTTGGTTCAAACTGGTTAAGCGGTTCACAAGTTAGCCCACTTGTGCCTCAAATGTTTATGCGTCCACCATCTTGAATCAGGGTGGATGACATCATCACAAACTAGACTGTTGAGGTATCCCTATGTCTCCCTACAACTGTACCTAATTTGGTTCATATTGGTCCAGGTGTTGCAAAGTTGATGGTGGTGGGGACACATGGACACACACATAGAATCCCAGGTAATCTCATAAGCCTACTGGAAACAGGCAGCAAGAACAAAGTGCATGTAGGAACATAAGAAGCTGCCATATACTGAGTCAGACCATTGGGCTATCTAGCTCAGTACTGTCTACACAGAGTGGCAGTGGCTTCTCCAAGGTTGCAGGCAAGAATCTCTCTCAGCCCTATCTAGGGCTTGGACGAAAATGTAGAAAAAGAACATCCCTTAGAGACCTCCCAGGAACCTGGGAGCAAAAATGGGTCTATTCTCATCCCAAACCACCCTGCCTTGCCTCCCATCTCTGAACCCCAAAACCTCTACCCCTTACCAACCCTCCCCGGGGCCCATCTGCCTCAAAGTAGGTCTACACTTTCACGTGAAGTAAACGTGGAAGGGGTAGGAGGTAATACTGTTATCATGGAAGACATGGAGGTAAGGGTTGAATTAACCCAATAAGCCCCTTTGAACAATACTTGACATAATTTGAGATCTAAGGAACAAATGCCTACTATTCTATTGCCTCGCTTCTACGTGAACAGCAACTCTTTGTCTGAATGGGTCCATGCCTTACACATAACACCCTCCTATCATGGGTTGTCGGGCCAATTCCTATAATATACTTACATGGAATGTTAATGGATTAAGGTCACCAAATCGTAGGCAAGAGATCCTACACTTTTTAACAAAATGGAACTATCACATTTATGTTCTGCAAGAGACCCATTTCGAAAATGAGAGCCACCGCTTTTCGGCACAACAGCAATGGACAGCGGGCCCATCCTTCTGGTCCTACGATGGGAGCGGCAATGCAGGGGTAGCGATATTGTTTAAAGACAGACCTGATCTCAAAATCAAGAGGGTATTGGAAATTGATCAGGGCAGACTAATGTATGTAGATTTAACTGTCAGGGGTGACCCAAGCTCGGCAACTACTCTAAGGCTTGACTGAGCCTTTAGACTCTGCGCCATATATGCCCCAGTACAATCACACCTTAGGAAGGCTCTTTGGGCTAAACTAAAAGATATATGTGACACCAAGCGCCACCTCTTGATCATGGGGGATTTTAATAACAGAGCCCAACTGAGCGACAGGAAAGCCTTTTCGGGAGGCCTCCCAGTCTCCCCCTCAAGCTTCTCTCTAACGAATGAGGAAAAAGCTCTCCAACGTTTTCTGAGTGAGACTCTGGGTTTAGATGATAAGGCCTTGGGGGTATATAATGATTTGGATTTTCCCCCAATCTGTCATGAAGAGAACTTTAAATCGCAGTATAGACATAAATTTAAAACCCGAGTCAAATTTACATATTACCACCCGATATCAGCTAGCCGGCTAGATAGACTCTGGGCTCCCCCTTCTTTTGAAGTCTACAGGTGTAAACTAGTACTTACCCCACGGTCAGAACATGCGGCTGTAGGATTTATTTGTAATCTCTCTGAGGTAATTCCACATGGTAAGCCCTTGTGGCGATTACACCCAAAAATGTTAAGTGATGAATATCTCAAAGGTGTCCTTTGATCAGAACTGAGGCGACAGACCCCTCGGCTATTAGAGGCAGAATATGATCTTTTGGGAGCCTGGGAGATACTTAAAAAGAGGGTGGGCTGCCGTACTAGGGCAGTGACCAGCCGGACATATAAAATAGGGGTCAAAAATTATCAGAAAGTGATCACCCAACATCTGAGGATTGTTGATAAGATGAACAGGGGAGAAGCCTTCAACGTGGAATCATGCCGCCGCTACAAAGAGACAATCAGGACATTTCAAAATGAGCTACGGCACAGGCATTTAGAAAATAAGTGGTATCGCTTCAAAGGGTCTGTAGTTGAAAAAGGGGAGTGGGCAAAGGACAAGATGCATGCATCTAGTTTGACATTCCAAGGCCTGTGATCAGATGGAAGTAGCCCACTAATGACCGACCCCCATGATATGTTAAAGATCATGGCCCAGTTTTATACAAACTTGTATGCATTGAAGGATATTTTTGTAAAGGACATTCAATCCTATCTAGATAGGTTCTGCAGTCTGAATGAATATGATCTCGGCTATTCCCTCACTGAGGGGGAAAAATGCTCTTTGACCCATCCTGTAATGATAGAAGAGGTCAGAGCAGTTATCTCAGCGGGAAAGAGCACATCGGGCCTGGGCCTGATGGTCTGACATGGCCTTTCTATAAGTTTTACACAGACCAGCTACTACCAGTTTTAGTACAATTATTTAATTTTGTCCTAGAACAATGGGCATTTAAATAGGTCCTTTGGGGACAGCCTCTTAATTCCCCCCCCCCAAGAAAGGTGACACCACTTTACCACAAAACTGGAGACCGATAACCCTCACAAATATCGATTACAGAATCTTTGCCAAAATCCTAAATAATAGATTGGCAAAAGTGGCCCCTAAATTGGTCCACAGCTTGCAGACAAGCGCTATCTCGGGAAGAAAGATGACAGACTCATTGTGTCTGCTGAGAGAACTTTTTTACTCTATACAGAATGAAAGTTGGAAAGGTCACCTCCTCTTATTGGATCAAGTTAAGGCCTTTGACAAAGTGAACCACAATTATCTGTGGACATTGTTGAAAGCTAAAGGTATACCACCCCTATTCGTTACTTGGATACAGCTGCTCTATACGAATGCAAAGGTGACACCACAGATTAATGGATGGCGGGGCAACCTGATCATTTTGGATTCGGGTGTCCGCCAAGGATGCCCCCGAGCCCATTACTTTATGTTTTTGCCCTGGATCAGGATTCAGAGAGAACCCCATCTGAAAGGACTCTCGGTCTCTATCCCTCCGCCCTGTGAGATCTTCCCGGGAGGGAGGAGGAGGGAGAGCGATGGGATAGCTGAACCATCTGTCTACTCAGAACCGCATACTGAGTTTAGGGTAAAATTTGTAGCTCATGCCGATGATGTTACATTACTGTTATCGAATGAAAATGAAGTCTTTGTAATACTAGACCTCCTCTGGGAATATGGCAAGATCTCGGGCTCAGAATTAAATGCTGACAAAAGTGTATTTGTTAAAATGGACCCCGGATGCCAGCAACTCTCGTGCCGACCCATCTCTGAATGTAAAAGCGAAGGGTCCCCAGAGTTCAAACTGAAGTGGGTAGATACAGTAAACATTTTGGGGATTGAATATGGGATTAAGGAAAAAGTCTGGGGGGGAAATTGGACAGATTGGGAAGAAAATTTAATGCTTAAAATCACCACGTGGAAAAAATGGAGCCTTGCCATGTACCAGAAAGCGGTTTACATCCGGACTTACCTGATACCCCCTGTACATAACCTGGCGGTAGTCTATCCTCCCCCACTCGATCTCCTTCGGAGAGTTGAAAGCCGGATCTTCCGTCTAGTATGGCACACAGCGTCCTTCCCTTTGGCCCGTGCGGTAGCATTTAAGGAGGTTGAGCGGAGAGGCCTAGCCCTACCTGCCCTGCAACCCTATTTTGTAACTGAATTCATGTCCTACAATTTTGGAAACTGGATTTTCGTGAATGTCCATAATATGTCCAACCTCCTGCAAAAAACCTGTGTCTCGCTTTTCGCTCCGCGTTGGCGCAAGTCAGCATGGGGCATAGCATGGTGGGGGAAAGGATCTTTCAATGGTAATATCACACAAGTATTAAAAAGAGAACACCCGGACTACTTGAGAGATTTGTTATTCACACTTTAAAAATGGAAGGTTGAACCGTATCTGTTTAAAGGATCCTCCTCAGTTAAGCAGCTAAGGAAAACAATTTATGGAGAGATTCTAGAAGTGGGTTTCTTTAAACCTGATTTAGAACATAAACGCTACAAACACCGCACTTCACAGTACTTGTTGCAACCCGATCACCCTATCGCTCTCTTTAAGGAGAAAAAAGTCCCTTTCCATATATGGGAAACAAGGTGGCGCTTATACCATCAAGTACTACCACTTAATGCAGCTAAGCCATGGCTCCCAGAGGACCAGCAAGAGTGCCCTAAAATCACTTGCAAACAGAAAGCTAGTAAGCTAGGTAAAACATTCAGGGAAACCCACTCACATTTCTTAAAAGAGTGTGTGGTAGCCAAAAGAGTGTGGCAGGGAGTAAGCAAGCTGTTAGAGTGGCCTGATTTGGAAAAACAGACTTGGGAAGAACTAACCTCGGGTTTGAGCGATAGAACCTCCTTTCGAGGTCCCAGAAAGAAACCTTCAAGGAAACGGGACGGAACGGGTGCCCTCATACTAGGGAATTGGAATGTTCCCCTTCTCATAATCAGGTTAGTAAACCTGTATGTCATTTATGCAATGCTCCTGCATAGGAATAGGGAGGGAAGACGCGACCAAGAGGTTCACGCAGATGAGACAGTAAATCTCTTCTGGAAAAGTTTGTATGGTTATGTGCAAAAAGACAAGAGTCTCTCTTCTGAACAGCAATGGGACAAATTGTGGAAATGGACATCGGATGTAAACCCCCCCCCCCCCCGATTACCTGATGTGCCTTGAAATCCCCCACCCCCGAGTTACAGTACTACCTGCATATACTTCATAACCTTGTGGGTTTCCAAATCCTTGTGTGTAAATCTTTGTAGATATATCATGTACAAACAACCACTTTGTATATAATTGTGGTTTGGCAAAGTATGCTTTGGTAGTTTGTTGGTTCAATAAAAAAATCTTGTCCCATCAAAAAATAATAATCTTGTCCTATCTAGGAGAAGCCAGAGAGGGAACTTGAAACCTTCTGCTCTTCCCAGAGCAGCTCCGTCCCCTAAGAGGGAAATTTAACAGTGCTCACACATTCTCCCATTCAAATGCAACCAGGGTGTACCCTGCTTAGCTAGGGGGTCAAGCCATGCTTGCTACCACAAGACTAGCTATCTAATGTAGAAATTCCTTAATTATTTTTAGGAATTATCCCTGTAAATTTAGAATTAGGCGGAGTAGAACAGAGGGCAGAGCCAGCCTATGAATGAATAAAGGAACTGAATGGGGGCAGAAATCCACAAACGTTAGCTTGGCTTACTATCTAGACTGCTTATGCTAGCCATCAATCTCCTTTCCCCCGAGTTCTCTGGCATGTGCAGAGGGCTTTGGGAAAGGCAGGGATTTCTCTCATTTGTGCTGCAGTATGGAGAAGGTAAGAAACAGCAAGAGAGACTTCTGTTTCTTACCTTCTCCAAACCACACTGTAAGTAAACACTCAGAGGAGGGGATGTGTTTTGTGAGGCATTAATCTCTACGGAGGTCCTGAGCCTGGTGAGCTGATAGGTGGATTTGTGGGCACCTGAACAGGGGAAATCCATCCACCCTTACTTGGTTCCATTGCTGCCATTACTATTTTAAACTGAATGCTTAGCCATCTAGTCAGAAAAATAAGATAAAGCGTAGTATATAAAATAAATCATTTTCAGAAGTAAGTACTAACTCATTATTATTTCCTTCCTCTAAAAGTTATGCCATACAATCAGCAGAATAATGTAGTGCAGCTTTTGCTCGACTGGAATGGACTGGTTCCATCTCCCATCTGATCGCTTGTATTCCAATACAGATGTAAAAACGAGTACCTTTAATGTTATAGTGTGTCTTAATCATCTCATCCTACCAAAGAGATAGTTTTGAGATAGTTTTGCTAAAGCGTATTTGTTGTTGGCACCAGAAGACATCTACTTATTTTTTGTATGTCGCTGCTGATTCATCCAGCTCCAATAATTTGTTACCCCATCTCACCAGAATTATAACAGAAGAGATTCCAGTAGTGCTGTGCTCTGGAAAGGAATTATGAATGCCGTTACATTCCTCTACCCATTAGGAATGTGCAAGACCTGTTTCTTCCCTCTTTCTGTCATTGCATGTCAGGCACATTTATCCATAGGAGAATATGTGTAATTTCCAAAATGCAGATCTGAATCCTTTTTGCACATTGCAAATTGTACTATTATTATCCACCATAGCTTTCCCATTAAAAAGCACATCTTTTGAAATAGTATATTGCATATCTGAATTGTGCATCACATTGCTTAAATATTACTCAGTTGGCTTACCATGGAGCAGGAGAAAGGTGGCAGGCAAGGAAGTTGTGCATCACCTTGCTCATCCAGTTGCTAGTAACGATGAATATTATTTTAAAATCAAGCAAGAATGATGTTAAGCCTGCTGACTGTTCAGCACACTTATCTGCAAAAGTGAATACACAATGTTCACAAGGGGAGAGGGAAGGTTATGGAGATTTGCAGCATTCCTACTGCTGATAAATTGATGAAAGGCTAGTAAACACAGACTTCTGCCATTGCAATACACATCCCAAGCTCTGGTACTGTTAGAGCTGCACAGGCTGTCTCAATTTTCTTTCTGTTCTTGCATAAAAACAGCCAACTATCCTTTTTTCTGATTTCTTATAGAACTTTGTTTTTCAGAAGTTTTGAATAGTTAAGGCATGATCTGTTGTGCCTTGATGGTTTGGATGAGAAGTTCAGATGAGAAAAACTGCATTCTACCTCTAATTCAAGGTGCTGAAACACTCAGCCGACTTTTTTTCGGTGGAGGGTAAGCGAGCGCTTTACAAGGAGGAAGGCAGGTCTTACCTGCCACTCCTCCACTGTTCCCACCCCCCACAGTGCTGAACAGCCACAATGTCTGTTCTGAAAAGCCATGCCATGCATGGCTGCTTCCTTTTTGGGGACAGGAAGTTCCCTGATCCCAGCAGCCCGCGGGTGGTGTAGGCACATAAATGGTGTCTGCGCATGCACAGACACCATTTACATGCCGATGCCACCCACAGGATAATGAGAACAGGGAACTTCCTATTCCCAAGCAGGAAGCAGCCATACACAGTGTGGCTTTTCAAAACAAACAGTGCAGCTGTTTAATAAGGACAGTGCCACAGTGGGGCAGTGGGGGCAGCAGAAGAATGACAGAGGGGCAGGTAAGACGTGCCTTCCTCCTTGTAAAGCGCCCAGTCTCCGCCGCTGCTGCCCCAATTCACGAAACACTTTGTGAACATCGCTAATAAGCACCCATCTACAAAATTATGGTAATGGAGTAGAATCCATAGCAAGATTACATTTCCCCCCTCGTATATCCCCATATTGAGAGGAATACTGCCTCTGAGCATGGAGGTTCCATTTAGCTATCTTGCCTAATAGCTGCTGGTGTTCAGACTCAGCCCAATGTCAAGCTGAACGAATAAGAAAAACTGTGGATGTGCGGAACCTAATTTGTAAAGTCAGTATAATACATAAGACTGTATGAGGGTTTTTAAAAAAATATTCTAATCAACAATTCTTTGAGAGGTTTTCCATTTTGCAGAACATTTTCTTTCTGCTCTTGAAATAACACTGTTATATTGTTTTCTGGCACCCTAAAAGACTCTGAATGGAAGGCTGAATGTATTTGTCTCACTGGTTCTTTTATTCTCTGTACAAATGCCAATAATGCTCCAGTGTTACTGCTGTATCAGCTTTTCTTCTTCTTCTTCTTTCTTTTCCCTCCATTGGCTCTTTGCTTACACCCTGGTTCCTAGCAACACTTTAACAACTTTTTACCCTTTCCTTTTGTAACTCCATCAGTTTGTTCCCGTGCCTTGTATATTTCTTTTCCAAGCATTACCTTTACAGCCAGCAGGGGCTTATAGCCTTCAAACCTCTTTGTTACACTACCTTTCAGCTTTTTCATTGTGTGTGTGTATCCCCCCCCCACCCCACCTCTCTCTTCCATTTAGCAGGTATTGCTTTTTTAAAAAAACCCAAAACAAAACCCACTCCTTTTCAGGAACACATTTCAGATGCTATTGTGACTTTCCTTCTGAAGATTTTCCTATGCTTTTTCATCAGTGCATAATATTGTTGGAAGGTGCCATCATGATTTCAGGCTGATTGGCTGCTTTTTCAAGTTACCCTTAGGAAAAGGCATTTCTCCCCCCCTTTTGATCATACAGATACTTGCTGGAAGACGTGGCATGTAAGCACTGAAAAGCCAGAACAACTGCCCTACATATTGCTTACACATAGGGGAAGTACAGAAAACATAAGCGTAGGGGTGTTGCAAGCATTCAAGTATGGGTGCCTGAAAAAATGAATACACCTGCTTGAATACACGTGAGCAGGATCAGGGAGAACAAAGCCCTGACTGAAGCCAATTGTAAGCAGGGCTATGTTTGCCTAGATCTTGAGATCCACCTTTCTGCATACTCTTCCTCCTGCCCAAGGCTCCCAGAAATGGACCTGGGTAGTGGTTTAGTGACTCATCTGCTGCTGCCACAGAGCATCCAGCCTCCCACCTCGCCTCCGCGGCCCCACCATGTTCTTAGCTCTGATGTGGCATAACAAAATTGTGGCCAATGACAGCAGTGTTCTGGACGGCCCATGGATGCCAAGGGGAGGCAGGTCCGTGGCAGTGCAGCAACAGCCACATTTTTTAGGGCCCACCAAGACTTAGTGGATGGGTGACTGATCAGTGGCAAGAACATGGTGCAGCCACATAACCAGGTGGAAGGCAGGCTGGTCTGTGGCAACAGAGGTGGCAGATGGCAGATGGCAGGGCCCTGGCAGGTCTGGAGGCCTGGCAGCCATTGTTCACAGGACACAAGTGAACACTGGTAGCTACACACTACCTTGGTGAAATTAGGAAGCTGTCTTATGTGGACCATTGGTTCATCTAGCACAGTATGGTCTACATATTGCCTACAGTGATTCTCCAAGGTTTCAGGCAGTAGTCTTTCCCACCCAGCCCTGCTTGGAAATGCAAGGGATTGGACTTGGAACATTCTGCATGCAAAGCAGGTGCTCTGCCACTGAGCTATGGCCCCAACCCCAGGAAAATGTCAGGGGGGGGGGAGGAGATGTGATGGCAGAGGCACTCCAACCCCTGATGGAGAGAGTCTTTTCCCTCCCAATATTGGACTGGGACAAGATAAGGATACTAGGGCTGTGCACAATTGCAAATTCTGGATTGGATCTCAGTCTGATCTGATTTGGAACTATGGATATTGGTTTCAGGTCCTTTGGACCCTTCAGAATTCTGAATTCCTTGTCGAAATCAGATTTAGATCCAGGAGGCTCTTGGGGACATTCCTTGTAATCTGGTAAGCATTTCTCCATTACAGCTCGTGGAATCTTGGAACATCAAGGCCATGAGGGCATTAGATGAAATTGCTCCCAAGCGTCCTCTTACGGTTCATGGATCCCAGCTCCCTTGGTTCTCTGAGGAGCTTAGGGAGATGAAACAGACCAAAAGATGTTTGGAACGCCATTGGAGGAAAACTGGTGCCGAAGATGACCGAATATGACTACTTGCCTATATTCGGGAATATTCTAGGATGGCGAAATCCCACTATTTCTCTGCTCTTGTCGCATCAGCTGACTCTCATCCAGTGGCCTTATTTCGGATTACTCACTCCCTTCTTAGTAGAGAGGAGCCAGTAGATGTTCAATCTGGCCGCTGTGATCAATTTGCTCCATTCTTTGCTGATAAAGTCACCCACCTTCGGCTAGAGTTGGACTCTACTTCTGTAGGATCTGATCAGATAGAGGAGATTCCACCCTGTGATGTTATATGGGACACCTTTGAGTTGGTCGAGGATATGGACACGATTCTTTCGGGTATTGGTGCGGCAACATGTTGCTTGGACCCTTGTCCCTCCTGGCTAGTTAGAACAGCTGGTGGGAATGTTAATTCTTGGCTATGAGAGTTGGTTAACTCCTCGTTACATGAGGGTTTTGTACCAGCAGCCCTTAATGAGGTGATACTGGGTCAGGTCATTTCCCAGTTTGGGGTGAGATTTCATCAATATGCTGATGATACTCAGCTGTATATTGCCATCCCAGACCATTCTGGAGATGCTGTTTCTGTGCTTCCTCGAAGCCTGGAAGCTGTTAAGGTCCGGATGAATCAAAATAAGCTCAGACTGAATCCCACCAAGACTGAACTACTTTTACTCAGCCGTTGTACCGGCCAACAGCTGGATATGAACCTTGTTTTAGATGGGGTGGTACTGCCCCCGAAGGAGCTTGTACGTGACTTGAGGGTCCTTTTGGATTCGCACCTCCTGCTTGAACAGCAGGTGGAGGCGGCAGCCAGAAGTGCCTTTGCCCAGCTCCATCTGATTTGTCAGTTAGGCCCTTACCTTGATCAGCAAGCATTAATGACAGTGACCCATGCCCTTGTTATCTCCTGCCTAGATTATTGTAACGCCCTCTATCTAGGATTACCTTTGAGGACAATCAAAAAGCTACAACGGGTCCAGAATGTGGCGGCTCGTTTACTTATGGGTGCCAGAAAATATGACAGGGTAACACCACTCCTGCAGTCATTGCACTGGTTGCCTATTTGCTACCGAGTTCAATTTAAGGTCCTGGTTTTGACCTTCAAAGCCTTGTGGAGTTTGGCACCTGTTTACCTACAGACCCACCTCTCCCATCCAGTTACATCCCATCTGGTCAGATCTGGTCAGATGGCCCTTTTGTCGGTCCCCGATTTCCGAGAGGTTCGGGGTGCTAGAACCCGTGAGAGGGCCTTCTCGGTTGCCACCCCACTTCTCTGGAATTCCCTTCCCCTGCAGATTCATTTAGCTCCTTCTTTGTTGATTTTTAAATCCTTATTGAAGACTTTTCTTTTTCGCCAGGCTTTTACCCTGTAGTTTATCTATCCCGCCCCCCTCTGATAGTTACTTTAGTTTTATTTAGAATGTAATTTTAATTCAGTCTTGTTTTGCATGTTTTTGTACACCGCCCAGAGTCTTTGGAGTGGGTGGTATATCAAATGTTTCAAATAAATAAATAAATAAAATTTATTTCCAGCAAAAAATCCCCATAGAAATCTATGGGGAAGGTTTAAAAAATGCCCCAAAAATGGTTATTCAGGGAGATCTGAGCTCTGGAACACAAGTAGGTAAGGATAGCAGGTGTCTATGTATTTAATTATAAGTGAGTCTGACCATCCATTGTTTTTTTTAAAAAAATTCATTTCAGAAAGTAACCCAGAAATTGTACTGGCAATCGAGAATCATGGAAGAAAAGTGTCGGCACACCCTAGAAATGATGTAACATTAGAGAATTGCCCACTTTATTTTTAAATTTGTAAGTAAATAATAGGTAAAATAAAGAAATAAATGCACAGGCAGGCAGGTGGAAAGACAGATGGTAGAATATCGCTTCCCACCCCCAGCCACGATTGTGGGGAAGGCTACTCTGGGAATGGGAGACAATGGCTACAGAGAGAGCCTGGAGTGACCACATCCTCCTTGGCTGCCACCTTCCCCTTGCTCCAGAGTAATCTGCTGAGGGAAGGGAAGGCAGTGACTTTTCTAACCATGCTTACTTGGATGTGATTCAATTAACAGGCAAGATAACTACTGATACTGTGCTGATATGAAATGTGGCAGTCTTTGATCTCAGTGAATGTGTAGAGGAGTTTTATGAGGTGACACAGGATATTACTGAGATGTATCTTTATTGCTAATATTTGGAGACACAGTAATTATTCTGAATATTGCCGGAACTGAGAGTCTAAGCTGTGAGAAATCCAGGTCCCTGGTTTGAATTTCACCTATGCCATGATTCACTATATGGCCAGACTAGCCATTCTCTCTTCCACCCAAGAGTGGGTGGAAAATACTTGTAAAATTAACATGGAAGACCTAACTAATGATTAAGTAAAGGAAACACTATTAAAAAAAACCCTGATGAGGTGGTTTTTTAAAAAAAGTTTATGAAACCTAGTATTTTGGTAGGACTATTTTTGCTTAAAGTTTCTTCCCTTTTCCTCTCTGAAACACACACACACACACCCTAATTCTTCTGAGCAAAGAAAAGGTCCGTTTGGAAAGTGGAATAAGTTTAAAGAAATCTGAATCCTCATGTAGAATTTGTTGAACAATGAATTGCTAATATCTTCCAGGTACTTATCCTGATGGAGATCGGCTTCTTATTTTAGACTAGCAATTTTAAGGGCATGCAGCCAATTTCTGAATCCACTGCCAGTGTCAGCAAGTAACTTCTTTACCTGACTAGATATTATAAGTAGAAACTTCAGGAAAGCTAGTAATGGATTTCTATATATATATTTACCTTTAGGATGTTCTGCTCTTCATACTTGGTTATTTTTTATCCAGAAAATTTCACATGACTTATCTCTGCTTCTCCCACACAACTTGTTTTCCTTTCTGTGTAATATTTAAATTAAACATTAGAAAATAGTTGATGTGCCCATTAAAATATCCAGGGTTATTTTAATAACCAGTTAACTGGAATGGTTTGACCAGGATTGCTCTGAAATTCTGGATTCTCACTGTCAGTTCCACAGGGCTCACTAATCCTGATTCACTTTTGGACCAGGATCCTTGTGATTGTGTGTACTCAGCCATAGTTAACTGTATGGACCCGAGTACATTTCCAACTGGGCCAGCTTGGGGGTTCTAATTGGTTTTTTTTTTAAAAAAAATTAAATAACTTACTGCTGGGTCTGGGTCATAATGCTGGCCTCTCGGGGGTGCTGCTGCAGCCGCGGGGTTGGGTGGGTGGTATCAGAAGGTTCTTCTTCCTGCTGGCCTCCCTTCTATCCTTTTTGGGCCAGTTTGGCCCACAGGCCTTCCTGGCCCTCTGCCTGCTTGTGGCAGCCATTTTGAAGGACACTGTGCATGAAAATGATCATTGCGCATTCACGGTGGCGTTCAAAATGGTCACCGCAAGCAGGCAGAGGGGGGGAAGGCCTGTAAATGGACCAAACAGGTCTGAAAAGGGCTAGAGGGAGGGGGAACTTTCTGAGACTCCCCACAGCCATGGCAGCACCCTCTAGAGGCCAGCAATATGACTGAGACCAGGCAGTGAATTATTTCAAAATAATAATAATAATTATAATTATAATTATAATTATTATTATTATTATTATTATTATTGAACAATGGCTAACAACTGGGAAAACTCATCTCATAATTAAAGACCCATCAAAAGGTGCAGTTCCAAGTAATCATAGACCGATAACCTGCCTGCCAACCATGTTCAAATTATTAACTGGAATAATAGCGGATGAAGTAATGCAACACTTATTAACTAACAAACAGCTTCCAGTTGAACAGAAAGGAAATTGCCCGAACACCAGAGGCACAAAAGACCAGCTGTATGACCATCAATCATGCTCTGCACCCCCGCAGTGATGTCGATAGGCTATACCTCCCTCGCAGCTCAGGTGGAAGAGGAATGCTTCAAGTCCATCAAACAGTAGAGGAGGAGAAAAGAGGCCTTGAAGAATATATAAAAGACAATGAAGAAGATGCACTTAAAATGGTCAATAATGAGAAACTATTCAACACCAATGAAACAAAGCAGGCCTACAAAAAAGAACAAGTCAAGAACCGAGCAGAAAAATGGAAAAACAAGCCCCTGCATGGTTAATATTTGCACAATATAAGTGGAAAATCAGACATCACCAAGACCTGGCAATGGCTTAAGAATGGCAACTTGAAGAAAGAGACAGAGGGTTTAATACTGGCTGCACAAGAACAGGCACTAAGAACAAGTGCAATAAGAGCCAAAGTAGAAAAATCAACAACAAACAGCAAGTGCCGCCTCTGTAAAGAAGTCGATGAAACAGTGGGCCACCTAATCAGCTGTTGTAAAAAGATCACACAGACTGACTACAAACAAAGGCATGACAAAGTAGCAGGGATGATACACTGGAACATCTGCAAAAAAATACAAGCTACCTGTAGCCAAAGATTGGTTGGGCCATAAAATTGAAAAGATTGTAGAAAATGAAGATGCAAAAATATTATGGAACTTCCGACTACAAACAGACAAACATCTGCCACACAATACAGCAGATATAACTGTAGTCGAGAGGAAAGAAAAAGAAGTCAAAATAATCAACATAGCAATACCAGGGGATAGCAGAATAGAAGAAAAAGAAATAGAAAAAAAAATCACAAAATACATCTACAAATTGAAATTGAAAGGCTGTGGCAGAAGAAGACCAAAATAATCCCAGTAGTAATTGGCTCCCTAGGTGCAATTCCAAAAGACCTTGATGAGCACCTCAACACCATAGGGGCCACAGAAATCACCATCAGCCAATTACAAAAAGCAGCTTTACTGGGAACAGCCTATATTCTGCGACAATATCTATAATTATTATTATTACAATTAGAAGCCTGAATTGGCTCAACTCCGAGCTGAACAGAGATCCTAGTTTAGGGTGCCAAAACTGAAGATGCCCAGTCCAGTTTGAGTCTGGTCCAGACTCAAACAGAACCAGGCAAACCAGTTTTGTGCACATCCCTAGAGTGCATTTCCACAGCACTCTAAACACCACCAAAATTGTATACATCCATATGCTTCCTTCATTTCCTGTACTTCTGAGAGGCATTAAATATTAAGTAGGGCTTACACTGTGCCTGTTCTTTCGTTTCTGATGCACATCTTTTTCAAGTGGTCTCTTACTCAACAGATGCATCTCTCCCCTGCTCTGTATCTGCTGATGTTGGTGACTAAAATAAGCTCTCTTGCCTCTTTGATACTCTTGTGAATGCTGCCGAGTCATCAGATCAAGAAGATGGAGTGAGCTGGATATTGTTACTCTCTGTGCATCAGCAACAGAACTGTTTATTCAGCTTCTGCTAATTACAGCGGAGCAAAAGCTCACTGCAGTTAATGGGATTACACAGGTGTCCCTGAGGACAGGTCTAAAGGCACAAATATAATTTGACTCACGGTGCTCCTCTCATTGATGGCATGTCACATGACAGGAATGGCCTTGTTTGGTTCTCAGATCAGTCTTTTTACTGCACTCACAAGTAAATCATTGGAGGCTGTTTCTCCTTCATTTAACAGGAAAGAGTGGGGAAAGAGTTGTTTAACTATTTCCCCAGAAAAAGCAACTTCCAAGTTGCCTGCAGGCTCCTAATAGTGAAGACAGCTGTCCAAAAATTGTAAAATGTTCCTTTCAAGAAATTACACTATCATCATCATCATCATCATCATCATCATCATCATCATCAATTTATTTATTTAAAATACTGTCAGAAAAAAGTCAATGGATAACTTAATTTGATTTTTAAGAAACCTAGCACAATCAAGCTGATTGCCACCCATTTGGGTGATGTGGCCGCTTTGCCCCAGCCCCCTGCAAGGAGCATGAGGCTCTGGAGCTTCCTATTGGCCAACAGGCCCATGCAGGGGGGTAGAGCTTCCAACACCACTGATTGCTCCAACACCGAAGGACCTCAGTTCACTCCAAGAAGGCACCTATCCACCCTCCCTAAGGTATAGTCTGGGCTTTAGCCTTTTGGGGCCTGGCAGGAATTTGGGGGGTGTTCACCTGATTGGCCTGTGCTGCACATCCTTTTACACCTGCTCTGGACTCTACTGGTCGTTAGTTAGATAGTCAGGTTCCTTCCTTTCCTGGTCACAATATGGTAGGTACAGAGCGATTGGGGAATAACATCTGAGGCTGGTGAGCACCTTCAGGTAATCATTTGGCTGTAGATCAGACAGGCCAACCCTCGAGAGACTCCACGGCTCAGGGAGATCTGCCCTGGATCGATCTACTCTGTCAGGCTAAACTCCCTGGAATCGCTTGATGGCTACCGGGGGGTGCTGCTATGGCAGAGGCCTGACAATTAGGGATGTGCAAAACGTTTCAGGCACAGAACGATCTGTGCCCGAAACAGCGAATTTCGGGAGATTCAGGGCTGAACCGAATCACCCACGAAAAGATCCGAGAAATTTCGGGCACGAGCCGAATCACCCGAATTTCGGGCCCAAAAATTTGGGTGATTCGGACCTCCATTTTTTTGCCTTCTCCCCCCCCCCCCCCGTTTTGAGCTATGACGTCTATTTGAATTTCCCGCATTTTTGCATCCCATTGACTTCAAATGAGATTTTCAATGAGACACCATGAATCCACTCTAATTTGCTATCATAGAATCCACACTCAGAAAACCTCTGAAACAACAGAACCCTGTACCCCATGGGCTAGAAACCCATGGGGGTGGTTGGCACCCTATGTGCACTACACCACCACTCGCTCTGGGCCACCCCAGCACCCCGCAAGTGCACTTATGGAGCTGCTGAAAGCTCCATTATAACTTATGAGGAAAAACCTTAAAGCGTGAACTTCAACAATTCGCCGAAAATCAGCCCTCTGCCCAAATCCTTTGAAAAAATTCAGGTAGCTTCCTTACCCCTACCCTGCACTACCACCAGCCCCACCCAGCACTAGGACACCCCTTTCCCCCCAACGTGAAGCAATACACCCTTCATGGGGGAAAACCTTAAAGACGCGTAAACTTCAGAAATTCACCAAAAATCAGCCCTTTGCCCAATCCCTCTGCAATTGGGGTGGTAACCTCAACCCATTAGGCACTACCACCCCACCCCACTCTTTTGATCCAGATCCCACGTTATGCCCCCTATCTGCCCCAAAGACACTTAAACTTCAAAAATTCACCAAAAATCAGCCCTTTGACCAATCCCCCTGAAATTTGGGTGGTTGCCTCCACCCATTGGGCACTACCACCCCACTATTTTGCCCCTCAGACCCATTTTTTTACCTGAATCGATTCAGATTCAGATTTAATCCGAATCCGAACCGAATCGGGGTGATTCGGGTAGCCCATATTCAGGCACAGAACAGAATGGGGGTGATTCGGTTCGGGTCCCGAACCAAATCACCGAAAACCCAAATTGCACACCCCTACTGGCAATAGGCCAGCTATGATGGGCAGCCCCCACTCTAGAGCACTGAGGCTGTCTGGAGCCAAGGTGCATTGCCCTATGCCATAGGCGAGGCATGCCCTGGTGGCGCATGCCTATAGACACCGCACTGTATGGGGTGGAGAGCCACTCTCTGTTCTTTAACGAAGTTGATTTAAAGTTTAAATAAATTGTGGCCCTTATTTATACCAACACTCTGTGTCTTGTGTCTGCTTGGGTGCTGGGCAATAATCTTTCTTCAACACAAATAAATTAGTTCTGTATCATTGATCATTCATTACTTTTAATTAATTGTTCAGTGAGAATCTGGTGCCATTTGAAATAGTCCAGAAATGATAAGTAAACAGAAAGAAGTGGTGATGCCCCCACCGCCCCGTAGCAGATTTATTCTTACCAAAATGAGAAATATGGCCAGAGTGTCTAAATTTCTATACCAGTCAAATCCTCCACAGCGTCCCTATTCTATGGAAACCATGTCACTGTATTAAAAAGTAGTGCAGAGGCAAGCTGTGCTGAATACCTGTTCCTTCTATTATGCTGCTGTCAATGCGAATTGGCACTATTGAAATCAAAATGTGGATTTTTAAACTCTCTCCTGCGCCAGTCCAACAATCGGACATACAGTGTGTTGAACAAGCTTGGTGGCAGCCTGGCTCATTTAGAATAAGATTAAAGGTTTGAACTGGGGAAAGACTCAGCTTACTGTACAACTTATTTTCAAACCCTCAGTTGCTTAATAGCAGGCATTGTTAATATTCAATTTTATTTTCAGTACTAGCAGAGTGTACCCGGCGTTGCTGGGGATTTTGTGGCTCCTCCCGCTGTATATCCACCTGTCTGTCTATGTGAGGTGGTTCTTGGGGTTCTCGGGTACGCTATGTTATTTGTAAGGTCACTTGGTGTGAGTTTCTCCTTGTTGTTGCATCCTTATATTTTTTGTGGTGATGCCCATTGAATATCCGTCTGTTGTCAGGGTTCCTGGGTACCCCACATTACTCATAGGGTCCTAGGCAGTCACTGTGCCAAGTTTGATGTGGGGAGAATGAACTGACTGAAGGGATGGAGACAAAATGAAGATGGGGCAGGGAGCCGGATCAGTTGTGGTGGTGGCGGGGGGGAGGCAGGGAGAACAAGGGGCGCAGATGCTATGTGCTGGGTCAGCTAGTTTTATATATAGAAATAGAATCGATGTGCCAAGGTACTGACCTTTGCTAAACGAGCAAAGAGGCGCTGTTTAAAGTGATAGCTCTCTTATACAGTATTTAACAGAGCAGAGCAACAGTCTCTAGTCATCCCAGCATAGCTATGCATCTCTTGTTATGTAAATGGTTTTGTACACTTTTTGTTGAAAAGCAGTATAATTTTTTTTTTAAAAGATTGGCTCACATACTGCACAGCATATGTGTATGCTTCTTGCGGGCCACTCTATAGCCCACCCATGCTGCTTTTGAAGACAGAGTGCTCCATGGCTACTAAGCAGTGCATCATCACAGCTGCAACACAGCTCCCATCATTCCCAAGCATTTCCAGTGGTTGTTTGGTTGTATCTTCCCTTTTCTTTTCTTTCTTTCTTTCTTTCTTTTTTTTTTTTTTGAGACTCTGAGCTCCTTTGGGACAGGGAACCGTCTCTTAATTTCATTTATTCTGCCATGTAAGCCACTTTAAAAACTGGTTTTTTCTCAAACAGTGGTGTATAAATATTTTAAATATATAAATACATAACTTTTAAACAATCATTTTAAGAACTAGCTCAATATACAGCAACAAAATTTCATTTGCATGACATTAAATGTGATGTTGGATTCTGGCTTCATGGGAAGTCGAACTGAAAAATAAAATTAACAAGGATGACAGCAATTGCCAGAACAAATTAGTTCAGTTCATTGTGACTAATATAACTATGACTAATTGTGACTATATAGTGAAAAATCACTGTCTTGGGATTTTTATACTAGGCAGTATATAAATTGAATCAATCAATCAATCAAGTTCTATTGCTTTAAATGGGATCTAGTTATGTCTATTTCTGAGGCAAGGTTCTCACTGAACTGGGCTATACCACTTCGGATTACAGGTTGGGGCACACACAATGGAGTATCCATCTACCAAAAATAAAAATAAAAATGCATATACACTAAGACTAGAAACTTTTTTTTAAACTGCTGAGTATAATTGAAATTTTTGACCACACAATGAGCTCATTTACATGACCATCAAAGAGAGTAGAAGGTGGTATAGCCACAGGAATCCCTCCTACCTGTTCAAAACAGGGTAACCCAAGTTATGTACCCAGCTCTTTACCCAAGTAGGAGGAGAAGAGAGCTATCTTATCTTTTTTTTTTGGTTGTGTGGGTGCATTTACCATTTCTAGAGGCTCCCAGGAACTAGCAGCCACGTTAAAAGTAGAAAGCTATGGCTGCAGAGGCTGCCAATGATGAATGTGCCACTCCACAAAGCACACTCTACAATCCTGTTGCTTACAGTACTTTCAGCAGGGCTGGGCCTGCCTCCTGCCCCTTGATGGCCAATCAGAGGACAGCAGATGATGTAATGAAGGTTGCCAGTCTAATGACAGCACAATATATGCTAGGATGGCTGACCCTGTGCTTAAAAGACCTTCTATTGTTCCAGCTTGCAATTTCAGCAATACAAGTCTCTACTGGCTTAATCATCTGTGCACTGCATTTGCTCACTCAAACAGGTTCTGCTCATCTGTGGCTATTAAGGTAGGAGCTTTTTATCCCATCCAACCCACTCCATATTGTCATATGAAAGGGCTCATTATGTACAGCAGTGTTGGAAAATGGGTGGGAAAATGGATGACTGTATTCACCCAAAGGATGGAAAAAGGTGTTCCTGAATCCCCACCTAGCCATGAGTTGGTCCTTGGAGACTAGTTCGTAGAGTTGGTTCTCTAGTTAGGAGAGACTGGTATTTACAGACCCCCTTTTCCAGTTGTATTCTACTTAAGCACAGGAAAACTGGTAGCTGCTGGTCCTAGGTTCTCCTCTAGCTGATAGGAACCTAGGAAGCTGACTTCTACTGAGTCAGACCATTGGTGCATCTAGCCCAGTGACTCTCCAAGGTTTCAAGCAGGACCCTTTTCCTGCCCTACCTGGAGATGCCGATGACTGAATCTGCAACCTTCTGCATACAAAGCAGATGCTCTGCCACTGAGCTACAGGCTCATCCCAAATGGTAGTTGGCTGGTGCCTGTGGGAGCTTTCTAGAGCAGAATGCTAAACCAGTTCTCTGGCAAGTACCACTTCCCAGTGTTTCCTTAGCCATGTAGCACCGTTCTTTCTTGGGAGGGCAGTGTGTGTACCTTCAATAGATATAACATAGGGATGTACACAAAACATTTTGTGTATCGGGGAGGTGGCAGAGAGCAGGCATGCGCAGATACCTTTTACATGCCAACACCACCTGTGGGCTGCTGGGAACAGGAAATTCCTGTTCCAAACAGGAAGCAGCCGCGTGGCATGGCTTTTCAAAACAGACACTATGGTGGGGTGGCGTGGGGTGGAGGAGGAGTGAGGGAGGGGCAGGTGAGACCTGCCTTCCTCCTTTTAAAGTGCCCACTTGCCCCCCGCCAAAATGATTTGGCTGGGCAGCTTGAAACACTTTGTGCACATCCCTAATATTGTCTCATAATCCCCTCCCCACTTATTTCCCAGGGTGTGCCTTATTATCTGCAGTCAAAGATAATTTAGCTGTTGTTCAAAACTCAAGGAGATGGCCAGACCTTGCAGGGCTAGGCCCTCCTTTCCTTATCTTCTAGTTTCCCCATCGACAATACCCAGTGGTACTCCATAGGTGTTTGGTGATGACATCATGGTTGAGTTGCTGAAGTCTCTGTATTCACAATCTCGCCATTGGCTGGAAAGGTAAATGCCTTGGGGTTTTCCCTCACACTGTCCAAATCATATTTCTAGCTGGCAAATCTGTCATGTTTGCTATTCTTACCGCTTACAGTGATTAGAGTGTTGAATGACAACTTGAGGGGAGAGGCAGCCAATGGCTTTACAGAGCCAGAGAGGAAAAGGGATTACACGGCCTCAGAAAATGAATTTGTGCAGCTGCTCTGTGACAATATTTCCTTATACTTATTAAAGAGTAAGAACAAGGTAAGCCCTCTGGTGTTCCTAAATGCCATTTGAAGCTATGAAATATGATATGGGAGAATGAGATTTGACGTCTCAGTACTTCCTTGGGCAATTTAGTATTGGTTTAAAAGATGTCAGTCAACAGATGATACCCTTTAAGTCTAAGATGAGAATGACACTGAATACTTTCATTACTAGGGAAAATGCAGCTCTTTGATAAAATTCACTTCCAGTGTAAAGTTCAGTATAAAAAAAGACATAGGGCTGCTCCTCACATTTTAGTGGCAGCATGGGAGCACACTGCTGGAGTCAGGTCAGGACTCCTGGGCTTTGTACAAGGTGCCTATGCTGCACTTGCTCCCCATGACTATGTCACCTTCCAGAAACCAAGGCCACATGAGTGGGAAGGGCCTGCAGCCTAGAATCCTCTCAATTCACTGCAGCCACTTGTTCTGAGCACTCCTGACACAATCACTTGTTCTCATCAGCCCCAACGCTGCCTTGGGATTCTGCAGAAGCCCTGGGATGGAGTGCTAGTGCGATGGAAGGCTGGACATCATGTCAGCCAGCAACAATTAATACTGAGCAATTGGCTCTTTTCCTAAGCAATCAAGGCCCTTCACATATTTTATCTCAATAGTCCATACAGTACGCCCGTGAGGACTGCCGTATTGGAGGGGGCACTGAAAAAATTGCTTATCTACAGCCAACAATGAGTTCTTAGTTAAGTTGAGATCTGAAGGGCAAACATTCTCCTAGGGAAGATTGTTTGATGGGATAAATGTCAGAGAATCAGTTTGGAGGATATTCTGTCTGGCCCTTTTAAACACATGGGAGGAGAAACATGGGCATGCCCCGTGCTCAGCACACTTGTCATCTAATCATCATCTGATCCATCCCCTCAAATCACAGTTTGAACACTAATATATTTAAAGTTCACATCAAGGGGCAGTTCAGACAAATCCCCCACAAGTGCAGGATGGTGTGCTGGGTAGGGGAAGACATACACACCCACACCCACACTCCCTCCCCATATATATAAAAGGTTGTTCGTGGCCTAAACAGAAATGGTACATTTATTACATTACAAACATCTAGTAATGTGCAGGACATATCATGTGATGCGATGCCACATTGCATTGTCTCTCCATTCCACTTCATTGGCTGTTTCCTGACAGATAGGAAACTCACAACTCAGAGAGGTCAAAGTGTGTATTCTCATTCCTGTGTATTGCCAGAGGAGAGATGAGGAGCCATGGGTTAATGCTTTCAACATAAGTAATATGTTGGCCATAATATTTAGTTCCATTAGCGCTCATTTTCCACAGGGCTAAGAAAATGGAAGCAGCCCTGCAGAGATGCAAAAAGACATGAGCTTAATTGCATGAGTCTTTCCTCACAGCCTCAGTGGGCATGGGAGGAGGACATAATTTCCATAAACTGTCGGAAGGAGTTTTTAACTTCATCTCCCAAAAAGCATCTCAAAAAGCCCCATTCACCACCAGCATGCACATGGTGTCCATGCATGGTTTTGGTGACCACACAAATGGTGCCAGTGCATGTGTGGATGCCATGTGGATGCTGATGGTGCATAGGGTTTGGGGGGATATGTGTTGCCCCAGCAGGAGGCAGGCAGGGGTGGCAGAGGACAGGTAATCATCTGCTCTCCTTTTCCTTAAAGTTCCCATCTTAATTTCCCTAAAAGTGCTCGAACTGCACTTCGAACCGCAGTTCGGGCACATCCCTACTGCAGAAGCCCAAGAGTCTGCTTTCAATGTGGCCAGCTGCCACAGGGGGTAGCAATGTGCAGAGCAAGCAGGGCATGACAGTAATACATAGGGATGAGAATACATGCTGTGACCTCACTGAATTGTGAGTTTCCCTATCTGCCAAGCAACAGATAGCCTGAGGCTTTGGTTTTATTTATTTATTTATTTATTTATTAACAAGCATGGTATATGCAAATCATATACATCCATTTGATCGAAGAACTTCAGAATCTTTGAAGACTATATGACATCTTATTGGACTCTAGGCTGTCTTAATTCAGCTTTTACGAAAGGAAATCTATTACATTTTAATCAACATTTAAAGCCTGGTGTGTGGAATTATAATGTGATAAATGGGCATATTTTCACTTCCACATTGAGTCCAGATGGTGACAGATTCCTCATATAAGTTTCCATTTGGCATTTGGATATTTGTGTATTGCAGTCTTTTATTCTCATTTATGTTTAATGATGGAATAAATCCAAACAATACAATATGTTATCCAGTATGTTAAACTTCTGCTAAGTGGTCAAAAAGTAGGATCCTTCTGTTCAGGATCCTTTGTGTTCTCAGCATGCTGGCATTCAGGATCATTTATACGTCCTGGATTTAATGTGCAGTCGAATAACAAATTACCAACATTCTATGAGGAACTAGACAGAGCAATAATCTGAGAGAACAACGGCAGGCAACAATCGCAACTGTGCATGCAGGCATATACACACACCCTAAGAAATGTTGCTAGTCACTCTTTAATTTCCAACAATTCTTCATATGTTTCACTTGAGGACAAAACACCACTCCTCATATTGATGGCAACTCTATTAATTAACTTCCAAAATTGCTTGTCCCTAGACTAGCTCCTGGGACAGCAGAATATGTCTAGATATGGGAGGAACAGAGAAGAGAGCACACTATCCAGGCAATTCCCATTCCATATCTACCAGTGAAGACATCTGAAGTGAAATAGCACCTGACTCCTCTCTGCATTGGCTGCTGGGACATGAAAAGAACCCTGTAGCCTCAGGGAGCTTGGCAGCTGCTAAATGATGGTGTTAAAGGCATCAACCATCAACTATATTCAGAAAAAGTGCTTTGGGGCTAAAGATAAGAATATAAGAACCTTGCTGGATCAGTCCCAAGGCCTGTCTAGTCTAGCATCTTGTTTCCCACAGTGGCACAGCAGCAGATGCTTTTAGGAAGCCCGTGCTTCTGTTGGTCTCCTGCAATTGGTTTTCAAAGGCATCCTACTTCTGAACTTGGACTATTGGCCATTGATAGACTTGTCTTCCATGAACTTGTCTAATCCACTTTTAAAGCCATCCAAGCTGGCGGCCATCACCACACCCCATGGCAATGAGCTGAGAGGATAATAGTATGAATTTTCTTTAATTGATAGCAGAACGATGGGCAGAGTATGAACAAGGGACAAGAAGGGACAAATTATGACATACTGAGGAAGGTTGAGTTAGAGATAAACCATACCATAGTGAAGGATGCAAGAAATTGGTGAAAGAAACCCAACCTGGGTTAGGATGTGTGTGTGTGAAGCTCTGGGGTCTGTGGAGATCCCTTTAGCCAAGGTTAAGGGTGCGAGTGCATCCTTAACCCTGGCGCCAGGATTATGTGTTGGCTCAGGCTGCTTGCAGCCCAAGTGCACACAGAGACCGGTGCCTAGAGCACCCATCACAAGTAGGAATCCCCAGTGCACCACACTCATAATGTGGTGCATTGTGGGGTATGTGGCAGCCAGGAGAACGAGTCCTGACCTCCACTGATCCATGCTGCACGGAGCAGTGAGGATCATCTGGGCATGCTGTAGCACACTGAAGATTCAGCAGACGTTTGCCCAGGGCCAGGGGGAGGTAGGTGAATAACCTTAGTATGTGGAAACCCACATGTGAATAACCTTACTATGTGGAAAATTATTGCCTAGCACAACATATGTTGCAGTGAAATACATTGTTACCAAAACAATCATTGCTTCAAATCTACAGAATCTATTTATTTTTATTTATTTACTTTATAAGTGGAAGTTACATAAATTACAATAACTAGGTAAGTAAAAATATTACATGTACATTTAGAAATCAATCCATCTTTTTTAGATTTACAGCACAAATTAATTACACTATCAACATATAAATGAAATTAAATCCATTCTCTATCATGGATCTATTTCATATTGTGCCTAAAAGCACAAATAGTTGCAAAGTATCTTGATTTTTATCATTCAAATGAGAGACAAAAAGACTCAATTCATATATGAAATGATTTTCTAGTTGCCAACCCTCTCTCCATCTAACATAGTTGGTCAATTTTGCCATACAAAAGATGTCCCATAACTTATTTAGCCAATCAATTGACATTGAGTAATTAGGATTTTTCCAATTATTAGTGAATTTTTAGTTTATATAGTTTATTATTTCCTAATTTTAATTCATTTCTAACTTGACAATGGTGTGCAATGTATAATTAATTCCTGATCTTTTGATCTGACTATGGATCTATTATTACAGAAAAACCTAGTCAAGGGGTAAGCAATAACTGGTTATTTCCTGAATGCAGCTATATAAATCGACATAGCCTGATAGGAGGTTCTTGCATCCATGGAACCAGAGTTGAGATTTCCTGGTCTAGTAGTAGAAACCTTGCTTGGAGGCAGTTTTGGGACAAATTGGGGCAAACACAACTGAAGCTTAACCCAAATATATTGAAGTCCTGTTAGTTGGTGGTGCCACTGACTTGTTTGCTGGTACTAGACCTGTTCTGGAAGGGTTTGCACTCCTCCCCTCCCCCCCCACAAAAACCTGTTTGGGAGTTCTGGAACCTGGGTGTCTTCTGGATCAGTGTCTCTAAACAGTTTGGGAGTTCTGGAACCTATGGAGATCCAGGTGTTGGCTGTGGCCAGAACTACTGCAGTCCTATCTGGAAAGAATGAACTACAGTGACTTGTGCTCTACTTGCATCCAGGCAAGCCTACAGCAAAGCTTTCTACATAGTGCTGTGTGGTAGTGTCGTATTTATTTACTTAGTTATTTGCCAAATTTCTATACCACTCAAAACTTATGTCTCTGGGCGGTTTACAATAAAAACACATTTAAATATTAAAACAATTTAAAACTCAAAACAAGGTTAAAATGTTAAAACAGTAAGTCTAATTAAAAGCCTGGGTGAACAGATGTGTCTTGATTGACTTTATAAAAGTTGTCAGAGATGGGGAGGCTCTTATTTCAACAGAGAGCGCATTCGAGAGCCTAGGGGTAGCAATGGAGAAGGCCTGTCCCTGAGTAGCCACCAGACGTGCCAGTGGCAATTGTAGATGAACCTCTCCAGATGATCTTAATAGGTGGTGGGAATCATGGTGAAGAAGACATTATCTTAAATACCCAGGGCCTAAGCTGTTTAGGGCTTTATAGGTTTTAACCAGCACCTTGTATTTTGCCCTTGGAAATTTATCAGTAGCCAGTGTAGTTCTTTCAATACAGAGTAATATGGTCTCTCTGAGATGACCCAGAGACCAACCTGGCTGCCGCATTCTGTACCAACTGCAGTTTTGAACTATGTACAAAAGCAGTCCCACATAGAGCCCATTGCAGTAGTCAAGTCTGGAGGTTACCAGCATATGTGCCACTGTTTTGAGGTCATTTATCTCAAGAAACAGACACAGCTGGTGTATCAGCTGAAGATGATAGAAGGCACCTCTGGCCACTGCCTCAACTTGGGACACCAGAGAGAGGTTGGGATCCAGAAGCACCCCCCAGACTGCATACCTGTTCCTTCTGGGCAAGTGTGACCCCATCCAGAACATGCAGATCAAAATCATCTTCCGAGTTCCAACCTCACACAATAATCACCTCTGTCTTATCTGGATTAAGCCTGAGTTTATCTCTCATCCAGCCCATTACTGTCTCCAGGCAGGCATTTAGGGTGGTTATGCCATCACCCGATGATACTGACATGGAGAAATAGATTTGGGTGTCATCAGCATACTAATAAAACCTTGCACCGAATCTCCTGATGATCTCTCCCATCATTTTCATTTAGATGTTAAACAACATCAGAGAAAATATAAAGCCCTGAGGGATGGCATACGAAAGTTCAGATTTTGAAAAACAGTCTTCAAGGGACACCATTTGGAACCTGCCCAAGAGGTAGGTGCAAAACTATCATAAAGCAGTTCCTCCCACCCCCAACCCCCTCAGACACTCCAGAAGGATACTATGCTCAATAGTATTGAAAGCCACCGAGAGATCCCAAAGTACCAACAAAGTCACACTACCTCTGTCAGTTCTCAACTGGAGATCATCCACCAGACTGTGTTTTGTGGGAAATCAACCTTGTAGGATTTTCATAGACTTTAGGTTTTCCACACACTGTCATCAGGAAAAATAAACTATAAAGCCTCATTAATAATTTAGACTGCTTTCAGTCTCTCACTGGGTTGGTTAATGCAGCTTTGCATAGTGTGAATAGGGAACTGACTGAACTCATGCAGACCAGAGGTTCAAAACAAACGAGAATAAAATTTATTTCTAACATGTTTCTGAGGTTTTGTGTATCTCTACAAGGCTGTAGGCTATTGTACTTGTTGATGTTACAAGTTTGCAGTTTACTTCATTGCAAGGTGTTCAATGAGCTTTAATTGAAAGTCCAAACCAGGCACTTTCACAGAAACCTAGCCTTTATTTCAGGCTGTCTTATTCTTTGAGTCACAGAACATCTCCTCTTTGAGACAGTCCCTTACCAGACTCAACCCCCCAACTAACTCTCAACTGACGTTTCTGTCCACACCAACTCCCACCAATGGATTGTTTTGATATACACCTCCATAAGATTCCAAACACATTTGCATCAAAGTACAGAGCATTAGTCCCTCCAATGCCATTTCATCACAGGCTGCCCTTTGAAAACAGTCTGGAAGCTTTGGATGGGGCCATTGGCCCAGGGAGAATGCTGGCGGCCCCTGTCCAGTCTTCCGGCAGCAGCCCCTCACCACCCAAGCCATGCCCCCTGCACGTCTGACATTGGATGTTTTTGAGCAGCTTCAGCCAGTGCTGGGCTCCCAAGCTGGCTGGGAGACAGAACAAGTCTCCCTGCCTTTAACAGCAGGGAAAAGCTCTCCTGCAGCCACAGCACTGGCTTCAATTTACTATTTACTTGCAAAAAAGCCCCGTTTGCAGATGTGACCACGTCCCCTGTGCATCAGATGTCAGATGCAGAGATGTGCCTAGGGTGCCAGGCATGACCTCTGAGCACGGTGGCCCAGGTTCTCTGAAAATACCCCATGCAATGGTGATTGTGCCCCTGGATGGGGCAGAATACAGCTCCCAGGTTACTGTTGGGAATGAAACGTTTGCCCCATATAACACTAAACCCGCTTCAATCATGCTGGGCATCAGTCTGTTTCTAGGCTCAATTTTAAGTGCAGGCTTTAGCTTTTAAAACCCTCAATGATTTTGTTCCCTCAAGGACTGCTTGCTTCCATATGAGCCTTACAGTCAGCCTCAGAGGCCCCGATATCAGGCCTGCCTCTGGGTGAGATGCTGTTTACAGAGGTGCCTGCATCGCAGCTTTGGAACTCCTTCTCTGATGAGAGTGGCCTGTCTACCCCTTTAGCATTTTTGTTTTGCTTGGCATTCTCAAATGTGTGGTTTCGCCAGATAAATAGTGACTGTATTTCACTTTTAGTTATTTTTGGATTGTATGTTTCCTGCAGTTTGTGTTTGAGTGACTATTTTGGCCACCATGACATATGTCATAAAAGGCAGGACTGAAAACCAGCGTGGTGTAGTGGTTAGAGTGCTGGACTAGGACTGGAGAGACCCGGGTTCAAATCCCAATTCAGCCATGATATTTGCTGAGTGACTCTGGGCCAGTCACTTCTCTCTCAACCTAACCTACTTCACAGGGTTGTTGTGTGGAGAAACTTACCTATGTGCATCGCTCTGGGGTCCTTAGAGGAAGAGTAGAATATAAATGTAAATGAAATAAAAATAAAATAAAATAAAGGAATTGCCAAATAAGAACATAGTGTTAAGTCGTTTGAACTATCTCTGCAACTTCAAATTTAGGTAGGATGCAAATCGAACCTCTCCCTTCAGAACTTTCCTCTTGAAGGAAAGTTTTTTGTGAAGCCTGAACTTGCATGCAGTTAATTGTGCATTTAGCATTTGCCTACATTACAGACTTCACTTGGTTTAGTAATCATTCCATTCCCACAGCAGTGTTCCCCCCAAGGTGTGCACATGGGCACATGCTAACACAGTTTTTGATGTCCACGCAGTTAATTTTAGATCCCATTCAGGTTTAATCAGAAAGATCCCACTCTGAATGGATGTGCGTGCACACTGCTTTGATACTGCCACCAAGAACAAAACTCATTCTGCATAGAGATGGGGGAGGGGAATAGAGAGAACATTGCTGCACCGGTACCCTAGGCACTGTATTTATATGAAGCTAGAGAGGGATGGCTTCTGGCAAATTCTCAGAAATCTCACCAAATTCCATTTTATAAGATTGAGAAGCCATGTCTGTTAAGCTGGCATTAAGCCACCATGGGGTTGTAGTGTAGATCTTGTTACAATTGCACAAGGGCATGTAATAGAATTCTGATGGTCCAATCTGAAGCTTTAAACAGTCATTTTTAATGGGGTATCATGAGAGACAATGCCCTGTGTGACTTTGCCGTTTGGCCATTTTGGTAGGCTGCCAAGCTTGGGATGAGATGTGGCAGCATCCCTGTTACCGGGCAACTACTTTGTTGGATCAGAAGCGGGGAGCAGGGTGAGTGCTCAGAGAGGCAGTCAGCAAGAAGTGCCACAGGCATGGAGTGGGTGCAATCCTGGGTGGGTCTGGGCCACCATCTCTATGATTGTGGCTCTAGAACATAAACGAAACCATGGATATGGTGCCGTCCACGTTTGGACATAACGCTGCTGTCAAAAAACCTCAGGTCACAGCAGCGAAACTCACTACAAACCAAAGGTTCAAATTGGAGTTTGGCGAGGCAAACCGCAGATTGCTTTTGCCACGAAACCCTGATTGCACACATTTGGATGTAATGGAGTTCCAAGCTCTGCCCCATTTACCTCTGGTTTCTCACTACACAGCCACTGTATTGTGACTATGCTGATTCAAACTGGCCACATTTTGAGGCTTTTAGTTTGTTTGGGTGTGTGAGGTATGTGTGTGATATACTTAACGTTTTATGAGGTCAGCTTAATGTTAGTTAGTGGCAGTGGTGGGTGGATTTAAAAAATATTTTTTATTTTTAAAATGCCACACTTCTGTGGGCAGTGGCAGCTGTGTCTCCTACCTCTCTCCAGCCACCATTTTGCCCTCTCTTCACCAATTTTGCCCCCAGTAGAGATGTGCAAGGTCGTCCGGGTTGCACAGTTCAGCTCAAATCCAGACCGGAATTGAGCCACCCCGCACAGCTCGGGCTCAGGCTTGATCAAGCCTAGCCTGGTCCGGTTCCACTGTTGAGCCAGCTTGAGGGGCTGGATGTCTGCACTTGTAAAGGCGAATCAGGCAAGGATTCCCCTTTGCAAGTAAAGGGCTACGAGTGCAAGGCGGTTGGGGGGCAAGGGGAAAGGTCTCCTTCTGTCATTTACCTGCTTTTAGCTTTGAAAAAAATCAAGCCTCCGCACAGCAAGATGGCGGTGGGCTGCGCAGCATGATCGTGGGGAGGAGTTGAAGGAAAAGATCCAGCAGAGGCGGATGGCAGCGGAGGCGGTGGGGGGCTCTTTCCACCCAGCTGCTAGCCTCCCAAATGACAGCCCGAGCTGGCTGCGGGCCATTTCGGGGCTCTGCACACATGCACCAAGAGGCCCAAAGCAGCCCATAGCCAGCCCAGGCTGTCATTTGGGAGACCACCAGGAGGGTGAAAGGAGCCCTCACCGCTGTCATCTTTGTGGCCGCTGCAGTCGCCGCCATCCCATAGTGCAAGTGGCTTTATTATGCAAACGTAAAAGACGGAAGGAGACCTTTTCCCTCCCCTCTCCACCATCCTGCTGTGCATCCTGCCACCATCCCCCCATGTGGCTACTTGCTTTTTCAAAGGTAAAAGACAGAAGGAGACCTTTCCCCTCATCCCCCGCCCCCACATATAGCCCTTTACTTATAATAGCAATAGCACTTACATTTATATACTGCTCTATAGCTGGAAGCTCTCTAAGCGGTTTACAATGATTTAGCATATTGCCCCCCAACATTCTGGGTACTCATTTTACCGACCTCGGAAGGATGGAAGGCTGAGTCAACGTTGAGCCCCTTGGTCAGGATCGAACTTGCAACCTTCTGGTTACAGGGCGGCAGTTTTACCACTGCGCCACCAGGGGCTGAGGTATTACCAGAGGTATTACAAGTAATAATGATAATGTAATACCAGAGGTATTACAAGTAAATCCTTGCTGGATTCTCCTTTACAAGTATACCATCGAGCCAGCTTGCGAGTCGGGGGCTTGGCTCGACCCGCCCTCAGACCAGGCCCACACAACACAGCTCCAGGATGAGCCTTTGAGATAAGCCGGCTCACACATTCTACCCCCTAGAATGATCTGGGAATTATGTGATCTCATGATACAGAGTTATTTGAGAAGCATTCTGAGAACAAAAATGGTACTCCACGGCAGCTGGCTCCATTGAAGGGGCCTCACACCCCCATTGCTGCCAACAAACTAAAAAGAAAATCAACACCTCTGGTTGTCATCACCTGAGAACAGTAATATGCCTCCATTCAAATCTTAGAGGGATACAAATACGACAAATATTTATATACTGCTTTTCAACAAAAGGTCCCAAAGTGGTTTACAAAGACGTAAATAAATAAAATGGCTCCCTGTCCCCAAAAGACTCACAATCTGAAAAAGAAGCAGACAATGCTTCTTCTGGAGGGAACAGCCACTGATGCCTCTTAAATTTCTCATCCACTTCTGAAATTTCTCCTGTTCAGTTTGTTGCCACTGAACCTTCAAAATCCATCAAAATTACATCTAGGAGAATGTTTGATTGAACTCTAGAACTGTGATAAGTCCAGAGGTATTACAAGGAACTATGCATAATTGAAATTTTCCAAATGTACTCTATAGGAGTCTCTAAACGGCCTTGCTAGCTTTATTCATTCATTTTTCTCAGTTATCAACATGGTTATTTGTTTTGGGCTTTAACTTTCTTTCAATTTTGTACCTTTGGCATTTTCTTATTTTGTTTTATTTTCTACATCTCTGTGTATGCCTTCACAAATTTCACTTTCTTCTTGTTGCTTCTATGCTTCTTTGCTGACGGACACAAAGCAAATGTGAAATTGGTGTCTCGTGTGGTTTTTCCTTATTCAGCAAAGCATTTCCTTTCATGTTTCCATTTGTTACAAATTCGCATAGTTTGCAAGTCCTTCCGGATTTTAGGATGAGTTATTTTTCCTCCGTACAAACAGGTTTAAAAAGTTATGTTATTTTAAGAAAACACAAATTGGATTTTTAGAAAGTGTAGGGCATGAATACAGAACATGTAGCATATATTTGAGATACAAAGAAGACGGTTTCTGAGAGTATATCAGCAGTGCCATGAAACAATGGATTAATTCAGTGGTTCTCAAACTGTGAGGCATCCACCACTGGAACGGGAGCATGGAGTTAGTGAGAGGATCCTGCAAGAGGCAGAGCTCGCGATTATTTTCTTCCCAGCACTACAGGTTTAGTGTTATTTCCTGCTTTTCTCCTGCTTTCTCCTTCACTGACAGGCTGGTTTTAGGGGAATTCTGAGATATCCGGCTCCACACCTTTTCTAATGCCAGTGATGGAAGAGTGCCCCAAACCATGAATCCTTACATACTCGGCAATAACCTGCATACATAGAGCTGTGTGTGAGGGTTTTGTGCAGTTGCTTTTCTGAAGAAATTGTTGGTGAGCTCAGAAGGTAGCAATTGAATATCACGTTTTTGTTTTGTTTTGTTTTGGTTTTGGTTTTAGTTTTATACTGATGAATGATTTATGATATAGTTCAGTCACTGCTTAGAATTTATTAGGCTCTCCATTGACCTCTTTGTATAATGTAGTTTGAGAGGTTTGCATTTCAACAGAGTTCAACAACAGTTGAGCAGCCTGTCTCTCAAATGCCCAGCTGAACCAGTAGCTCTGATGCCTTTAAGCATAATAGTCCTTGCAGAAAGAGTGCTTGCCAGCATTCCTGTTTAGTTCTATTGCAGTGGGCTGCCAATAGTGGGATAGAGGTTTTGCAATGCTTTCCTATTGAGCTTCCAAATAGCAATGCCTCTGGTAGCTCCCCATTTATTTTTAGCCTATTTTCCTTAAGGAAAGAGAGCTTATGAGACCTCCTGGCATTCTGTGTGTGTGTGTGTGTGTGTGTGCGGCACTATCAACTTTGCAATACCTGGACCAATTTGAACCAAATTTGCTACAGCTGTAGGCACACATAGGGACAACTCAATGGTGTAGTTTGTAATGATGTCATCCTCCTCAATTCAAGATGGTAGACGCATGAATGTTTGAGGCGCAAGTGGGATAACTTGTGAAATGCCTAACCATTCGGAACCAAATTCGCTACAGCTGTAGGGACACATAGGGACAGCTCAAGGGCATTGTTTGTAATGATGTCATCCACCCTGATTCAATATGGCAGACATGTGAACAGTTGAGATACAAGTGGGCTAACTTGTGGACTGCCTAACCAAATTGAATCAAATTTGGTACAATTGTAGTGAATGACACATAGGGACACCTCAGCTGCATAGTTTGTGATGATATCATCCACCCCAATTCAAGATGGAGAATGTGTAAACATTTAAGGTTGAAGTGGGCTAACTTGTGAAGATGTTAATTATCCATTAACATTATAGTGAAAGGAAAGTAGGCACATTAGTTCTTACCAGAACAACTTGTTCACTTATGCAAACAGCATAGAGTGTCATTAGGAAGAACAGTTGAGGGTGTTCCTCAGACTGTCATGGGAGTGGAACTATGTAGGGACATAGGAAGCTGTCTTATACCAAGTTAGACCATTGGTCCATCTAGCTCAGTATCGTCCGACATCTACACTGACTGGCAGCAGTTTCTCCAAAGTTTCAGGCAGGAGTTTTTCCAAGTCCTACCTGAAGATGTTGCCAGGCATTGAACCTGGGACTTTCTGCAGGCAAAGCAGATGCTCTACCACTGAGCTACAGCCTCCTGCACAAAGGTGGCATACATGGGTTCCAAATTCAGGTACAGACGACACCAAGACCTGCTTAGCTTCAGCAATGTGGCTATATCATGTGTCCTTAGACAGTGGAGCTAGATCCACTGGATTTTTAAAATATAGTTCTCTGGAGCTAGATCTCATTTTGGATTCTTTGTGGAGCTATGGTGTCTACTAGCTTAGCTGGCTTTAAAAAGACATTGGACAAATTCATGCCAGATAGATCTATCAAGAGGCTTCATTTATGATTTAGGGAGAGCCTTACCATTCCTATCTGCTGACAGCAGTTCCAGCTTTACTTCTGAGTAAGCAATGGTTGGCAGCTTACTCCTCCTCCCGAGTAGCCCCATTGCCTGGTAGGCATCAAGGCACACACTTCTATGTTTGGTCTTTAGTATTTCTCTCAGTTTGTGGCTCCTGTCTGACTGGGGACTTGGACTTGGAGGGGAGCCCACAGTGTTCTGGGAACCACTGGTGCATTTTCAGGGTGCCTCAGTTGCAGCTGTCTCCTGTGGCCCAGTGCTAGATATCTCCTTCTCAGAGCTTTTCATTGAAGTAAGAGCTGAAGTGGGTTCAGTGGGTTCTGGAGTCTGAGTTAGAATCTAAGGGAGGTCCCCCTCTCTCCACATAGGCCCTCTCCTGATAGAGATTGTCTGGTGTCTCATGTGTTGGTTCTGGGACAGAGGTGTCAGCCCTGGCATCCTCAAGGTTAGTCCCTGCTGGCACCTCAAGTTGAGGTTCTCCTTCTGAGGAGATTTTGGTGTCATGGGTCGTGGCTGGTTCCTGGGTAGGCTCTGACAACCTCTGCAGCACAGGCAGTGCAGAATCGTCTGTGGTACACTGCACAGCATGTAAAGAATATGTGAAGAATTATGACAATTGACATAGACTTTATGCATCAAAAAGTACAGTATAATCAAAAACTTCTTAAGCTGACATATTGCTAAACATCATGTCCTCCAGCAAAAATAAATGGATATTTCTCCTTGAAAACAAGCTTCAGTTCTATCTATAATATTCTGCAGTGTTATGTTCCTTAAGTTTGCAAATGATTGATTCCTGGATCCAAAACCAGGCAAAATATAACACATCTACTAGGTAGATTGGTTTCGTTGTTTAAAGTCTCCTACATGAGAACCTGAGAATATGTCACAGTTTCCATGAGGATCCCATTGAAATGAGCCTCCCTATAGCGAGTGATTCATTCCTTGCTCAGTCCACAACATTTAGAAACACTTGCTATGTTGAGCTCTACTATATTGGCAGTCACTCAGAACATCGCAGCCATTCTCATTACTGTCCTTCAGATGTTTTCAGCCAAGTGTGGTTCACAAGAGGCTGTTTTCTGTTGCTTTGTCACAGTGGCTGACATTCTCCACAGCCTTCAGTCTATAGAAGAAGGGCTGTCGATCCTCAAGGATTTTTCAGTGTTCTTGCACTGATGACTTCTTTCACAGTAAACCAGGCATGGAAGGGGAGGAGAAATATTTTGATCTTTCCCTCCCTCCCAAAGCCCTTTCCACTTACATAAAGCTTTTCTGAGGGCTGCACAGCCCTCGGATACATATTTATCAAAGTTGGGAGGGCTTTTGGAGGGAACAACACAAATTACTCACCCCTCTCTTTCCACACCCAGTCTGCTGCACAAGAAGCCTTCTGTGCAGGGACTCTGACTGCTCCCTGTGGTCCTGTAGCCCTTCTACCATCAACAGAGGGCTGCAGAGAATGTCAGCCAATGACTATAAGGTGTGCTTGTCTGGCTGTTAGCCCATGGAAGAAGGCATCATCAACTTGTGAGAAAAAAACCATACTACTGTTTTGTGTGTGTTATTAGATGTCTAAGAAAGTGATATAAGAAACCAACTACTTTTGCTAATCAGGCAACTAGTGATCCATCTTTTTCTCTCCTTTCATGATGGCAGGTCTTTTCCTCCACTATCTGAAAAGTTGGTGTTGTGTTGCACCTTTCCTGTGTCACACCACCTGGGATGTTATCAAGCAACAATATCAAAGTGGAAGAACAAGGATATCTTGCACACATTGGCTACAACTAGAGCAGAGGGAAATTGTTTATCTGCCATTTCACATTTTCCTGCAGTTACATTATCTGCTTTGAGGCATTCAACAAAGCCTGAAACATTACGGAAGAAGGGATGCTATGCCATCAATCACATTGACATCTGAGATAACTAGAGGAAGAGCTGAAATCACAGGGCTTTAATCATTCCCCAGTAGACAATAGCGGTTTTAATAACTCTACTCATTAAAGGTTTTCAAGTTGCTTAAAATATTAAACATGTAAGAAAAAGGGAGCTGTATTTCAAAATTTATATTAAGAAACCTTCAATTTTCAGTTTTCAAGTGCAAGATTTTTTTTAAAATCCCATCACTACCATGCTGCTACCTCTACCATACTATGACTATTTATATACCACTTTTCAGCATATGTTTCCAGAAAAGTTTACATAGAAACATACATACATACATACATACATACATACATACATACATAAGGTGGTTCCCTGTTCTCGAAGGGCTCACAATATAAAAATAACATCAGGGAGACACCAGCAACAGCCACTGGAAGGATGCTGTGCTAGAATTGGAGAGAGACAGTTGCTCTCCACTTGCTAATATAAGAGAATCACAACTTTATATGGTGCCTCTTTGCCCACTTAGCAACAACACAAACATTCTTTCCCATTGACTAACATGGGGCAGGGTGGGGTTTTTTTTTGGGGGGGGGGTGTCCACTTAGATGTCTTTTTCTTCAGATTTTCTGAGAAACCAGCTTATCTTCAGGTCACCCTGAGTCTCCCACTTGCCCACAGGCACTCTGATTCACCATCCATAAAGTTCATAACATTTCCAACACATTTGGAAATACTGTGTAGTTAGAAGATGTTATAATTATATTATAATTAGGGAATTATAATTATAATTAGGGCCATATTAATTAGGGAAGTGCACAAATCATTTTTGTGATTCAATTTGAGGTCAAATTGTATTCTATTCAAGTTGGATTTATTTTGATTTGAATTTGAATTAATTCAGCCCACTTTTCAAGGTCCAGGGGGCATCAAAATGTGGTAGTGGATAGGGCCCCATGGGTGCTACCTACCACCCAGATTTCAAGGCAGTAGGGCACTTAGTTTATTTTTTATGATTTTTTTTAGTTTTTAGTTATTTCATATATTTCCAACTTGGGGAATAATGGAGTTTCTGAAGCAGCCCCATTACTCCTTGTGGGTTGTGCCAAGGTGGTCAAAAGTGAGTTGGGGGTAGGGGTAAGCCAACAAGGCAGTGGGGTACTATCCAATCCCAGCACAGCATCCCTCTGGTGGCTGTTGCAGGTATCTGCCTGATGTTTCTTTTTAGATTGTGAGTCCTTTGGGGACAGGGGGCCATCTTATTTACATATTTATTTTTCTGAGTAAACTGCTTTGATAACCTTGGTTGAAAAGTGGTATATAAACATCTGTAGTAGCAGTAGTGGTGGTAATCAGTTTATTTTGGGGAAATTTGTTTGAAGTGTTCAAAAATGCCCCCAAATTAACCTAAGTACCACCACCACTACTACTATGGATGTTTATATACTCTTATATTCTGCTCTTTGAGCAAAATAGTGACCACATATTTTGTGGACATAACTCCACTTCTACAAGGGCTAGAGCTTAGTTTTTGTTTGTTTGTTTGTTTAAAAGAAAGCTGGGAATCCCTATGAGGATTCATTACACACCATAGAGTCTAAACACTTCAAAAATTCCTTTTAAAAGGAACTGAGTACCTCAGTGCCTTGCAGTTTTTTTTCGGGGGGTTGATTCATGGTGTGCCACTAATCCCCCCCAAACACACACACACACACAACCCTACTTGTAAGCCAGTGAGGTGTTCTGTTCATTTTTAAGGAAGTTTTGAAGTGTTTAGACCAAAGATTCTAAGTGTGTAATGAATATCCACATCCACATCAGGGATTCATTATGAGGAAAAGTCATAGCACCAAAGAATCTAAACACTTCAAAAATTGAGCAGAATAGTGACTGCATATTTTGCTCCATAACTCCACTTCAACAAGTGCTAGAGCTTAGCTTTTTTTTACAAAAATGAAAGCTGGGAATCTGTGGGAATGAATAAAGGTAAATTGAAGCTCGAATCGATTTGAATAGAATCTGGAGAGACTCAATTTGAGCTCAAATTTGGGCAGGGGTGACTGGGCAGATTCGTTTTGAGGTCCAGTCACTGGAATTGGCCAGATTCAAGTTGGATCGATTAGCCCTCGAAATGAATCACACATACCTATTAATATTAATAAGGCCCTTAGACCGTGTTTTTACTTCATGGGAATAAACTGAATTGAAAATCTCAGGTTTATATCCCATTTGTGGGGTTAAACTGACCACCTGATGTCTCCTCTGACAAATGGTTCTTTCTTAAAGACCTGGCTTGATGAGCTAAGTACTTGCAGATGTGGATACAAGAGTATATAAGACACCTCAATAGCAAGTTCGCTTGAGATCCTATGGCTTTCTGAACTACACAACTAGTGGAATTCTGCCAGGAATGAGCAGATAAGGCATGATGCTAAAATGGACTGGGCAAACGATTTCTTTCAATAAATCCTTTCCTCATTTTACATATCTTTTGAAGTGTTGTTTCCTTTCCCCCCCTCATCATATATCCTATTTCTAACCAGATTTACTTGTCATAAAGTCTCATTGATCTGAATAGAACATATTTCCAAAACAGGGGAACATGAGGGTAAAATTAAAATGAAAAAATAGGGAAAATATTCGCATTGAGCTACTAATAGAAGCAATAGATGTGCTTGCTGCTTCTGAGCACTATAAACCCTGCTTGCCTGGCTTGCGAAGATGGGGAGGCTCTGTGGCTACTATTAAGGAGCGCAATCCTGCTGCTACTCCCTTGGAGTAGGAATGGCAAGAGTAGCACATCCTCCTTAGCAGTAGGGATGTGCGAACAGGTTCGGAAATGAACCTGTTCTACTTTGAACCGGCATGGTTTGATAGCTCAGTATCAGACTAACTCCCCCACCCAGTTTGGTTCGATATAAAACCGAACCCGCCCCCCGCCCCTGCACAAGTTATGTTCCGGGGAGTCTAAGCTCCAGGAGTAGTGGTGGTGGCGAGTTCTGTTTTTTTAAAAAAGAAAAGATAAAAATAAACTTAGAACCCCTCCAAACTCAAATCAAACAGAGGGGTTCAAGGTGCACAAAACTGAACATGCCTGGTCCGGTTCGAGTCTAGTCTGGACTCGAACCGAATTGGGCAACCTGGTTTTGTGCACATCCCTACTTAGCAGCCATAGAGCCCCCTTGTCTTTGTAAGCCACACCAGCAGGGTTTAAAGCAGTGGTTCTTAAACCACAATTTATTGTGGCTGGGGATACTGGGACTTAGGAACATAGGAAGCTGCCATATACCGACAGACCATTGGTCCATTTATCTCAGTATTGTCTACACATACTAGAAGCAGTTTCTCCAAGGTTGCAGGCAGGAGTCTTTTCTCAGTCCTGTCTTGGAGATGCCAGGGAGGGAACTTGGAACATCAGATGCTCTTCTCAGAGCGGCTCCGTCCCCTAAGGGAATATCTTACAGTGCCCATGCATGCAGTCTCCTATTCATATGCAACCAGGGCAGACCCTGCTTAGCAAAGGGAACAAGTCATGCTTGCTACCACAAGACCGGTTCTTGTACTTCAGCAACATTTGGTTAAGAACCACTGGTTTAAAGGGATGCTTGGAAGCAGTGAGCAGGCCTGTCACTTAGATTGGTGGCTCACTGCACAGTATGTGATCCAATGATTGGCTCACATATTGTATCGTATCGTATAACTTTATCTTGTGTCAGAGTAATATAGATGGTTGAAGACTAGGGCAGAACCACATCATACTGAAAGCATGTAGTTGCCACCCCTAACATAATGAAGGCATGTAGTTGCCCCATAACTTTCCCACCTCTCTCATCCGTCAATACGTATCAAATGAGAATGTCTGATATGATATCATTGTATTCTGGCTTTCTCTGCCACCCTTTCCACTACTTTACCAGCTGCATGGTTCACAACACACCTTTGCTGTGTTATCATTAACTGTAATGACATATTTTAGCTTGAATAATTAGAGGTTTCTTGAAAACATATGCAAAATATCCCTTAAAATCAATTATACAGCAGAATAATACTGGTTTTGCAATATTAATAAAGGTCTTTTGAGACTGCTCAGTTATTTTTGCTTCAAATCTAGTAAATTTATCCTCATGTATTATACATTGTTTAAATTTGTGTAACATAAATAATACATGGCTGCTGGTAACTTATTTATGAGAAATAAACATAATTTCTTTGCTTTTTATAATTCTAAGTCATGTATTTCAGGTGCACCAATTAGCTATGCATGTTAAGTGTGTTAAGTAGTTTACCTGAAATAAGAAATGGTAATTTTTGACATGTAACAAAGTATATGTATTATTTAATTTAAAAAGATACAGGAGCTAGAAGCTACTTCAGGCATGACCAATGAGATTTTGACCTCTCAATTTTAACAGTAGATTCCACTGGGCCATTTCACAAAACTACTGTTAAAAGTCTGCTCAGTTTCAGAAAAGATTTGCTATTTGGAACATGGGGATGCTGTTCAAGAAACACAAATTCAAGGCCTTATTTGGCTCACAGAACTAGTTACAATTTTTATTATCCTGCCCTGTCTTTTTACCTGTACCACAGACAGAGGCACTCTTACCCATGGACTTCAGGAGGAGAGCTGGTCTTGTGGGGAGAGGAGAGCTGGTCTTGTGGTAGCAAGCATGACTTGTCCCCATAGCTAAGCAGGGCCTGCCCTGGTTGCATATGAATGGGAGACTTGATGTGTGAGCACAGCAAGATATTCCCCTCAGGGGATGAAGCCGCTCTGGGAAGAGCAGAAGGTTTCAAGTTCCCTCCCTGGCTTCTCCAAGGTAGGGCTGAGAGAGATTCCTGCCTGCAACCTTGGAGAAGCCGCTGCCAGTCTGTGAAGACAATACTGAGCTAGATAGACCAATGGTTTGACTCAGTATATGGCAGTTTCCTATGTCCAGGGCCTCAACACCCTCTAGCGGCTCCCAAATCCTCTTCAGTCTGTCCTAAGTGGTGTGGTTTGTGCCCTCAAGAACCTACATGTTAAAAAATGATGCTTAACTTGCAGCGGGTGGCGAAGGGGGATGCCTTTAAAGGCCTTTAGGTCCAGGCTCCAAAATTATCGAGGTGCACCTCTGCCCACAGCATAACATGGATGGTGCCAGGCCTGTCTGTGCTGCTGTGCAGCTATAAAACACATAGCAATGCTGTTGTACAAGAGGGCAGTATCAGAACTATTAACCTCTTGAATGCTCACATAAGGGAAGTTATGTGTGACATGTGATTGCACAACAGTCAGCAGTCCTGTTTCTTCTCTTGTGCAGCAGTGTCACTGTGTGTGTTAGAGCCTTGCGGTCACACAAGCAGGTCTGTCACATCTCATGTTTGACTGTGGGACATGTAAACCAACCAAAACAAGATGCTTCTCAAAACCAGTTGCAGGGGAGCAACAGCAAGAGAGAAGACATGTCCTCATCTCTTGCCTGTGGGCTCCCGAGAGGCATCTGGTGGACCACTGTGTGAAACAGGATGCTAGGTAGGCCTTGGGCCTGATCCAAAGGGCTGTTCTTATGTTCTTATCCAATGCCATTACTTATTCACATTTATGCTTAGTAGTTGATACATATGTATGGTATGTATGTATATAAAATGTATTAAACGAGGAACAGTCTTCAATTACTACCTAGATTCTAACTCCTGTAGCTTCCCAATTCATTCCCTTCAACTTCATTAAGGGCCAAATTAGTCCACATAGCCACTGCTAAAAATGGCAGCTGCATGTCCAGTTCCCCTCTATAATGCTCAATGGAATTTATTGTGTGTTGTGGTGTCACAGTGCTTTCAATTTCTCCCATTCCTCACCATTGGAAGCTCTGCCATCTATGGTTGGAAAAACATGGGACAATATGATTAGGGATGGGTCCGGACCAGTCCGGAGGCCATTGTAAAGGCCTCCAGACCGTCCGGACCGGTTCGGACCTGGCCAGTCCGGTCCGGGTGAAGGGGGTTCCTTTAAGGGCGGGGAGGGTTTACTTACCCCTCCCGCCGCTTTGCCCCCTCCAGCTCTCGTAATTACTGTAGAAATTGGGGCGGCGGAGGCCCGGTCTACCCGCTGGCAGGGGTCGAGGCCACGTAGACCGGGCATCCGGGAGACGTGAAGCTCACGCGCAGCGTGCGTGTGCGCAGAAGGCTTGTCGGAGCCTTTTACATTGAGCAGCAAGAAGGGGCGGCAGGGAGGTATCCTGCCGCCCCAATTTCTACAGTAATTACGAGAGCTGGAGGGGGCAAAGTGGCAGGAGGGGTAAGTAAACCCTCCCCACCCTTAAAGGAACCCCCTCCACAGTGCCGGACTGCTGCTGTGCGGTTCCGTGCACACCCCTAAATATGATAGCATGACATGAGGTAAGTTCCACTAGTCACTATGGAGAAGAAACTATTTAAGATCGCTACCATCTTTCTACCAAAACAGGCCCTCAAGGCAGTTTACAAAACCATCTACAATAAAAACCCATAAAAACAAGAATATGCAGTTGCTCACTTCAGTGGCAGTTGCACATTTACCATTATGTCTAATTTGGCCCTAATTCTGCCTAAGATGTCCTGTTACCAAAGAAGGCCCCATCAAAAGAATAGCTAATTGTAAAAAATAGTTGTTACTCAGTGAGCATTTTTTTAAATGCTGTGTTATAACTCAAAGTCACTATATGTCTGATGTCAAAGCATGTCAAATCATGGCTTTTAACCCAGGCTTTTATATGATTGTTTCCACTGCTGCTTCTTGTATTTTGTACTGTTTTTATGCTTGTGTTTTAATTTAATTTTTTTAAATCAGATTTGTTTTTATATTTTTAGCTCAATATCTTAATGTGTCTTTTTATAATCTTGTTTTTAAATTTTATTGTGAGCCACCTTGGGATTTTCTTAATGAAAGGCAGAGTATACATTTAACAATAAAATTTAGCAATAATAAAATGTCACTCCTTGCTCAAAGTATTTCATTGTTCATAATTCAAAGAAGAAAAAAGTAAGAGTTGCCACTAAAATGTCACTGAAACTGAAATTTGAAGCAAATTTAGGATGTTCTCCCAAATTTGCAGCAGGGGTTCTAGGGATTCTAGGCAAATCTAAGGCGGGGTTCCCAACCTGTGATACTCCAGATGCTGCTAAACCACATCATCCTTAGCCACAATAAATTGTATATGTTTCAGGATATTTTCAAAGGTGTACCTGGCTTGAACTAGAGTTTTTATAGATGATAGAATTAGGAGCTTGGCAAATGTTTAAGCTAGCCTTGCAAGGAAATTCACAAACTTTACTAGCCCAGACAAATCTTGACTAGCATACATGCCGAAGCATACTTCTTTATATAATTTGAGGACTAGATGCCGAACAAAAGGCTCTTTCCTGGTTGCATAGAGGAAATACCACAGATGTGCAGGTGAGTAGTCATTTACAAGCTTGGCTTAACTAATCAGAAACAGTTAGATGTATCACCAAATGTTACTTTAATCAAAATTTGAGGTGTAGTAGTAGAGCTTGAGCCACCAAATGGTGCAGCAGGGAAATGACTTTACTAGCAAGCCAGAGGTTGCCAGTTCGAATCCCTGCTGGTATGTTTCCCAGACTGGGAAACTCCTATATCGGGAAGCAGTGATGTAGGAAGATGAGGAGAGGCACCTTCTCATACTGCACGGGAGATGACAATGGTAAATTCCTCCTGTATTCTACCAAAGACAACCACAGGACTCTGTGGTCACCAGGAGTCAACACTGACTTGATAGCACACTTTAACTTTACTTTAGTAGAGCCTGACTAGTGAATTTTCTGTAGGCATTTCAAGGGAAGTTAAAATCATTTTTATAAGATTTACAATTTTTTTAAAGCAGGAAGAGATCCATTCCATGCTTTTCTGTGTTCTCCTCTTCAAAACTACTGCATCTTTTTTAACCTCTCAGACTAAAAACTAATTGCTCCCTTTTCCAAAAAGTGGCTACATCTGTGCAACTTTTAAAAACTACAGCCACAGCAGATGTTGCTTGCTAGAGCTAGCATTCTCATACTTAAAATGTTTCTGACTCTTCCTCTTAAGGATTTTAAGCTGCCAAGGTTATACAGAACAGAGCACAGATGTTCTGTAACAAATATAGACCACCCTTTGCTTGCAGCTTCATCTTGCTCTTTGGTTTTCAAAGACAAGCCCAAAAAAGGGGGGGAGAAAGGCATGGCTGCATTGCAACAACTGTGATCATTGGCAAATGTTTTTGAATTCAGACAAATGAACACATAAATAAGAGTATGAATTAAATCTTTAAATATGACTTTTTCAGATGTCATCCAGAAGCTAAAAATTTCTTCCAATTTAGGTCCAGAGCACACACGAACTTCTGGGGCTAATGACATAGGGGCAAGCTGGTGATTAAGCAGATGTTGTGATCACACAGTCCAAGAGCAGCTCCGTCTGTGTGTGAGTTACAAGTTGCTCACTATTGGTTGCTTACTCTTTTCATCTGGGTGTTTTCCAGATTGGGACCTGCAGGAGAAAGTCGTTAGAACGAGAATGAGTTAAGTTAGAATGAGAATATATAAAGCATGTATAAGCATAAATCAGAATCAGTAAGAGTGGTAACATTGCTGCCTTTTATTATGGCTGATTATGGTTTTTCATTATGGTTTTTCTTCCTTTGGTTGGTTCACACAACAGGCTTCTCTTTACCTATTTTGCCTATTTCTGGCCAATAGGGTTTTAGAGGGCATTGCCTCCTGCTTCTGATTGGCACATTCACCTGTACCCAGGTAGTGAAGAGGAACATAGGAAGTTGCCTTATACTGAGACCGTCAACCTAGCACAGACTGTCAGTGGCATCTCCAAGGCTGCAGGCAGGATTCTCCCTTACTGTTATCTTGGAGATGCCAGGGAGGGAACTTGGGATCTTCTGAATGCAAGCAAGCAGATGCTCTTCCCAGAGCAGCCCCATCTACTAAGGGGAATATCTTACAGTACTCACATGTAGCCTCCCATTCATATGCAAACCAGAGTGGACCCTGCTTAGCTAAGAGGACAAGCCATGCTTGCTACCATGTGTGTGTACATGTGTCATGCCTGTGGATCCCAAATGTAATTTTCTGTCTTCTAAAAAATAATATTTGCTCAGTGTTCTTGTGCAATAATAACTGCACATTAGATCAATGGGAAGCTCCAGCTACAGTAATGGATCACTACCTCACAAAAAAAAATGTCATGGGACAGCAGGGCATCATGCCCCCTCCCCAGACACCACAGAACTATTAAGAACATACATAAGAACAGCCCTTCTGGATCAGGCCCAAAGCCCATCTAGTCCAGCATCCTGTTTCACAGAGTGGCCCACCAGATGCCACTGGGAGCCTACAGGCAGGAGTTGAGGGCATGCCCTTCCTCCTGCTGTCACTCCCCTGCAACTGGTACTCAGAGGCATCCTGACTCTGAGGCTGGAGGTGGCCTATAGTCCTCCGACTAGTAGCCGTTGATAGACCATGAAGTTACCCAAACTCCTTTTAAAGCCATCCAGGTTGTTGGCCATCACCACATCTCATGGCAGAGAATTCCACAAGTTGATTATGCATTGTATGAAAAAATACTTCTGGTTGCTGGTCTTAAATTTCCCGGCAATCAATTTCATGGGATGACCCCTGGTTCTAGTGTTATGTGTGTGAGAGAGAAATTTCTCTCTATCCACTTTATCCAAACCATGCATGATTTTATAGACTTCTATCATGTCTCCCCGCAGTCGTCTTTTATCTAAACTAAAAAGCCTCTTTCTCCCTTTATGAAAGGAAGCATTGCTGAGTTTCTCTTATGTATTGGTATTCTTGCACAAGAACACCGTGGGGGTATATTTTTAAAAAGGAGAACCAACTGGAAGGGAACACAGGTTTCCAACCCCCAGACACTGTTGTGTGGAAAATCCTATGGAATCTTGTCCTCCTGTTTGATTCAGCTTCTTGCGTTCATCCTTCCATCAAGTTTGAGAGAGAAAATGGAGCGTCTTGCCGAACCAAAGAAGATTAGACCAGGATCCCGCAATTGACTTGTTGTCTGACTGAATGAAGTTCAAACAACAAGGGTGCAGTGCTCAAATCAGCTTTATTTCATGATCACGAAAGGCAAAAAGTACAGGTCAGAAAGTCTGGCATGTACTCTGCACCGAAGCTGCGCAGTTGATCAGTTTATATATGTTTCAAGCATTCAGGTATATCAGTAAACAATTAATACATGTCATTGGTTATTAAACATACATATTCCAGAGGTGCCATCTAGAGCCTGAGAAGATGAGTTACTATCAGGCCTTTCTGACAACTTTACTCCCTATCATATCTCTTGGTACCAGAAAAATCCTCTTTTCTGCTGATTGAGGAATTCGACTAATGGCCTGTAATTGACAGGTTCTGGTACCTGTTATCCCTCCTGGGCCTCTCATCTCACGTTATTGAGAGGGGCCCACATTCTTGGCTTTGGCATCCATTACCTCTTGGCCGAGAGGCCTTCCAATTCTGAACAATTCTTATTTCAGTCCTGCTGGTTTTAGATTCTGTTAGGGACCTGAACCAAACCACTTTGAATCATACTTTGATACACACTCTTTTTTAAACTTATTTGTAGGCCTGGATTAAACAATTCATTATCAACACTGCCCACCCCCCGCTCTGCTTTTTCTGTGTATCAAGCACATAATCTCATCTCTCTCTCTCTCTCACACACACACACACACACTTCAGAATGTGAAACCTGCTGTGGATTTTGCACTAGCTGGATCCCCCCATTGTTCACAGCCGTTAGAACCCTAGAATGCCAGGATTTTTTATTTTATTTTTTTAAAAAACAGCAACAACAAAAGTCATTATTAGATGGAGCTCTGGACTGGAAGTAAACTGCAGGGTGAAGCAAGTCTGCTCAGAAGTAAAATTGAGAGGATTGGCTGGCAGAGCTGACACTCCCCAAAGTCACTCCCAGACAGGCAGACGTACAGTCACTCCCCTCCATCTCATGCTTGGGTCTCTCCACAGGGCTCTACAACAATGCTAGAGAATCACACCCTACCATTTCCCTCACTCTTCCAAAGTACAACTTTTTAAAGAATTTTAATTATGTATTAAAGGCCAATTGTCATGAAAAACAGCTGAATAATGCTGCTGGCTATATCTGAACAACATTACTGTTACCATATTGAAGGTGCTGTATATTCCCCGTTCATCTGAATTTCCCCCAACTCTAATCCTAGTGGAGCAGGAATAAATTGTCATCTGGAAAATGTCCTGATTATTGTTCATGGAGTGTCAATAGTAATCAAATTTGTCCATTTGCTTCTGACCTTTGTCTCTTCTCCTTTGTGTCATGATTATCATTTTATTACTTTATTTATTTATTTATTTATTTATCAAATTTGTACACTGCCCCAAACTTATTGCAAGCCATTATTTTAAGCTGTGTGAACCACCTTGAGAACATTAGCAGAAAAGTGGCTGCCATAGAGAATTGCAGGTGCAAGAGGTGAAACTGTAGACTTAACATATACATCTATAAAGTGTTACATATAGGTCAGGTCTTTGTTTCATTCAGATGCTCAAGCTGCCTTTCTTCCTAAGTGGCAAAAGAGCATCTTGTAATTGTTGGCAAACTTTTGCCTTACATGGACCCCGCCTCCACACACACACCTGCTTTTCCAAGGGGCAAAACTATCATTGGTTGACCTTTGTTTCACCCCTGCCCTATAGTTTAATAGTGGTTATGCCAATGTTTCACTTTCACAGGCAAGCTCCTAAAACTGCAATGCAGGATTCCACAGTACATCTTCCGCCAGGAGGGCCTGCAGAAGGATCCTTGATTTCTAATACAAACGGGTGCTATATATGATGTTGGGCATCTAATATCTTGCTTTGTGTGAGATTAGGCACCTAATTCATAACGTGCAAAATGTTGAACTGAAGCAGTATTTGCTTTGAACACTCCTAATTAAATTTGGCTTTAGCCAGTGGAACTCTTAAATCCAGTTTTGCCTCTAATAAATGCTAGAAACTAGGGCATCACATCAAGCCAATTATCAGGTCAAAGGCAATAAAAGCACTATTGGATCATTTTTCTCCAGAAGCAGTTCTGGATAAAAATTCCTCCAACAGCAACCAATTTGGTACTATACTGAATTGTATTGGTGTGGTACTGAATAAGATTGGAGGTTGGGACTTACCTTTACTAAAGAACCAACTTCTTTGAAGAAACCAGCAGCTTTCCAGCAGCTGCACTTGCAGCCAATCAAAATACTGCCTATTCTTTCCTTGTACAGCTCTATAATGCACCACGAAGGAAAGCATCATCATAACATTTTTTTAAAAAGAATAAATAATATTGCATCCTTTTCCTGGTGCCTTACTGGGGACGGTGGTGGGGGGCGGTGGTGGTGGAAATGGTCATGATATGTAACTGGAGGCTGCAGCCCTATAATTACTAGTACTGCACCAGCTAAAGGATGCAATATCATGATGTTGCTTCCTTTCCTAGTGCATTATAGGAAAGTACCAGAAAAGGAAAGGCAGCAGTTTGAAACACTGCTGCTGCAGCTGGCAGAAAGCAGCTGATTTCTTCAAATAAACTCTCTTCAGTAACCCACCCCCATTCCTCATCCAAATGCATCAAGCTGATAGTGATTATCAGCTTGCTGCAAACCTGACTACCCAGAGGCGTAACTAGGGAAAACGGCGCCCGGGGCAAGCACTGAAATGGCGCCCCCCCCCCAACATACATATGACTGACACACAAACTAAATACTGAACTAGGACCGGGGAGACCCGAGTTCAAATCCCCATTCAGCCATGAAACTAGCTGGGTGACTCTGGGCCAGTCACTACTCTCTCAGCCTTACCTACTTCACAGGGTTATTGTGAAAGAGAAACTCAAGTATGGAGTACACCGCTCTGGGCTCCTTGGAGGAAGAGCAGAATATAAAATGTAATAATAATGATGATAATTTCTTTGCTACAGAAACAGAAAATGCATCACCTTCTCATGTTTGCATCATATATCCCTGTATGGAGTATACTTCAGAGAAGTAGAAAAACAGAGCTATAAACCTTGTAATCATCACAAAGATTGTCAGCAACAATATTAGTTAGGAAAATCAAACTCTCAGAGAACACTGTGGAAATGTTTCATTCTTATCAAGACGCAGTTCTGAAGGAATTATTATTACTCTGCTGTAATGACCATCTGCTAACATCTGCTATAAGCTTGAAGTGGATAGTTACTCTCCAAAAAATCCCGCCAATGTTCAAGCACTGGCACCCCCGCACATGAACCACAAATAGTAAACACCCCAACCCCCCCCCCCCACTCCCAATCCAGGAACACGGAATGCCAGAAGCTGGATTTAAATAGTATGTGTAATCTGTTTCAAATGGCAAGTCTAGATAACTTTACTGGAAGAAAGTAGGGGCACTATTAAACTTTGGTTCCTATGGAACAAATAATGAACTGGGGCTTTCAATTAACTGTACTAAGGTATTGTAGGTTTGAGAGTACCAGGCCCCTGCACAGCATTAAAAATGCACTTCAGTTTGACTTTAGAGACTGTTCAAAGTAACAAACAAATGCACATCCAGCATTGTGAACTACGCATGTTTTACATTCATTATTTAAATACTTGCATTATGAAATTAAGTCTACAAATATATAGTTAGAAGTAGATGAGGCAATCTGGCTGCATCAAATCTAGTAGTTCAGTATCTGAACATCAAAGAGATCACAAACTCCTTCATGGGGTAATATATGAACAACTTTTGTTTGAGGAGTCTTCCTTAACATTTTTTATGCTTTGCTGTAGCCACAATTTCTGCTGATCCAGTTCCTTTCCTTTTAGTTCCAGATCTTCAATTTCAGCTTCAAGATATTTCAGTCTATCAGTCTCTTTTTAATTATAAACTACCCTTAGCTAGCTCGAAAGGGCGGTATAAAATTGAATTATTATTAATAATAATAATAATAATAATTACAGCAAGCACACAAAGGCCCATTGGCCTAGCATATGCTGTGAGCCTGCACTATGGACTAATTTCTGAAGCATGTCTGATGGTTCTACTGAAACAAGGGTAGTCCAGGAACTTTCTAGATTTGGATATGGCTATGGGGATGAAGAGTGTTTAATTCCCACCTTCTCCTGCCAGTGCTCCATACTAATTTGCAATTCTGTGCAGCTGCATTTCAGTAAAACCCAAACAAAACAGATCAATCACAGATTTTCTGCCTGATGTACAGTTTGCCCAAAGACAAGGGTTCCCAACAGAGACTGCACACTTTGGGGAGACCTTCTAAAAACCTTCACATTTCAAATGGCCCTTAACCCTGCAAAGGATTGTCAGCAACTCTGAAGAGCAGGAATGTCTTTGGTTCTTTTGCTCCAGTTTATTTATTTTTTAATCTGATCAATCTAATCAGATGGAGCTAAAACTAGTAGTGTATTGATTTTGGGAGGGGTGGGTTGGGGCTTGTGTGATCTTTAAAGCTATGAAGAACATTTGCAACTTGGAGAAGGGTTAGAGAAGGCACATCCAGAGAAGAATTAACATGATACTTCTTTGGAAGGAAGCTGTGGCGATTCCATTGTTGATTCAGCCATCCACCTTCATTTTATTATCATGCAACAGGAGCTGAGCCTCTCACACACACCCCACCCCCACCCAGCCACGGGAGCATTCCCTTTTTGTTAAAGTTTATGTTTGAAATACAATCAGTGCAAATGGCAAGCAGTTTGTAAACAATGAGGTAGGTTATATTCAAAATATGAAGTGTTGAGGACCTAAAAGCCATTTTTAAAAGGACACTTGGAGAGAGGGCACATTCATTTCGAGAGGAATTAACTTACATTTGGAAGGAAGCTGCTGCTGTTCCGTTTTGATAATTCACAGGCTGCTGACCACCTTAATTTAGCATGCATGAGTGAGCAAACAAAGGTGAACTGACTCCAGTCCCTCCCGACTCTCTCTCAGCTCCCTCCAAGGGCTCTGTCTTCAGCCACGTGCAGGCAGGCAGGGCCAGTCTTTTCCGTGGCAGCTACTCGTGAGTAGCTGTACTTACTCTTTAGCCATATGGCTTTTTTGTTTTAGAGCTTTTTTGTTTTTGTTCACTCACCCGCCCCCCCCCCCCGTGGCTGAGCTCTTCCTCCGCAGCGTGAGTCCGCTTCGGAGCACTGCCGGCAGTTCCCTCAGCTTTTGCCTCAGCTGCACTTGCTGCTCCTGGTCTCGGGGGCCTGCGGAACTCCGGCTCAGGAGCAGCAAGTTGGCCCTGTCGGAGGGGGGCTGCATCTTGATGGAGCCCCCGGCCATGCACTGCACACTACATTCTGGAGGAGCCTTCCTCCTCCAGCTGCCGGGGCTTGCTTGCACACACACTCACTCACTCGTGCGCGCCCAGGCGGCGCGCTGCACACACCCCTTTCGCTTACGATGCAGCGTTCCACGCCTCCCCAGTTAGCCCGGCACCAGGAATGAGGCTCAAACTGTGCGGGAAGGAAGCTTCCCCTGGCCACATTAGGCCAGGCAGGCAGGAGATGTTCAACCCACGTTCAATGTACCAGGAATCTCGCTCGCTTCCTCACTTTGCCCCTCCGCAGCAACACTCTCCCACCCTGCCTCGCTGCCGCCACGTGCAGAAGGAGCTGGGTCGCGGCGGCTGAGTGGCTGCATGGGGCTCCCTCGGAGCAGTGGGCAGGGCGAGAGGGAAGGCAGAGGGAGGGAGGCGAAGGCGAACAATCCCCGCCCGATCCAGCGGTGCAGAGCCACCCGGCGCCCTCCCTTTCCCCCACTTCCTGCTGCTCGCGCCGCCGCCCGCCGGGCTTCTCTAGAGGCGGCTGGTGTGGACGGTTGGCTGCTCAGTCGCTCGGTTGGTCTGTGTGGCGGTGGCGGCGGCCAAAAAAAAAAAATTGGTGGCAAAAAAAAAATTTTTTTCCCAGGAAATTTTCGGGCATTGGCAGGGGCACTTTTTGGCGCCCCCTAGCAAGTGGCGCCTGGGGCACGTGCCCCCCCTGCCCCCCCTATCGTTACGCCTATGTGACTACCCTCTGCATCATTAACACATGCCCCTGCACAGCCCTACCAGAAATACTACACTGATGTAGTCTGAGAAATCAGGAAAAAGGTAGCAGGAGGGAGAAATAGCTGGGCTTAGGATACAGAGAGATACATCAGTTGCTGTACAGATTTTAGCCTTGTAATAAACATAGTTGGAACCTAAGCTGTGCCTCAGTGAGATGACACAATGATATAGTTGCCAGATTGTCAGAATACCTATGATCATATTATCCTCTTGCTGAAGTTAATCTAAAAGTGTCCTGAGGAAAAGACCAAACATTTTCTGAGGCTATTCTCATGATAGGGGAAAATGGGGCAGCCTGTTCTTTCCCCATCATGAGAACCAGCGGGCTCACAAGCAAGCCTGGTGGTTCTCTGGTGGCTAGCCCGCCAAAGTAGCCCTCCCCTTAGCCCAGGTTAGTGGAGTGAGTGCTCTGCTAACCCGGGTTTTCTGACCGTGTGCTGCCATGGTGACGCTCCGTGCCATGGTGGCACATGAGGAGACCCGTGCAGGGCATCCTGGAACTTCTGGGGGCCGTGCAGCCCCTGAGCCCCACAGCCCCCACTGGCTCCATGACGGAGCTGGCAGTCGTTTGGGTTGCCGTTTGATCATCTGCAGGGAGAGTGGGCTAAGCCCGCTCTCCCCACAGAACCCCCTCCGGCGCTTCACACCGATTGTGTGAAGTGCCTCACTGACTTGATGCAGATGTAGTTCTTCCAGTCATTTAATCTTAGGTAGCTTTTTTTTTTTAAGGCTGTGAGTTTGTATACTCCCCTCTCCCACTATGAATTACCCTTCACTTCATTTTCAGAGCTAGCCATAACTCGTGTTATGTGTGCACCAGTCTCAGTGCTAACCAGACTTTGCTACACTTTACAGCCAGGTTTGGCAAACTCTGGTTTGTGCTAACCATCTCTGGCATTAATACCAATGCACATATAACACTAAGCATGGTTATCTCCAAGAAAGGAGGCAGAAGGAGGTAATATGGGGAGATGGGAGAAGGGTTGAGGAGAGGGAGCATGTGAACCAGCAGCACATTCCTGTGGAATGTTCCTGATCTCCTAGCCATGGTGAGAAAATTGGGACCTTTATACTTGTACTGTGCCACTATGACCTTAACCAGGTACAAATTAACCAAGGCACAAAACAATTTTGCTCTGATGCCTGCCTTGAACTATTTCTGAAGTATTATTCTTACAGTGGGAGAACTCTATCTTTTCAGACAAAACTTACTAAATATGAAAGGGGAAAAAAGACTTTTGTTATCTGATAAGTTTTGTCTGAGAAGAAAAAAGTTGCCTAATTGTCCAGGAAGCCCAAGAGAAAGCTCATAATTGCAAGAGCTGTAAATGAGAGGATGGCAGACAAATGGTAGCCCAAACATCAGAATTAAATATTTCACACTGATTACCTTAGAAAAGTGTTGCAAAGAAATTGAATATAATTGTCTGTCTGGATTAATTTAAATAATATGGGATCCAAAAGGTTATGTGCAGCTTTTCATAGTGAAAACTGCCCTTGAAAGTTCTGTGGACTGAAATAGAATTTTGTCATTTCTGCTATATTCCAACTCTATTCCTTTTCAGAATACTTCCAGAAATCTATTGTATTCCATTTCTTTCATGCCGTTTATATGCTCCCTCATGAATCTTCAGTTGCAATGATCTTTTTTCTCTCCCAAGTACATTTTTAAAAAGCAGTAATAATTGTATCCTTTGAGATAGTAATTAAAAATACTACATAGTGACTTGAAAATGAAAGGTAAACAGATAAACCAAGATTTTTGTGCTACTTTGCTAGATTTTTGTGAACACATTGAAGACCATATGTAAAGGCCTCTGTAGACTGTTCATTTTCTTGATGGAACAGGAAATCTTTTCAGCAGTTCTCCTATCTTATAGTGTGCAATGAAAATAGTTCCAAATTGCAATAGGGGCTATTGTAAGTCAATGCAAAGGAGAAGAAATGTGAATACAAGTAGGATAATGTGTTTAAATTTATTAGCTGATTTTAATGAAATGGTTTAATGAAGCATGATTCCAGTTGCAGAAGGTCTATGGGGGACACCATTTCCCTGTTTCTGAGGAAAGTGAAGGGAACATGAAGACTTCCTAGGAGGGGACCTGTGTATGAAAGGGCAACGGATCCTTGCTGGGCGGGGAGGGGGGGGAGAATCTGTTCCACTGTGACCTAGGATGGTGTTGCAAGGGATCACCCTGTCAAAGCAGTCCATGCAGACCAAACCAAAATCCTGCTCCACTGCCAGCTTGCTGCTGGTAAGCTAGGTCTCTCACTAGAGGTTCAGTCTACTAGGGAGGACCATGCAGCTGAAACCCCTAGGTCTCCCTGTAGACTACATACTCATGAGTGGAGCTAACCCAACAAAGCTTGTGTGGGGTCCCAAACTCTCAATAGTTAAAAATATATATATAGAAAAGAATCACTGCAACCCCACCCCCTTTTTTCTGTGCACCCAAAGGAGATTTTGACACTCTATATGTCAGAGCCTGGCCGTGCACACAGATGGGGGGGGGCATTGAGTGAGTGGGTGGATCTTTTAATCTATTCAAAATTCCTAAGTCTGGCCTGGCCTGGCATTGCATCATATGCAGATCTCCTGGGAAAGGGGATCTGCCAGCTCTGGGCCCCCTTTCCCTAACCTTTCTGTGAAAAAAATAGAATTTGGCTCCTCAAGAATTCCTGGTTGGTGCTGCCTTTTAAACCTGATCCCGGGCACCACACCACCAGCCATTTGTTCCCCTCCCAGTGATGTGATGGGGTGCCTTGATTATGTTGCCACCTAGAGTGTTTGTGTTTGTGAACATACATCATTGCTGCTTCCTCCTTGGGGAGCAAAGCACTTAGTGTCCATCCTATCACCCCATCCCCTTCCCCTCCTACTTGCCAGGTTGTGGGGGGGGAGCAAGGGACAAAGTGGGAAGAGGGAATGCCCTTGTGTGACTACGCTGCTTGTGAGGCTGACAAGTCTGGGGTGGGATGTGGTGGTGTCCCGGTTGGCGGGCAACTCTATAGCTGGATAGGTGACAGGAGGGGCGGGGCTGGTGCTCAGAGAGGTGACCAGTGAGAATCACAGAAGCAATGAAGCGGCTGCAATCCCTGGCACATTTGTGCCACCACCACTTTGCAAATCGTTTGAAAATCAGCACAAACCCATGATTATAGCAGCATTTGGGATCAGACATAACTCTTTAGTGACCAAACCAGTGGTCTTGGTGGCAAACTTTTGTGCAAACTGAAGGTTCAATTTGGAGGTTGTCAAGGCAAACTGCAGATCATTTTTGCTGCAAAATCATGGTTTTATGAATTCAGACATACTGGAGTTCCAACCAATGCCCCATTTAACTCCGATTTCATGCCATCTCTGAACTCGGCCATAATGTATGAATCAGTTTTTTTCTACATTGGTGATATAGTTCAACTTAAATAAAACAAGAAATACACACAATGTACAAGACAATTGTGTGATATTCCTAGTGCCATCTGCCGACGATCTACAGCAATCCATGAATAAACTGATTTGTTTCCAAGTTCGAATAAAAGGAGTTTCAAAAGACACAGTTTATTCACAGAGTATGGTAGACTGCCAGCATTTCATGCTAAGAATAGTATGCTAAGAATGTCCTTGTATGTTTTGTGAATTTAGTGAAATAGTGAAACATGGAACTATATGACCTGTCGCATTTATTTACCATCACAGTTTTGCAGATGCATATGTATACAAGGCGCACTGAGGAAATTCTACCCTGACACTCAGTTTTCCAATTCTGAGTCTCAGAAAATCTGTCTGCATATTTACATGTTGAGTTGTTCTATGTCAATTGTTTCATGTCAATTGTTTATTTCAGTAAAGGGACACAGGTGGTTTCCCCCCACTCCTTTTTTATGTTTTCATTTGGAGTTCTACTGCATCATACATTTTGCACTTTATAAAGATATATGAACAAGCATGTTCCTGCATTAGTGTTTTGGTTATGCAAGTGAAGATCGAATTCTCAAAAGTTAGGTGTATATAGACATCATGTACATAATCATGCTAGTGTGACCCATGAAAAGCAGCTTTGTTCAAAGCATGGTGGATTTTAGTAGGACATATTTAGAAGTGATGAAATTACAATATTTGACCTCAATTCCTTCCTTTACCACTCTGCCTTGTCAAATTCCTGCCTTATGTTAGCTATGAGCTGAACCCTACAAGTTAAAAATTCTAGTTGCCAATATAGAGATGACAATTCAGTCTTAATGTTGCCCTCTTTTGTTCATTAATTGCCACATAGGCTCACCGTGGTCATAAAAGAACAAACCCAGATTCAGTGTCAAAACTCTAATTTCTTTAGAATAAAATAGCATGGGTTTCTTGAAGCAGTAGATATACTATATACATCCTAGAAAATAGAATAATACCAACATAACTGAAAGCAAATATATTTCCAGAGAGCAAATGAACTTTCAAATATAGTAAAACGATCTAGAAAAAAGAAACAAGACTTAAGAAACAAATAATATGACAAAAGAATGGCATGCCAAATGAAGCATATAGATCATACACAAACAGTGGAGATATTAACTCATGATGTATTTGAGTACATGACAGTGCCAGACAATATTTGAAATCAAATAATAACAACAAATGCTAATAAACTAAATATTTATCTAAGCCTTACTCTGCTTCTATACTATCGCTATATCTATTTGCCTCCATACATGACCTTCTGCCCTCTACTTAAAAAACTCTAAAATTACAAGGGAGGTCATAATTAGCCAATGGAAAAGACCCAGTGATGCTGGACTGGAAAACAACCATCTTACTAGTGGGCAAGAAAGTGATACTGATTAAAAGAAAGCACAGAGATAGTCTTTAGAGGAATACTGGAAACAATGGTTGACATCTTTACTAAATTTACTTAGAAGTCCCATAGAAGTTAAAAGGACATGTAAGGCATTGGAGAGGCAGGCGGAGCAACATGATTCAGACAAAATGACCATATCTAGAACAAGAAGAAGGCAAGGGGAAGAGGCATGCAGAAATTTAAAAAGTGAATCTTGTTTAGGAGATAGTGCCTGAAAAAGAAGGGGGCTGAGAAATAATTAGAGGAAATTAGGAGATTCCTAAAAAGGAAGGGAAGCAAAGCAAAGTTGTCCCCATCTCAAAGTGCTCCCAGTAGGCACCCAATGGAATAGGCCTTCCCAGATATCAGATCTCTCACCTTTGTATATCATTTTCCCTGACCGAAAAAGTTTATGAAGCAATGGAGGAAAACCTTGCATTTTTGGCTGTGCTATTTAAGGGATGAAAAATCACCTGATGTCCCTCATCATTAGAAAAATGCTATTCAGTAAAAATGTCAGAGAAGCAGCTCAATCCCACAGCCTTGACACTTTTCAAGGCCAACTATATGCAGGTGTTTTATTATATAAGCAGCATCTTTCCCTCTGTCCAAGGCAAAAGTCACACATTGGTGAATTAAATCAGCCTTGCCTTTTAGCATCTGTAGCAATAATAGTCTCACAGCTGAAGAGCCTGATGATATTTTGGGCATAGTTTCACATGCCATGAACTTTCAGGCCAACTACTTCTCTCAGAGTAACACAAGTTGGAAGAGAGTCAAATAGGGATTTCTGGCCCAGATTAATACAAGTGATGCACTCTCTGTTTGGAAAGTTTAAAATCTAGGAGGATTTGTTGTGGAGTCATTTTTTCAGTTTATCACTAACTAGAAAATGACAATCATCGTTCAAATAGAATGTCAGTGATACTGAAAGCACTATGTTACATTTATATTGGGGTGTGCATGGAACTGGCTGGTCCAGTTTGGTTTGAGTACGAACTGGACCCAATCCAGACTGGACCAGTTCAGTCCAGCACCCATTTGAAATCCCCCCCCCAGTTTTGGGGGGGGGCAGGTGGCAAGCTTTAAAAAAACACACCACACACACACACACACACAAATTCAAACTTACCCTCTCTGGGGGAGTTATTCAAAGCTGCTGCAGCAGGGGAGTGTCTGCAGAGGTTCCCCCTCCCCCATCAGCCTCCCTTAGTTGCAAAATTGTTCTTTGGCTCATTTGGGGGCCTTTCCGCCTAGTGCGGTGGCCATTTTGGAGGCCACCACACCTGCACAATGGGCCTCAGGCTACACAGTGGGCCTCAGGCCATGCCCCCAAATGGGCCAAAGAATGGCTGATTTTGCAACTAAGGGAGGCCAGTGGGGGGAAGGGAAATTTCCATGGGACCCCCACCACCACCACCACCACGGATAACTCCTCTGGAGGGGGTAGGTTGCAGTGAAGAAGATGCACTTCAAATGGTCAATAACGCGAAACTATTCAACACCAATGAGACAAAGCAGGCCTACAAGAAAGAACAAGTCAAGAACCGAGCAGAAAAATGGAAAAATTAGCCCCTGCATGGTCAATATTTGCACAATATAAGTGGAAAATCAGACATCAGCAAGACCTGGCAATGGCTTAAGAATGGTTGCTTGAAGAAAGAAACAGAAGGTTTAATACTGCCTGCGCAAGAACACGCACTAAGAACAAATGCAATAAGAGCAAAAGTCAAAAAATCCACAACAAACAGCAAGTGCCACCTTTGTAAAGAAGCAGATGAAACAGTGGACCACCTGATCAGCTGTTGTAAGAAGATCGCACAGACTGACTACAAGCAAAGGCATGACAAAGTAGCAGGGATGATACACTGGAACATCTGCAAAAAATACAAGCTACCTGTAGCCAAGAATTGCTGGGACCATAACATTGAAAAAGTTGAAGAAAATGAAGATGTAAAAATATTATGGGACTTCCGACTACAAACAGACAAACATCTGCCACACAATACACCAGATATAACTGTAGTCGAGAAGAAGAAAAACAAGTTAAAATAATCAACATAGCAATACCAGGGGATAGCAGAATAGAAGAAAAAGAAAAAATCACCAAATACAAAGATCTACAAATTGAAATTGAAAGGCTGTGGCAGAAAAAGACCAAAATAATCCCAGTGGTCATTGGCGCCCTGGGTGCAGTTCCAAAAGACCTTGAAGAGCACCTCAACACCATAGGGGCCACAGAAATCTCCATCAGCCAATTACAAAAAGCAGCTTTACTGGGAACAGCCTATATTCTGCAACGATATCTATAACAATTGACAATAAAATTCTGGCATCCCAGGTCCTTGGGAAGGACTCGATGTCTGGATAAAACAAACCAGTCAATAACACCTGTCTGACTGTGTAAACAAGAAATAATAATATTAATTAACAAAATAATTAATTAACAAAAATAATAAATTAACAAAATAATAATAATAATAATAATAATAATAATAATAATAATAATAATAATAATAATAATGGAAAATGGAAAAATAAGCCACTGCATGGTCAATATTTGCACAATATAAGTGGAAAATCAGACATCACCAAGACCTGGCAATTGCTTAAGAATGGCAACTTGAAGAAAGAAACAGAGGGTTTAATACTGGCTGCATGAGAACAGGCACTAAGAACAAATGCAATAAGAGCAAAAGTTGAGAAATCAACAACCAGCAAGTGCCGCCTTTGTAAAGAAGCAGATGAAACCATGGACCACCTAATCAGCTGTTGTAAAAAGTGCACACAGACTGACTACAAACAAAGGCACGACAAGGTAGCAGGGATGATACACTGGAACATCTGCAAAAAATACAAGCTACCTGTAGCCAAAGATTGGTGGGACCATACAATTGAAAAAGTTGAAGAAAATGAAGATGTAAAAATATTTTGGGTCTTCTGACTACAAACAGACAAACATCTGCCACACAATACACCAGATATAACTGTAGTCGAGAAGAAAGAAATGCAAGTTAAAATAATCGACATAGCAATACCAGGGGCTAGCAGAACAGAAGAAAAAGAAATAGAAAAAATCACAAAATACAAAGATCTACAAATTGAAATTGAAAGGCTGTGGCAGAAGAAGACCAAAATAATCCCAGTGGTAATTGGCGCCCTGGGTGCAGTTCCAAAAGACCTTGAAGAGCACCTCAACACCATAGGGGCCACAGAAATCACCATCAGCCAATTACAAAAAGCAATTTTACTGGGAACAGCCTATATTCTGCGATGATATCTATAACAACAGCAACAACACTGACAATAAAATTCAGCCATCCCAGGTCCTTGGGAAGGACTCGATGTCTGGATAAAACAAACCAGTCAATAACACCTGTCTGACAGTGTAAATAAATAAATAAATAAATAAATAAATAAATAAATAAATAAAATCATGAACCCCCTGAACTGGCCGAGGTGGAGGTTTTGGGGTTGGTCTGGGGTTGGACCGAACAGGGGATGATTTGGTTTGACCCTGAATAGTCAAACCAAACTGGTTCAATGTTGAACACTTTTGATGTCAAACCTGTTTGCACATCCCTACACTTAAATAATTAAAATGTTGCCTTCTGTGTACTGTGCACCTCAGTCCTTGCCTGATTCTATTACCCCATGCTATGCATTTGACATGTCTTAGATTTTTATTTGTATTTTCATTTTGAATGCATGGATGTTCTATGGTCATTAAACTCCATTTTGATTTTTTGTTGTGTGCTTTCCTACTGAGTCACAATATCATAACACACGTAGAGGCTACAATGAATTTTATTCTTGCTCTCAGTTACTGAGGTGGAGCTCTGGAACCCATAATCATAACTACTTGGGCATTTAGGATATACAAGAAGAGTCACAGCTGTAGAGTCTAACAAATGATTATGTATGAAAAGATACAGAAAACCAATGATCCCTGTGGTTTGCCTGATTATGTGAACTTGCAGCACCACACACTATTTTGCAGAGGGATATTGGGAGAGTATCCAAGAAGCCTTTTGTTATCTTGAACTAAACATGTCCATATGTCAACTTCTCAAAAAATCATTGTTCAGTAAAGGAGGCATTTCTCACACACAGCCCTTCAGAACATACATATAATAGACGCCGATTATCTTCTGCCAGCTAGGGATATTTTAGATGATATAGCCATATAATCCCATCTGTCACTCAATTTTAGTGCTCTCGTGAACCAGAATAGCAATAAGAATTGAATTGTGATTGGATACATTCATATTTCCTTTGCATTCTGCTATCTGCTTGGATGGTTGGTATGCGGTGTAAGTATTACGGCTACTCTGCCATTTACCTTTTCCATTTCTGTATATAAAGCATGTGCTTGATATACAAGGAGGCAATCTGAAGAATGCAAGCTCTTGAAAAGGAAAGAGTCCTGCATGAATGAAAGAATCCTGCAGCTGCCATTGGTGGAAATTGATATTGTATATACCTGTGGGTAGGGACATTGCTAGGTAATTAAAGGATTACCTAGGCTTGGGCCTACGTTTGATAATTAAACTAGAGAAAATGGCTGATGAAATTCAGGGCTCCAAGCAATTCATTGGGGGCCTATGCCCCATAGGTCACCCCTAATGGCTCCTCTAAAATGTAAATATAACAAGTCTGTCAGAAACAGACTTATCCTATCCTGGAATGCAAGCTCACTATATGCTACCTCAGCAATTCAGCTTTTTTTGGTTCTAGCCTTCCATCAGTTCCTTTAAAAGGAAGTAGGAAGAGGCACTTTGGGTGACTAGCTGACAGCTCCTCTTACAATGCCTTGACTTCCTGAATCATGCCAAGGCCCCTCTCAACATATTTCTGAGGCTCCCACCATTGCTACTTTATTCATAGTGAGAAAGTGAAGAAGGTTATGGAGATGATGATGATGATGACAACGACAATGAACTTCTCTAAAATGAGGAGTTTGGTGAAAAGAAAATTGAAAGGGAAAATCAAGAGAATAAATTTGCTCCAGAATTCACGGAGTTTATTTAAAATCACGTGTTTTTTTTAAAACCACTTATTTATAGGGATGTGCCCGAAGTTGCTTCAGCACCAGTGGGGGTAGTTCTTTAAGGGCTGTTCTTCCACCGCATTTCCCCTGCCGGTGCTCAGTTATTTTCAAGCCCCTCGGGGCGGCAGCGTTCTTCCCTGCCGCCCCGTTGTCCTCATCTGCCAGAAGTGGCCAGAAGTACCAATTGCGCGTGTGACCGTCGCCTTTATAATGGCCTCCGAAATGTTTTGGGCTCAAACCTACTTATTTATTTAAAACCACAATAATAGAAACCCAGTGATAATGTATATCAAAAAGGAGGAAAGGTACCACCAAGTCCAGAAGGACGCCAGCATGGCTAACAAGTAAAGTCAAGGAAGCTATAAAGGGGAAGAAGACTTCCTTCAGGCATTGGAAGGCCTGCCCAAATGAAGAGAACAGAAAGGAACACAAACTCTGGCAAAAGAAATGCAAGGAGAAAATAAGGGAGATGAAAAGAGAGTTTGAGGAACATTTAGCTAAAAGCAAAAACTTCTTTAAGTACATCAGAAGTAGGAAACATGCCAGGGAGGCGGTCAGTCAATTAGATGATATGGAGGTTGTAGAGGAGCTAAAAGAGTTCTTTGTATCCATCTTCATGGCAGAGGATACTGAGTGTGTACCTATGCCTGAAGTGAGCTGCTCAGGAACAGAGTCTGAAGAACTGTCAGATATAGGTGATGAGAGATGACATTCTAAACTGTCTGGGAAAATTAACAAATTACCAAAATTAACTCATATAGCCAGATGGCATCCACCTGAGAGACCTTACAGAACTCAAATGTGAAATTGCCAACCTCCTTTCAAAAATATGTAACTTATCAGTACAGTCAGGGTTTGTACAAAGGACTGGAAAGTAACCAATGTAACACCAATTTTCAAAAAGAGATTCAGGCAGGATCCGAGAAATTGCAGGCCGGTTAGCTTAGTGTCAATGCCAGGCAAACTGATTGAAAGCATTCAAAGATAAAATTGTCAAGCAGATAGAAGAACAGGTCCTGCTGAAGGGAAACCAGAAGGCTTTTGCAAAGTTACATCTTGCCTCATCAACCTTTTGGAGTTCTTTGAGAGTGTCAATAGGTGTGTGGATAAAGGTGGTCCATTTGACATACTATACTTGGACTTCCAAAAAGCTTTCAACAAAGTTCCCCATCAAAGACTCTTGAGAAAATGTAGCAGTCATGAGATAAGAAGATAGGTTCATGTGTGGGTTGGTAACTGGCTGAGGGACAGGAGACAGAACATAGGTATAAATGAACAGTAGATGTGTGCAACAGGTTCAAATTTGAGCTGGTTCAGTTCAAAGTTTCAAACTAGGGATGTGCATTGAACCTGGGCAGGGTGGTTCGATTCCAGCAGGGGTGCCGCTTTAAGGGCAGGGGAGGGTGCACTTACCGTCCCCGCCGCTTTCCCTTGCCAGCGCTCATTGCCGGTAAAAACCTTTGGGGTGGCAGCGTACCTCCCTGCCGTCCCTTCCCCCTCCTCAGCCAGAAGTGGCCAGAAGTACTGGGTGCGCTTGTGCACCTAGGCTCTGAGGTGCTACCAGTCCTGTAGAACTGGCACCCTATTGGTCCTGGGGGAGGGCAAGGGTGGAGGCTCCCAAAGGAAGGAAATTAAACTTCTACTTAAAGCCAGCCTCTGGGCTTGGAAAAGCACTCTTTCCTGAGAGAGCGAGAGCTCCTTGCTGCTGCTGCTTTTCTGGCTATTGTGGTTCTGCTGCCTGTCTCTGCTCTTTGCTAGTGAGTGGTCTCTGTCCTCCTGCCCTGCCTGTTTTGCCCCGACCCCTGCCACTCCTCTCCTCTCCAAAGTAATTTTTCCTGGCTGTTTTTGGCTGGCTATGTGCTGCTGTCCCTTTTGGATTTTTCTTTCTTTCTGCAGTCTGAGTTGAGTATCTCCTTCTGCCCAATGTGCCTTCGGCCCAGCTAGCCAGTGCCGAGCAGGGGTGGGTGGTATAGGCCTTTGGCCTGAGCCGCCTCTGGCCCCATTTTTTGGATCCTCCCAACAACCCCTTCCCCCACCCTCTTTTTGCTGACTGTTCTTCCACCAGCATTTTATTTTATTCAGTGTTTATCTTTTATTTTGTGTGTCTGGTTGGTTGGGTACCTGGAAGGCTGCCCTCCTCCACTCCGCTGAGCTTTTTTTCCAGGGCTTTCCCCACCGACCAGTGTATGGAGCAGAAGCCTCTTCAGGATGACGAGGAGGTGTAAGTGACTGCTTTTGAGTGCCCCCTTTGTCCTTAGTTTTTATGAAATAGGGCCTCCTTGGTTGGGTTTGGGGGAGATATTTTTTCTGTGCTTTCCTTTGCAGGCTGTTTCTTGTTTTTGCAGATCCTCTTAGTTGCCTCTCATTGTATTGTGGTGGTGGAGTGGGTGGGTAATTAAGGTTTTTTTTTTGATAAGGTGTTTTAATGTTTAGATTCCCCCCCCCACACACACTTTTTTAAATTAAAAGCCCCCCAGGGATGTCTGAGCATTGTGTGGCAAGCAAGGCTCAGAGCAGGGTAGCAGGCAGAGGGGGTAGGGGTATTCCAGCTGGTGTCAGAGGCTGGGTGGGGGGCAGAGAAGATGTTACAGGGTCCCACAAGTCCCTGATGTGAGTGAATTCTTTGCCCCAGGTGAGCAGTTGTTGTGAAGGCTCTCCTATCCGAAGGAGCCTGCTGCCGCTGAGCCAGGTCCAGATGCACCCCCAGTGCTGCTGCCCGATGCAGAGCCTGGCAGTGTGGGGGGCTTTCCTGCCAGGGAAGCTGCTTCTGTGGCAAGGGTGGAAGGCAGAGGCTTGATGTTTGGGAGTACAGCCAGATTGTCCCTCTGACTTGTGCCCCCCACAGCTCCTCTTGCCACTCAGTGGGGGGGGGGGGCTGATGATGCCCAACCAGTCATGGTGGAGTCCAGTTCTGGGTCCTCTGGGGTCAGGTCTGACTCCAAGGAAGGGTCTCCTGCTGTGAAGGAGGTGCCCCCTCAGCCTCAGCCAGACCCTTCTGGCATGCAGGGTGGGGGTGGCGGCGGCGGTGGGCAGCCAGAAGCCCCCCTAGGTCTGCCATCACAAAAGAGGCCCAAGATTAAATCCAGGATGTCAGAGGCCACCCAGAGCAGTGATGTTTGGCAGCATTTTGAGATCCCTCAAAACACCCCAACTGCTGCTTGCTGTGTTCACTGCAGGGCACAGGGCAGTCGGGTGAAGGATGCTAATCATCTGGAGACAACTGCCATGTAGCAACGCATGCAGCGGTGTAATTCAGATCTCCTCGCCTCTGCTGGCAGCAGTAGTGCGCTTAGTATGCCTGTGACTAGCACTAACAAGGGCCATGCAAAGGCTTCCCTGAAGCAGGGCACACTGCTAGTCAAGCAGTAGACACAGTCATCGGGCAGGAGGCATCCTGGTCACGTGGACCCACATCTCCTCACCCGCCTCATAGGGGAGATTATGGACACTGATGACCAACCTTTTCAGGTGGTTGAGAACCCCGGCTTCTGCCGGATTATCCAGATGCTTGCACCCAGCTACATGATCCCCTCATGAACCACATTCAGTCAGACCATGGTTCCCACCCTGTACATGAAGTGCAGGGAGCTCGTGTCGGCCTCGCTGCATGCAGTGCCAGCTGGCAGCAGTGTGCATCACTGTTTCACCACTGATTGCTGGAACAGTGTGAGTGGTGTGCATACTGCTTTCCTGGCACTAACTGCTTACTGGTGAGACCCGGAGATAGGGGGTAACCTCTGGTGCTGCCTCTGGCTCCAGTATGTCCCATACCACATTTCAGCTCAGGTGGGATATCTTACATATGGAGATCTTGGATTTCAAGCACACCAAGGAGGAGGTGGCAGCCATACCATCCAACCTGAGGGGCCCATCATCTGCCAGTACCTCAGCAATCATTCTATCTTGTCTATCCATGTAGTTTTCTTAGTAAAATACAGGAGAGGTTTACCATTGCCTTCTCCCACACAGTATGAAATGATGCCTTTGTTGTTGTCACTAGAGTGACCGACTTTCCTATATCCCTGCTGCTAAAGCAAGTGCCTGCTTGCTTTAGCTGGACAACTGGGATACCTTCATGCCTTGGGTGATCCTACTGGAAGTATACCTCCCAGCATACTTTGCTCATCCCTCCCAGGAACACCACTCTCCGCCATGATGAGGCAGCATATCAGGGCGTGGCGGGGAGTGGGGGATAAGTACACTGCACTTGAATAAATGTGAAATGATGAATGAGAGAAAATACTGATCAGACATTTGGTACATTTCTTATCAAGAGTGAGGCGCAAGGTTTAAATTACAGAATGCTCAAACTCCCTAAGAATACTTTGTTAGTCTTATTGAAACTCTTTACGTTTCCCTTAAACTTTGTGAAATGTTTTAAATAGGGACCTCCACATTCACTTTAAATGTTGTTTTAGGTGTAATTCAGTCTATGAAGTTATAATTTTAGGTAGAATGCCAGTCTATGAACATATAAACCTTCCTTGAGGAATGTTATTAGTCTTATCAGTACTCCTGTACTGATGATGAAGAACCTTCAAATGTATCCAATTTGAGGTGAAATTATTTGGCAGCTGTACGGATACAAATACGAGAAATATTTATCTACCACTTCTCAACAAAAGTTCCCAAAGTGGTTTACATCGATATAAATAAATAAAATGGCTCCTGTCCTCAAAGGACTCACAATCCTAATAAAAACAAATCATAAGATAGGCACCAGCAAGAGCCACTGGAAGGATGCCACTTAAATTTCACTTTAAGGTGAAATTCGTTGGCAGCTGTAGTTTAATTATTTATCTGGCAGCATGAGGAAATCAGCTAAGTGACAAAAGGACTCCCTGAGAACAAAACTTGATGTGTTTGTACTAAATCTGCACAGAATATTCTTGATTTTGATACTGGCTTCCAGGCGCGTAACGATGTTTGGGCAAGGGGAGACAGTCGTCTGGGGGCCCCACAGCTTAGGGGGCACCCAAGAGACATGTCACGTGCCTCTCCTACCCAGCGCTGGCCCCAGCTTCCTTGATTAACAGTATTTTTAAAAAAATGTTAAAAAAAATTTCCAACTTTGTTCAGGAGCATAACAACAAGCCATTATCTTCCCCCAAGGAGACATGCCTGGAAAGCTCATGGCATGTTTTCCCCACTGCTACCCAGGACATGGTGGCCCTGGCACAGCACCATTCACCAACTTCAGGGGGATCGCGGCCACGTGGCCACTCTCCAAACTGGCCGGCTGAGGTCCAGCTGCCCTCCAAGCCCTGAGCTGCACCCCATTTTCTGCTCCCACAATGCTCTGGGGTGCTCTCATTTGCATGCCTGCCTGCCAGCCACAGCTTCCTGCTCACACAGTCCCACCCCCGGCATCTGCTTAGCGAGGCTTTCCGAGGAGTCAAGGGATTCCTTGATCGCGTTAGGCAAAAGTTTCAAAAATTTTCAGAGGCTGATCCAAATTTGCAGCCCCTCAGGGGTGAAGACAGAGAGAAAACTTCAATCCCTCACTTCCATTTCTTTTGGAGGGAAGAGGAATGACACTTCTGCAGGTAGTAAAATTGAAGGTGTGGGTTATGGGTTTAGCCGGGGAGCAGAGTTCAGCAGAATAAGAGGGGAATCCTTAAATGCTAAACGGGGCTCTCCACCCCTATCTCCCCCGTAAACCTGAGCTCCACTTTTAGATTTCATAAAGTGCAGGCAGTTGGGGCTCCTAAAACAAGCCCCACCCTTCCTCCTCTGGCTTTTTGCTTACCTCTGCCTGAGAAATTGTTCTGTAGGATTAGAAAGAAAACTTACTGTTTGACACTCGTTTACTTTGGGTTGGTCCTAAATAAACCTCATTTTGGTTTGCAGATTTTCTTTCTGCTCCTACACCAGCTCCTAAGATTTTGGAAAAGACACCCCCCCCATTTCCCCCCCTTTTTTAAAAGTGAAGATTGGCAATATACAGACATGCCCCGTTGCCACAGAAGATTGTTTTAACAGGAATTGTAACGCAGGCAGGACTATGTGGAGACAACCCAAAGTAATTGAGTGACATCCATCAAGCTATAAAAAAGGAAAGGAAAGGTTGTGGTCGAGTTGGTGTCCACTCCTGGCAACCCAGAGCCATGTGGTTTCCTTGGTAGAATGCAGGAGGGGTTTACCATTGCCTCCCCTATGCAGTATGAGATGATGCCTTTCAGCATCTTCCTATATCGCTGCTGCCCGACGGGGGGGGGGGGGGCATTTAAGAATCTTGTCTCAGGGCCCACTCCAACCTGGTTACACCCCTGCTGGCTTCTGAAGTAGCACATCTGACATAGTAAAACATTATTGAAAACTAGTCACCTTGCTAAATCCATGTTCTTTTGATGCTCTTTGGTTCCTTGGCTGCTCTTTCTTCTCAGCATTGTTTTGGTGCTCCTTCTTTGCCCTCACTGTTCTTGTCCTCATTTCCCCAGCTTCTGTTTAACCTGATTATTTCGTTTGCAAGGATCCATTATGATAGTACATCAGAGACAGATTTCTGGTAGCTGTAGAAACATCACATGGGTTGCCACAACCAATAGGATTAAACAGTGACATGAACAAAAGGAAGCAGAGGATCGTGAGGTCAAAGAAGAATGATCATGGCATTGAGAATACCGAACACCTTGAATGTGTGTTTCAAAAGCATGAGGAACCTTTTTTTCAGTTTCAGCTCAGCCCAACTCAGGGAGGAAAAAGAAAGAAAGACAGTATTCTTGAACTGAAATATGCATGTAGGCACAATAGCAGCAGGAGTTGCTTGTTTAACATAATTCTGCATCACTTAAAAGAGAAAGGCAAATGAAAAATTATCAGCGATGTATTAGTATGTATATTTACACATTAATTATTTTCTACTGCCCTGAATGTTGTTCAGCAACAGAGCCCATTTTTTTCTTCCTGTTGATTGATTCTGAGGAAAAACCCTCTACATCCTCCCCCACTTTAAGTAGCTTGGTTGAAAGAAGAGCTGACAGGAATTTTGATGGGAAAACAGCAAAACAAGAAGTGCATCTTGTGCTTGTGGGAAAGAATATTAGCCAGACTTTGTTGTTGCATGAGAGAAAGGAGTGGGGAAAGGGTGGGGGGGGGGAAACAGGCACTGAAGGCTTTCATAAGATTATTCTGATAATACCAATTTAATCCATTCTGTGCTTATAATAAAATTACTTACAACAACACGGGCTTTTGCCAGTCTCACCTTGAAGTGTGGAGCCAAATTTCGATCCCAGCTCCATTGTGTACATTGGGAAGAGAGACAAGAGAACAAATCATTACAAATCTTTTTTGCTGTCATGTGTCCAAGTCCAGATGCCACAGAAAGTGATTCTAAGGCAGAGGAGATCTCTATAGATACAGTGACTAAACCAGGGCTTCAGAGGCTACTGGTTTAGGGGTTCCTGAAGAGGCTTCTTATGCACATATGCATGGATGCATTACACCTTCCATTCGCAGATCCAGTGGATGTGTTGCTTCAGTGGCATCATAAACTTTGTCTCTCCTGTTATATATGGTAAGGGTATATAATGATAAGGGTATTCTGGGAAATAGAACAAGGGTATTCTGGGAAGCAGCCACACAAAAGTGGTAACCACACTGCTAAGGGAGAATATAAACTGGCCGCAGAGACCACATGTATCCTTACACCTGATAAGTAGGGATGTGCGAAACAATTCGGGTACAAAATGATTTTTTCATTTTAAAAAAAACACCCCTTTGCCCGATGTCTTTGAAATATGGGTGGTAGCTTCCTTGCACCCATTGGGTACTATCACCCACCACAACCCACTCTGGGCACCCTAGTGCCCCCCCCATGGAGTTATAACTAAGGCTGCTGAAATCCCCATTATTCCCTATAGGGAAAAGCTTAAAGATGCACCAACTTCAAAAATTCTTTAAATATCACCCTTTTGCCCAATTTCTTTGAAATATGGGTGGTAGCTTCCACCCATTGGGCACTACCACCCACCCCACTCCCCCCACCCCGAATTGATTCAGATTCAGAAGATTTGGGTGCAAATTGAATCTAGGGTGATTCAAGAGGGCAGATTTGGACCCAAAACAAATCGGGGGTACAAATTGAATAGAAAAAATTGATTCATGCATATCCCTACTGATAAGGGAGATCCCATTTCCCAGACTCCAGATACCTCAAACGGCCAGTGATTTAAGGTAGAAGAGGTTTCTATGAATGTGGGCCAGCAGGATCTGACCTTAGGGATCTAACTGACCCAAGGAGGGACTAAGGTCTGGTCTGAGGAAAAGCATTCTATGGGCCACCCAGAGTATTAGGATTCAACACATGTATATTATCCTGACAACAGCGCAGGGTGTTGGGAATCCAGATCAGGATTTTGGCAAGAGCAGAGAGTTGAAACTTTGCTGGATCATCACATTCTGGATCTAGAATGGGCTCCCCATAAAAACTATAGCATTTTTTAAAAGTATGCATTTGCAAAGCATGTGTTTAGAAGGCTATGTAGTTTAGCATTCAGCTAAGAGAGGTTTAACAACCTCTAACATGCAGAAAGTTTGCTTTGCTTATTAGATGCTCAGTTGAGCTCAGACCCATACTGAAGCAACAGCCATCATTCCTGGGAGGTGACACTGGGAACTATAACAGATCCTGCCCTGTCTACTCAAGCCTTGGTTACTGGGTACCTGCTACTTGCTGCTAGACTAGTGCCTTACAATTTCTTACAGCACAAAGATTTTGATGTGTTTGGGGACTGAGGTGGATGGCTGAAAGCAGGCCTGATGCTTCATTGATCCTTCCCTCCAACTGTAGCCTTCACCATGTATTTATATGCACAAAAGCCTCGGGCAAGAGGCAGTCCTCGTGTCTTGAGCCAATAAGTATACCTTAAGGTCAATTTAAGGGATTGAAGCAGATGGGTCAATCCCATCTCCCACCCATTTTCTGCTTTGCCCTGAAGGTGTCTGAGAGGGAGGCTCTGTAAACAGATATTTGATATTAACAGAGCAACCTTTATTAAGCCTTCCAAAAGGGAAGAGATTGTAACTATAAAATGAGAACGTCATTTTAAAAACCAGAAGCAGTTTGGATATATGATGGGCCATTCAATAAAATATGAATCTCCCGTGGAATTCTATCTTTTCTACATTTCGAAAGGAGTACATTTTAAGGCTCTTCTCTGACCTCGTTTTAAGATTCAGCAATATAATGGCATTTGCTATCCAACAAGGATATGCTGACATAATCTGGTGAGCTTCAGAAAGAAAATCCGCTGTGAGTAAAAATTTGTGTTGCTTGTGCTTGGTGCAAATTATAGCTTTGAACAATGATGTTAACAGTGCTAACTTGGATCTAATGTAACACCCAAACTGCAGTTTTAAGTACATTAAAAGAAATCCTGTCATTTATGAATCTGCTAATAAATCAAATGATCTTTTTTTATGAGGAGAAAGGCTAACTCATTTATCAAGTGAATAATGATTAATAATTTAAAATGCCTATTAAGCAGATAATGATTAAGGCCACATCTGAGGGAATTTATAAGAAACTGCATGACAGTAAAGTAAAAAAAAAAAATCATGCTGTTACGATCAGTGCTAGAATTGGGGAACAGTGAATATTGTTTAAATAGAAAGCAAGCATATTAAATTAGCTCTCTCAAAATGTCACCAAAATCATATTTCTTCAGTAAATGGATTATTATTTCTTCATAATTTCCAAAAGAGCCAAACATTTCACATAGGTATGTAGCACAGTGTGTATTGAATATTGGTTCCTTGAGCCAGCCTTTCCACACTGGACTGCACTGAAGTGCAGCTGTACAAGCTGAGGCAGACCTGGGACCATCGTTGATGAACTGCTGGGGAAGATCCTTGGAAGGGTTAATCAGTTAGACATGCATGCATGAGAATATTCTTCAGCCACTGTCTCCCCACTCCCCACCCCCTGGCCAAATATTCCTCACCTGGAAGGGAAGGGAATGAGTAGAATTATTCTCCAATTTTCAAGTTCTCACCTTATGAGTTTTCCCCCACACAGGAATAATCTGCATTTCCATAGACAGTTCATTGGGGGCATGGCTAAGAGAGTAAGCAGGCCTTCAGAATATCTGAAGGTGAATGACTGGGGTGGGGGGAACCCCAATGAACGAAGACTTCTGCTATTTTTTAAAAAGGGTGCACAAATGGCTGTTTAGTTTTATAACCAAGTTTATGAACAAATCATGTTTTTTCCAAGATCAGAGGGACAAAGTCCCTCATTGTCTTGACAAATCTTTCTTTCCATAGAAAATACTACCTGAGCAGCTGAAAGTTCTTTTACAAGTCAAAGGGAAAATTTATTAACAGGTATTCAGTAGACTGCCACCCCTCTTGTGTCTCTTCATTCATTAAGTGAGGCCTGTTATTGAATTATTTTATTTGTTTGTTTGTTTGTTTGTTTGTTTGACATATTTGTATACCACCCAAAACTTACATCTCTATGCATATGTTCTCTCTCAGTGTGTGCTGAGTGTAAGATCCCAATCTACTTTGTTAGAATTGAAGTATGTCCCTAGTTCCTGAGCATGTGCAGAGTCATAGGTTTGTTCATAAAGTTGGTTATAAAATTAAATAGATTCTGTCAGCCACTTGTGGGGTGATTCTCTTGTCCTTTTATAGAAAGTGGATTCTCTTGTCCTTTTATAGAAATCCAAGAAGTCTCAGTTGTTTCTGTCCCCCTCAAAGGTGGCTGGTTGTTATTGTCATAAGAATTGTAATACACATTTCAGAGAATATTCTAAAGTTCAGTAGAAATTCCTCAAAATTTCTGTGCCCCCCTCCCCATATTCTCCCCTGAGAAATTTTTGAGAACGTTTTGGGGGCATATTCTGCCCAAGTCTAATATAGACTGAGAGGACCCTCTAATGATGGAGTAGAATGAGGAAGTTAGTTGCTAGAATGAGGATGCGAAACAGAATCCCCAGATACATCATTTTCCCATCCAGTCTATCAACTGTTCTACACGTTTCCAATGGAGTAGAAGAGAAGCTGAAGACATAATACAAGCTTAGAGAGCAAAAAGACAAGGGTTATTGCCCAGAGAAAGACACATCCTGATCTGGAAACACTCAGGCGTGGAGCCTGACCACCAGCAGCCTGTGTGTGACTGTGGCGGCGGCCCCACTGACTCCACCCCCACGTCTGATGTCAGATGTGGGGGCTAGCCATGCCCCTGCATCTGCTGTCAGACATGGGGGGCGTGGTCTGGCTCACGGACGGAGGCTTGAGGCAGGGAAGAGCCGCTACTGGCTGCGCTGCAAATTCAGTGCCAGCCTTAGTTTAGCTCCCAAAGGGGCCACACGGCCCCCGCTCAGGAGCTAAACCAGAACCCGCGCATCTGATGTCAGACACGGGGGGCATGTCGGGGCCATGAGGCGCGGCCCCTGATTGGGCATGTACTGGGTTCTTTGAACCCGTTGGCCCAATGGTGGCTCCGCCCCTGGAAACACTGATAGCCAGGCCAGTCTGGAAGAATCAGCTGGGGTCCCTAAGATTGGAGTAATGTTAGGATCAAGGAGAAGAATCTCAAGACGCTCATCACAAGAACTGGCTGTGGCACCAGGAGAAAAAAAATATGGGGAGTGGCCCAGGAGGCGCAGAGATGTTAACCAGCTGAGCTTATCCTGCCCAGCTCCCAGGAGTTTCCCTATGTACAGCTGCATCTCCAGGCTTGGAGATTGCACTTTTGCTATGCCCAGGAGTTTCACTGCAATGTGAGCTCCCAGTTTATGTTATACATGGGGACAAGTCACTTAGTTGGACTGGTTACTCCTAGATTTGGGCTGCAAATAACACAAATTGTATTACCGAGACTTGGTTGGGGGGAGGCTAGTGGTCCAGTTTGGTCCCAGATTCTCCTTCCAGGATATTCTGTGGAGGAGGAGGTGAGGGGATGTGGGTGGGGAGGTGGAGTGGCTGTGGTCTATAAGGATAACATCTCCCTTACCAGGGTTCCTGTTAGGGTATCGCACCATATTGAATATGTGTACTTGAGTTTGGGGACCAGGGATAGATTGGGACTTCTGTTGGTGTACCAATCGCCCTGCTGCCTAATCCAATGTGCAAGCATGAAGGGGAGTTCTTTGGTCATTCCTGTTAGAAGAACAGCTCTTAATTACCTCCTGTCTACTTTGGCGTCCTCATCTGTGTTAGGACTAGAGAGGAAAGCATGAAGGAAAGTCCTCTTTCTGTCGTGGGTTAGGCTTGACCTGGAGTTACCTTCCCCATGCTGCCTGCTAAGTGGCATACCATCATGAGTTAGCTCCTGTAAGCCAATGATGATCCCATGATCCCATGAATTCAGAGAATCCAAAATGGAAACTACAATCCTGTAGTCCCAATCATGTATGGGGTACTACTGGGAGCACCCAAACAGGCTATCTTCATAACAGTGGAAAGGAATGGACATTGTAGTTGTTAATACTGCTTAAGCAAGTTCCTTGATTATGTAAAAGAGCTCATCTCTCTAGGTTTTTGAAGAGCCTCGATCTTAATGGCAGGCCATAAGGTAGATCAATGGCCTTTGATCCCACTGCCTTCTCCCAACCTCCAGAATGTGTCTCATACCACACCTTGGTATGCCTGAACTACAATAAACTGTTTTGAAGATGCAGTGTAAGCAGAACAAAGGAAAACAGAACTGGACTTTGCAACTTACCGGAAAAAATGTGAAGTGGTTTCTGGCTAGTAGAAGCAGCTTGTAGGATATCTGGGAACTCGACTGATGCTGTTTTGAGACTAGTACAGCATGCTTGCTTCCCATCTGTTCATTCTGTACATTTGTAAATGCTAAATAAAAATAAATCATTAATCACAAAAGACACTCAATTAGTCTCAAGTACCTTCTTCTCACAAGAAAACTGACCTTGTAAGATTGCCAGCCCTGCAAGATTGGCCTGGAGTCTCCAGGAATCTGTATGAATCTCTGGATGATTACTGGATGCAATCTTGGTGTTTTAAATGGCTTGATATTGTGAAAAATACCTGTGGGATGGGGATCTCCAGCAGTAGCTTTGGTCAATGTTGCCAACTCTAATAAAGGACAGCCATGAGCAGGAGTGGAGACGGCAAGTATCTCTACTGTCAGAACAAGACTAATTTTCAGCCCCCAAAAGCAAATCCAGTCTTTCCATTTCTGAAAGTTATTTCTTTGTTTGAGTCTAAATGCATAAACTGTTCTCTCTGGCCCAACACAAACTACCAAACCTCTTGCTTCAGCCCCCCAGTGCCCCCCACAATTCAATAACTTGGTGCAGCCCCCAGTCATCAAAGGTTATAAAGCAAGCACGATAATCTTCTGTATGCAGAATATGCCATTACTGACTGAACAGTCAGTTCTTTTAAAAAGAAAGCCACACAACAATCTACTGACCTTTCTTCTTGTTTGCGTAGCTCTAGATTGGGGCAATTTTTGCAAAATCTCAGGGTCAGATTCACTGCTATGAAGAGTGTCATGGCACTTTATTTAATCATGTTCTGACTGCAGGCAATACTTTACTATATGGAGGATGTCTAGCATGAAGTGCTCGAACAGAGTGCCCTAAATTGATCAGAGGAATGTGAAGACTCTATGCTCAGTTGTTTCCACTTTTCTTCAGGAAAGCGTTTTAGAGTGTAATATGATTGGAACATGCTGTGTGTGGGAAACAGCTCTCTGGCATTTCGCTTCCTTTTCTTGTTACTGTATCTAATCAGCTTAGATAGAACCCTATCATTGTTAAATTCACAAACAGGAAACAGCACTATAGGAGATATATTGTATGATGGAGGGTGGGAATGGCTTGCGTTTTTAATACATTTTCAGGGAGAAAGGGTTACAGTCTCTACTGCAAGAATGCTATTGTCCCCATCTGAATGGCAATTAAGGATGCATTTTCACAAAAGCACATTTTTCTTTGTGTCTTCCATGTTTCCTTCAGAAACATGGAGGGGAAGGTCAATCATCTAGGGCTGCTAGAAACATAACAAATATTGCAATGCCAAGTTAAAGATCTTTAAAAAGAGAAGGAATGATGATTCTGCACTTGCTGGAAATGTTGCCAGTGAAATTTGAACTGATTTGAAATGCATTGAGAGTTTCCTCAGGAATTTCAAGTGAAGTCAGAACTGTTTTGTGTGTGTGTGTGTGTGTGTGTGTGTGTCTGTGTGTGCTCTACACCCTAGAATCCGATTCACATGTTATGTTTATGTTTAATGCATGTATGATCTGTCTGCCCTGATGCACATACAGTTATTCACACAGCCTACATGCAGTAGCACACTTCCTATCTGTATTCAGAACTGGGGGTGGTGGTGCTGTACCCAGTTTTTAAATGAATGCATGTACAGTCATTCATACAAAAATATGTGTGTTGTACAGATATCTGTACACATGTACAATGTAATGTCTGAACAGGACTTAGGTTGTTACTGATTTCACCCAAAACAATATTAAGAGTAAACTTGGAGGTTCCTAAGATGGGCATAATGCACACATGCTAATTAGTTAATGATATAAAGAGAGGCAAGAGCTGTTGGTGTCACTGCCTCAAAACAAGGTATTTTTTATTTATAAAGCAAATTTGACAAAAGTTGTATCAGACCATCAACTCGATCCTGGTGTACCTCTTCTGCTGCCCAAACCATAAAGAGGGTGGCACAGACCAGCCCAGAAATGCAGCGGCTCTATGCCTGCTGCACTTCTTGCTGGCTGCATCTCGGAGCACTTGCCCCGTCCCCAGCTGTCTCTGCACTCCTCCAGCCATTGCCCGGCAACAAGGGCACTGCATTGCTGCATCCCAAGCTTCAAAGCATGCCAAAGAGAAAAGTCACATGGGGGGATGCCCACTTTCCAGTGTTTCTCATGCTCCCCCCTTTGGCAATTTGCAGAAAAGGGGGATGGGATGACAAGATGGGCACTTCATGGAGATGTCTACACAAATCAAGTGATTAAGTATTTGAACAAGCACATGGAGTCCTGGTGGCACCATAAACCAGGCAACCTGGTTGTTTCTCAGCAAGGATCACACGTGCCAGGGGAGTGATACCCGGGGTCTGGGTTGAAAGGCAGGCCCTGGAATTCTTGAGTGGCTCTGCTCTATTTTTCATTTAAAAAAATTAGTAGGGAAAGGAGGGCCCAGCCACTTCCCCTTGGGTGTAAGCTTACAGTCTCTGGCATTACTCATGAGAACCATCTTGGGGTACACCAGGATATGATGATTCAGGGAATGGATCACTAATAATGTGTGACAATGTCCCTTCTCCCAAAGACCGCTCTCTCATGAGTGGCAGGCCATAGAGACACACATGTGGCTGGAGGGCTGTCATCACCCAGCCTCATTGCTAGATTCACACAAGCCCTGGGGAAGAGTACCACACCAACACCTTTAGGAATATAGGAACACAGGAAGCTGCCATATACTGAGTCAGACCACAGGTCCATCTAGCTCAGTATTGTCTACACAGATTGGCAGCAACTTCTCCAAGGTTGCAGCCAGGAATCTCTCTCAGTCCTATCTTGGGCTTTCTAGCACTGTTGCCTCTAAGGCATGTGTGTGTGCACATGCTCATGCTCACACGTTTTTTGAAGTCCGCTCAGTTAATTTTAGATCCCACTCAGGTTTAATCAGGAAGGCCCCACTCTGAATGCATGTGCGCACACATTGCCTTGATACTGCTGTTCAGAACAAAACTCATTCCTCAGAGAGATGGGGAAAAATTAGAGAGATCACTGCTTTCCAGGTTGCGTTGACCGGCACACAGCAGGAGTAAAAGCATTCACTCTAGCAGTCTGGCCATCCCTTGGCACATATGCAGGTTGATTTTTGCCCAGGACATCCACCCGGCTTGCCAGAGATAACCTAAAACAGAGGGGCTCCTCATCCGTGATTCCTTGTGGCAGCTGATTTGCACATGCCGCAATGTCAGTCCCAGTCCAGGAATTTTGAATGTGTACTAGAAGCAATCCCTGATCTTGCCAGACTGGTCCCACAAGGCCCACAAGGAAACAACCAGACACATGAAGCAGCCTGGACTCCTTCGGAGTCTGTAGGGGCTGAGTGTAGAGAAGAAGATGAGGAGTATGGAAACAGATTTACTGTTCCCCCATGTCCTAATTCACAAGGGCACAATCTGATAAGAACCAGAAGTTCATGGAGCCTCTGGTCCTCCCTAATGGACTGTGTCATTTCCTCACCCATAGATAGTGAAGAGGAGTCGGAGGCTGGCAACCATCCAGCAGTGGGAGAAGCTGAGGGGACAGCTTGGGTGTCGGGCCGCAGGAGGTAGCCAAGATGGGCCAGGGCGAAGGTTCAGGACAATAAGGTCCATTGGGAGCAGAGGAGATGGGGGGGAGCGAAAAGCCAAACTTTGAGCCGGAGGACGATCAACCATCAACCCCCCCAAGAGTGGAGATGTGCAAAATGCCGACAGCAGGTACAGACATTCAGAAGGAGTCAGCGCCTCCTTAACAGGCAAGATAAACACTGAATCTCTAACAGCTGGCCGGAGGAAGAGAGCAATTAGTCTATAAATCAGCCGGCAGGCAAGGATCAAGTTGCTGGAAGCTTGCTGCATCTCCAGCCTTCGGTTACATGGAACCCCCTGGCTTCATAATCAGACTCCTGAGTACCCAGCCTCTTCTGCTTATAACCTGATTCCTGAACTAAGCTTTGGATAGCTTCCCCCCCCCCCCGGACGGGCTGCTGAAGGAGACTCATCAACAGCCTTTACATCTCCCTCTGTGTCACCTTGGACTCTGGGCTCAGAACATTTGGAATCTGGTGAGTGGCGGCCTGGGTCTCGGGGGAACGGTGTGGACTGGGTAGTCGGTAGTGATTAGTTCTCTTCTGCTTCTTTGCAGACACGGAACTACTCCGGGGCTACTGGCTTATCCGATAGAGAGACCTTGGACCAGCCAGCGGACAGACAAGCTGAAAGACTGGCCCTCTCATGAGAAGGCTAATCTCTGGCCAGCAAGACTTTATGGGGCCAGGAGTGTGTTGGGCGTTACTGGACAGCTTTGACTGGGTCTGCCATCACAAGATCATCCAATATCAGTGGACCAGATACCAGGATCCTTTGCATGCCCACATATACATATACATCTTAGGTAGTCATCATGAGCCCTTCCTGGAGTAACAGAAAAGTAGTGCCCCTCTTCATTCCCCTAGTACCAGTATTTGTGCATGTGTGAAACTTTTGGCTATGGGATCTTTGCAAAGGCAGCAGTGTAAGTGGTGTGAGGGCAAGGGTTTGAATGCCCTTTCCCTGCCTAGGACAGGTGGTTCATGATGAAAAGGCACTGGGCATGTCCTCTCCGAGACCATGGCCAATGGCTGATGCTCTACTGACATGCTGACACCTTGCCTGCAGTCTGGTGACACAAACCCCATGGAGCTTTCTGGAATGTGGTCTCAGTGGACCAGGAAGAGAGAGGGGCTCCTTTGCCTTGAAACCAGAGGTTGCCTGTCAGTTTTATAATATGATTAGTTATGTTTATTTCTTGGGCACATATAAAAGTTAACCTTTGTAAGTTATCTTTACATTTACAAATAATATTAGGTAATGGTTATTTGACAGTTTATGCTGTATTCCTTATCATGGTTAACTGATTTTAATCAAGGGAATTTTAAATCCTGATTTATATAGCCAAAAAAGAGCAACTTCAATCATGTTTCCAGCTTTTTAAATCAGATATGTAATGAAGAAGTACGCATATTGATTGGTTGCTATAAGAATTGAAAGATGTTTGCAGCTAACTAAACAGAGCCTTTTTACCATCCCAAACCTCTGGTCATATAGCCTGCATGCCCCTTGCACTACAGGATTTATATGTGCTTATGGGAGCAATCAAAAGCAAGCATTTTTTGTTGGCTCTCTATACATGCAAAAAAACTAAGCAAGATCACTTGTCTGGAAATTTAAGCAACATTTTCCAAAAATGTTGTACTTACTGAGTTAGTACTTACTGAGCAGAGCAGTGTTTCTCTGTGACAGAGCAAGTAAATGTCCATGCTTTTAACCGACATCTAAATATTCCTTATTTGCACAGTAAGCACAATACATCATGAACCATGTATGCAATGCATTACCAGAAAAACAAACAAAAATGTATTTATGCAATTATTAGGCTTTAACCACAAGAGGGTCATCAGTTTAGTTTTAAGAAGGTATGAGGGTCATTTATTTTTATTTTATTTTTACATTTGTTTGTTATATATTCAGGAATAATTCAAAACTAGATTATCTTGAGGCACACTTAATATACTTGATTTTTTAAAAAATATAAAATTACATTAAAATTTTAAAAATCAGATTTTTAACTACAAAAATAAGGTATCAATTCTTATATTAAAATAAACATGTCTTACTGTTGGTAAAACTTCTGCTTAATTTATAGTGCCAAAAAAGCAGCAGGCCAGACTTCACAAGGTCAGCAAAGGAATATTGAATTAAAAAAAGAAAACAGATATAATATGGTTTCATCTTTACCCCTGAAGAATGTATTTTCACGAGTAAGAAAAATCAATCTGTTTAGATTTGCTTGCTTTGGTTTGACTCAGTTTCTTCAAAGATTTAGACTGAAATACAGGAGTTCGATATTTAAGAAGGAAAACGCATGTTATGAGCCACAACCTGAGATGAATTAATTTCATTTTCTCATAAGTGTATTTTAAGCAATTTCTAACCCTGTTGGAAGTCTTGAATATTTCCAAGTTGCCTATAATTTTGCTGTCATTCTTACGCTCGTTATTGAGTATTACAATATGTAGTCTTCTCTGTATCAGAGCTATGCCAAATATTCTCTAGCTCTGCTTTTTCAGGTAGAAACTAGAAATTTCAGTGAGGTAGGACTTTTGCCAAAATAAACTTAGATTGTATGAATTTAAAGATGCTATCCTAAGGCTCCTGCTGTTGCCTCTTTCCTGGATTACCCCATTCAATCAGGGATCATACAATGAATTATGTGATCTCCCAATGCTAGGCAGTGAATAAGATTTGGCAATGTGATGATGTCATTGATGATAAGTGCAGCCAATTGAGAGTGAAGGTTGTGTAAATGAGCAAGCAAGAGTTTTGCCTCCAAGGAGTGTTGAAAAGCTGGCCACAAAATTAACCCCTGCTAACTTGGCAAAGAGGCACCTTTTAATGTGGTAATTCTCTTCATTTAGGAGGGGGAGAGTAACTGGCCCTATCCACCCCCAGCACAGTACCTCCAGTGACTGTTGCTGGTGTCTGTCTTATGTTTCTTTTTAGATTGTGAGCCCTTTGGGGACAGGGATCCATCTTATTTATTTGTTATTTTTCTGTGTAAACCGCCCTGAGCCGTTTTTGGAAGGGCGGTATAGAAATAAAATAAAATAAAATAAATAAAATTGCCCCTTTAATGTGAATAGTTTTCCAGCTATATTGGCTAACATGATGAACAGCATTATGAAGATGGTGCACATTGCGACAACACTGGTGCAGGATTGAAAGGCACCAAGCATGGAAGAAATTGCAAGGAAGAAATTGCAATGGAAGAAATTGCAAGGACGCTGCTTGCACAATCTGTTTGCGTCCTCACTGCCTTCCAATCCTGTGGCAGCATTGCCACACTGCATCCTGTCTCCATAGCAGTATGCATCATGTTGGCCACTGTAGATAATATAGAATAAACTGGATTGCTTTATTCTAAATTGCCATCATGCAGACTGCTTGTTTAGACAAAAAATGCCATGAATTATTTATGTATCCAGAAGGAAGGGGAGTGGTGTGCAATTAGAACTGAAAGTCCTTTTATTACTATTTCTGATGCTGATCTCAACTTTTCATTAATCAAAGAAGCTCTGGCCTTGCCACTTCTCTTTATGCTGCCTGACAGCTCCTTTTGCTTGTGATGTTAACACACACACACACACACACACACACACACACACACACACACAGCAATATAGATAAGCAGGGTTTTGAAACTGCTGTAGTGTAATGTGACAACAAAGGATCATGAGTTGCATCTGAAAAAGAGGAAAGGTTGCATCATCCAAAATAAACAAGTAAATACTACTTAAAGCTGCATGTAGGCATCCTGGCATTTGCAAGTGAGAGAAGAGTGGCTTGGCCAAGACCATCTGCTTTCCCTATCTTTGTTGCCTGGACATGTGGTGGAGAGAAACTGTGTGTCCATGTGCCATATGGACACCAAGCCTCAAAGGAAAGCATTGTCAGGCTTATTTGTGATATTAGTACTCTGAATCTTGATTAGTGATATTGCCAAATTTGTAATTACCTGGTTTGGTCTATGAAATGGTCAGTTCTGAATACTTTGTTTTAGTATGCATCAAGTGATGTTCCTAAACTCCCTCCAAATTCTTCTTCATCCTGCAATGTAAAATAAGGTTTTACACATGTGCAGTCAGTGTTCATCCTTCCAGATGGAATAAAGCTACCAGAGGGAGGTTTATACCATCATGAATGAGTGATTGTGCTGGTCATCCAGATGATTTTCTCCATATTGCATAAGGAATTTGCCTTACTTCTATGAAACAGCCATTTCTTTTCAGGCCTCGTTCCTTCTGACTTGAAAATCCTAGCACAAAAACTTGCATGATGAGCAAGTGTGTAGATGAATCATAGTACAGCATGTTTGGAAGAGTGCCAATATGCCCAGGTGGTGAACTAGAGGGTTGCCTCCCAAGAACTTGCCTCCTCCCCGCTTCCTCACTTGAGCACACATTTGCATTTTGCATTGAGCACACCTTTGCATTTTAGTTCTGCTCATTACTCTTTGCCATTCGTGTTTTTCAAACCAAGGACAGTGTTATTGCTATTACAATCTTTTGCATTCCTAATTTCATTTTTTTTAAAAAGCCCACTCCCATTCATGTACTGCATAATCTGATGTAAGCCTCACTGCCAGGTGCATAGCTAGGGGAGAGGTATCCTGTGTTCGCTCCTCTCCCTGGCAGCCCCTGTCAGAGTGAGGGACATAATGAAGAAAATAGGGTGGGGTGGAGCTGGGGGGGGGCCTTAAGGAGCTGGGTCCCACGGGCTCTTTGAAGCCATCTGCTCAAATATAGCTACACCCGTGCTCACTGCCGTCAATGGGACTTCCTCCCAAAAAGTGGGAGAGAGGCGGAGAAGAGAACCATGAGTTTTAGGAAAGAAGTTGGGCTATACATTAATTCAGATGAAGGGTTTAAAAAAAATAATCCCAATTTTAACTGCCCTGATTGCAATAATTTAAATGGGGAAAAGTCAACTTTCAGACTTCTAAAGTATGCTGTAATCATATTTAAAGTCTGATCATACAATCATACAAATAAAGTGTATTACTATGAGAATAATTTTAAATTTGATTTTTAACTGATTTTAAAAGTTTTTAAATTGCTTTGTATGGGGTTTTTGTATTCTCTACACACACACACGCACACACACACACAAACACACACCTCGTTTTGGTCTGTTATGATTTAAAGTGTTATGTGTTTTTAATTAATGTTCTAATGCTGTGTTGTGAGCTGCCCAGAGAACAATTTGTTATGGGGTGGATAACAAAGAAATAAAGTGTATTATTATTATTATCATCATGAATGACACCTTCCATGCCCTTTCCCTCAGGATGCAACACGTAATCAACCCACCAGCTCCTACTCCTCCACTTTCCTACTGTATTACATCCAAAAGCATTCTGACTCTTTTTAAAAAGGTGGTAATGGGGAGCAGCCATAGGAATTGCCTTGCTGGGTCAGACTAAAATCCCATCTAGCTCAGCAGTTTGTTTTCAATAGCTGCTAGCTAGCCAGATGCCTCTGCTGGCTCCAAAGTGCCTTCCCTCATTTGTCTCCAGCATCTGGTATGCCAGGAGATCTTGGCATTGTACTCACAGTGCAGAGGTAGGGACTCTTTATTCTACCAGCTGCAAACAATAAACATGTGCATTATAAAAAGCCAAATGTATGCATCCAATGGGAACAAGTACGGTCAGATAGTTCGTGACCGTTATGACTCATTGCAGGTCACTCACTGCTATTTTGCTTCATTGGCATTTTGGATTTTGGAATGGAATGCGAATGTTGGCTGGAATATTTTATTATTACTCTTATAAGATAGTAAAAGTGTACTACAAATATGTGTACAGTTTTAATGTGATATTAATAATATGATATCAATATTGTGATATAAATTACTGAAAATGTCTTAAAGTAACACATTTCCTGTTATCAAATCACAGGGCCGAAGGAGGCATAAGGCTTAATGTCTTATTAAGCCTTATGATGAAACTTGTTCCCAAACATTGTGAATATCCCCATCGTTAATCCCCCTTGCTTGATTAAACGAGGGTCTGTGCATCTAGCCCTTGACTATTTTCCCCAGTGAAAAATAGATGGTTGGGTGGTGGGTTTGGGGGGATTATCTCCACTAGCAGAACCATTGTTACGAATATATACTAGCAAAACGACAATATGTGCTTTAGGAATCCAGCAGCTTCCTGGATAATAGTTTACTTTGGACAGCATAGTAACCTCCCAATAGAACCATTCTCACAGTGAGGGATGGGATTGGAATTATTCCAATCATAAGTAATAGCCATTTTAGCAGCAGTTGATAGAATTGTGACCATCTCCAGATCAGTATCACCGAATAGTTGACAGAAATAATTCCTTCATATAGAAAAGGGACTGGATGGAAGGTCATATTATGTTATTTCATGCTATTGCCTTGAGTAATTTGATCAGAGTTTTAGAGTTCCTGAATTGTCCTACCAGGAGCATCCTTGAGGAAGTGTAATTTCAGGAGAGCAATCTAGGCTGCCTGATGACAATGTCAATCTTCTTTTGACCTCTTGATTTAATAAGATAGGGTATTCAGTATCATTGTTCCAAAGACCTGCTTTGAAGACAGTGAGACATGCCTCTTTGGATCTCAAAATGAGGCTAATACAGCAGAAACCTTTATTCTGTGTTTATTGGACACTTCAGATAATGTTTAACAAGGGATGGTAGCAGACTTGTCAATGGAGGTGTAATCTGTATGAGCGTGCACTTACACATATGGTTTTTTCCTGTCCGGTTATTGTGCCATTTTGGCTTGAAATCCATGTTAACATGACATTGCAGCAATCATTGCCTGTCAAGGACATTCATGTTGTTTTGTTGGGGTACATCCCCAGCATAAGGAATCTAGCATTACATCAAGAATTGCGGATTATTTGTGCTTGGGGGGAAGGGTTGCCAAAAGGATTAATACAGCGCTGGAAGGACAAATTTACTTTTGAACGGCAACTTTGGATAACTGACATGTATTCTTTGTCTGCATTTGAATTGGTTTTTTCCGGCGGAAAGTTAAAGGAGAGGAATTTTCAGCTATTTGGTCTAATTTTAATAAATTGTTTAAGCTTTGAAAACCAAAGATATATATCCTTAGGTTGTTGCCCCCATCCCCCCCACCCGTCCTTCCCTTTCTTTTTTCCTAGGTAGGTTGTATTTTATTATGTTGAAATTATCCTTAAGGGATTCCACACCCTGCGCTTTTTCCTTTCCTTTCCCAGTTATGTTCACATATATAATTGCTATCCATGATTATGTTATATGTACTATTGCAATCTTATTGAAATAAAAAGGGAGGAAAATACTTTTGAGCGAGAGAGAGAAATAAGCAGCAAGCAAGGCTTCTTGGTTCATAGCCTAACACTCTCCAGAGGGCTAAGAAACCAAATATGAGAAGATCATCAATTCTGAAGCAATGAAGCTAAGTGAAGAAGAAATATATTACCTTGTTAGATTATGCCATCAGTCCATCTAACACAGCACACTGACCAGCCAGATATGCCAGGGAAGCTCACAAGCAGGATATGATGGCAATATAGCCACCTCCTGTTGTTCATTCTCAGTATCTGTTGTTCACTCTCAGTATCACTAAGAGGGATACTACTTCTGAACATGAAGGTGTCATTTAGGCTGTTAACGGCTGCATGCTACTAGAGCTCTTATCCCATGAAAAGGATGGATTTTAGTTTGTATGCCGGATGTTGTCCATCCAGATCATGATCTAGCTTCCATTCTGCATGCATTAGTAACACCCCCTCTTGTATTGATGTAATACAGCTTTACATCATCCTGCCTTGAAAATGGTTCAAAACCACTTCAGTTACTGCAAACTACAATAGGATAGATAGGCTATTTCTCCTGTTTGGAGAAATATAGGCGAAATCACATTAATCCAGTCTTAGCCTGACTGTTTATTTGCTTCCAGGCTCAATTCAAAGCTCTGATGCTAACCTCTAAAGCCCCTTAGAACAGGGATTCTCAACGTTGTGTCCCTAGATGTTATTGGACTTCAGCTCCGATAATCCCCAGCCCCAGTGGCCTTTGGTTGAGGATTATGGGAGTTGATGCCCAATAAGATCTGGAGACCCAACGTTGAGAATCCCTGCCTTAGAAGATTTGTATCCTGTATATTTTAGAAAATAATTTTTCCTAAGCCTCCCCACTTGTGGTGGTCATCTGGAGAAGCTTCCATGTTCCCTCATTTACAATAGTTAGATCTGAGAAACTGTAGAGCCCACAGTTTTGAATGCTGTCCCACGAGAATAATTTTGGCTAGCTTACTGCACATTTTTTGTCACAAGACACATTTTTGTCTGTTTACCATTTTCTGGGCTCTGTTGATTGTGCTGGTTTTGATTATTCATGGTTTTTTATTTGTGATTATTTGTGGTTTTTTATTAAAGCAAAGCTGTCTTTGCTTTGATTTGGATCTTTATTATGACTTTTCTAGATCTTATAAGTCTTATAAGTCATCCTATAAGTCATCTTATGAGATGACTTATAAGAGAGCCAGCGTGGTATAGTGGTTAGAGTGCTGGACTAGGACCGGGGAGACCCGAGTTCAAATCCCCATTCAGCCATGAAACTAGCTGGGTGACTCTGGGCCAGTCACTTCTCTCTCAGCCTAACCTACTTCACAGGGTTGTTGTGAAAGAGAAACTCAAGTATGTAGTACACCGCTCTGGGCTCCTTGGAGGAAGAGCGGGATATAAATGTAATAATAATAATTATTATTATAAATAATCTTGAGTGCCTAGCTATTGAAAAAGTGGCTTAAATAAGTAAGTAAGTAAGTAATAATGACTGACATCCAGACTAATGAAGAGCTTTTACAAAAAGGTTGCACTAATTGAAGAAGATTGCATAGCTGTGTAAAGTCACAGGGATGCTAGAAGTTGCACTCTTCTGCGATTGCACAGAAAAATCCTGCAAAACGTGAGGTGTGCCATAGGTTTTGCATCTTGGTGTACAAGCACAAACATATTTGTGCTAGCACCAGACTAGTGTGGAATGCAAGCTCCAGACTTAGCACAACTAGCTGCTGTCACTGTTCGTACAAGTGCAACATTAGACTGGCTATAAGTCAATAAAAACATCATTCTCGTTGCCACAATCAACAACAATTTGATTATTGTTTTTAGGCTGTTGTATTGGGTGGCTGCTTGGCATCTACGAGTGTGTATCAGTTATGACTGCATTTGGGACTTCTTAAAACAGTATCATTAGCTAGGCAGATGCTGCCTAGAGCTAGCACAACAGTGGGCTATTTGATCACCAGATAATAATATAATACAGGACATGCGATATTAGACAGCAGGGCAAAGAGTCTGGAATAGCGTTGCAACTCTGGTCTTCCTGATTATCTGTGGTATTTCTACCTCTCACGTCTCTTGTTTCTCAATCTGTATACTGAATTCACCACCCAAGGTTGATAGATAGCATGCTTCACTGGCTGAGAGTGAGGATCAACAATGTGCTTCTGATCTTACAGAGCAGTTCCAGAGTGTGGGCAGCACCCTGAACTCTCCCTTCTTCTTCCTTGTGAAGTCTTCCTTCACAACGGTGAAAAGATATAGTGCTAGAGGACATGGGGAGTAGTAGTACAGGGGCTCACGCAGCATGTCTGCAGGGGCTCAAATCATGCACGTTTTGTTAGGATCTCAGCCAGTGAAACATTTTGACCATGCAGTAAGTGGATGTGTGACTGGATCATTCCTGTTTTTAAAGTGGCAACTGGATTTTTGACAGAAATCTGCTCCTCAAGAACAGGAAATGGAACTAGAACAGAATTTCACCTAAGAGTTTTCACACATGCCTTACTAGAACTGCTGCATCAGGATCCCCTGGTAAGCCTGAAATAATTCTCTCTTTGCTGCAATATGCCAGCTTAATGTCAGCCTGCCATTGATTTCCCCCCACCTCCCGTTAATCTGTTATTTCAGAGATACTGGTATCTGATAGTTTAGATCTAAAACATTCATTTACAATACAGCTAACATCAAGTTACATAACTTTTTAAAATTTTCTTATACACCCAAGCAGTTATTTGTGCATTTTGAAGCTGATTCAACTGACATTCTTGAAAAAACCATTCATCAGCCAAATCTTAATTCCTTTGCACTTGACAGCTTGTTTGATCAATAAACTCATGTAAATTATCCCTAACAAATTATTTTTATAAGCTTTGCTGCACTTTGTATCAAAAGATTTGTTTCTCCTTTCTCATTTGTGGTGCAGCCATGATCTAATTTCTTTCAACCTCCAAAGTGAGATTGGGAGAAACTTGACTTTTACTAATTCTATTTCTGTAAATCAGTTCCTGCTTGCCATTTAATAATCAGCTTTAAAGCATATCTATCTATCTATCTATCTATCTATCTATCTATCTATCTATCTATCTATCTATAATCTCCCCTCCACAATATAAGCAATTTGGGCTTAAAAAGTTAGTTCTTCATAGAGCCCAAGCCAAGGGAAAGCTTATTCCAAGTGTAGAAGCACTTAACTAAAATCAATCTCAATGATGTAGCAAATAAAGTTGCTGTTGCTCATTTTTTTTTCCTAAACAAAATAGTCAAACCATTTGGGGACTCCTTTCTGGGCACAGCATATGAAGAATTCTGAGAGAAGCAATATGCTTCTAAAAAGAGCTACTAAACTATACCTTATGCACAATGAGGAAGTGGACCAAGTTGGTAGAATATGGGTTCGTACCACTTCAAATGGGATGTGAAGGGCTCATATTTTAAATGTTCACCTATGTTTTAAAACAAGAAACCTCCCTGAGTGAACTAAAGAAATCTAGTGTAGAAGGACCTTAGATCTCAGTCATGTAGAAACTCATGATTATTAAAAAATAATATATGCTTAAAGGTAAAGTGTGCCATCAAGCTGATTTCAACTCCTGGCACCCACAGAGCCCTGTGGTTTTCTTTGGTAGAAAATAGGAGGGGTTTACCATTGCCTCCTCCTGTGCAGTATGAGACAATGCCTTTCAGCATCTTCTTATATCGCTGCTGCCCAATATAGGTGTTTCCCATAGTCTGGGAAACATACCAGAGGGGATTCGAACCGGCAACCTTCTGCTTGTTAGTCAAGCATTTTCCCGCTGCGCCACTTATGTATACACAATCTGTAAATTTTGCAAGAGAATTGAAATGCATTTTAATTTGACTATTTTAATATCAGCAAAGTTTGTAGATCACATTTCAAAGGAAGATGATGAGCTTTAAATAGCCTTAAACATCCTGTAGCATAAAAAATTAGGAGTCTTTCCCAGCCCTATTTGGAGATGGCTGGGATTGAATCAAGGTCCTGCTGCATGCAACACAGATGCTTTCCCACTTAGCTATGACCCTATGCCCTGTGAAGCAAAATAGAGCAAAAATAGCCATAATAAGGTTTGTTTTGTTTTGTTTCAGTTTCATCTTTAATATATCCAATATTGGGCCTTTAATCTGCACAGGGAATCCCACCCATTCCACAGATGTACGCATTAGAATATCAAATGGTATTCCTGAAAACAATTTTCCTCATTTGGGTAAGGGTGTGTGCAGGTGATACTCATTACCCACAATCCAGGCACACACAGTTTTGTGTATCTGCAGCTGGGTCATAGGGACCCCATTTCTTTATTCACAGGTTAAAAATAGGGTTTTTTTCACCTATCCGTGGTTCTTGAGTGGCCAAGCCAGTCTGTGTAGACAATACTGAGACCAATACTGAGACCAGTATTGTAGACCAATACTGAGACCAATAGACCAATGGTCTGACTTGGTATATGGCAGCTTCCTATGTTTCCTATGTCCCTAAAAATTATTTCTGACATCATTTCCTGCCACTATTTTGTAATGCTGAACCATTTTGTGGCTCTTTTCTGCCAAAAATCAAATAAAATATAAGAACAAAAATCAGAGGATTTGTAAGTTTTGTGTGCTGGAGAGCTGAAGAGCAAGGTAATGCGTTTATTTTTTCCCCGCCCCTCGCTGCTTTTTCTTGTGATTTTCAGCAAACTTCAATGTGCTTAGGAGCATAACCCGCCAAAACCCATAGTGCTAAGGTCTCTTTTTTCATGGTATTGTTATCTGTGGAAATAGTTGGGCACCGAAGTCCTATGAATGATGATGGACACCTGTATAATCTTCCTACTTGAGAATTCTGGGAGAAAAAAGTTTTCTTCAAAGTAAGTTGATACTTTTTAAAAAGGCTCCTGGCTAATCTTCTCAAAGATGTGCAGTTTTCGATTAAGTTTCAAGGGAGAGGATTTAGGGACAGAATGTGAGGGAGTTCAAAAGGTGCAAAATAAGTGCAGTTGACAATGTGCCAGCACACTTTATCACAGGGATCTTGCCACCCCCTACATAAATGCGTATGTGACAATGTCTTGTGACAAAGCTCAGATGTGAACTTGCATAAAATGAAGCACTGTTGGGCAGGGCTCCCCACTCCACTTACCAATATAGCTTAATCTCAGTTGCAAAAGAAAACTCCTTGCTCCTTTGCAGAATGTCATAATGTAGGGAAAAGAAGGCCATCTGTGCTGTCAAGAAGGAAGAAAATCAACAAAACAACACATTTTGGGAAAGATGAACTTTTTGAAAAATCTCACTTTCCCTCCTCTGAATTATGATAAACATAGACAATTCCATCCCACTGGTTTGGAAAGAAAAGTTTTATTTTCAAAGGGAACTTTAATGATTCATCGTAAAGGTTTGTACTCAGAAATGTGCTACCTATGAACTTGCCTCATATTCATGGAGGCCAAGTTTATCATTGGTTTCTAGTCTTGGTAGCTACTTCCAGGTGCAGAGTCCGTGTGTCTCTGAATAGTTTCAGGGGAGCAACAGTAACAGACAGGGCATACCTCCACCTCCTGCTTTCCAGTGGCATCTGCTGAACCACTGTGAGAAGCAGGATGCTGGATAAGATAAGCCTTGGCACTGATCCAGCAAGGTTCTTCTTATATGCTTACACTGAGTCAGGCAATAAAGAAGCAGAGAGGTGTCCAAAACTGAAAGAGCAAAGGAAGCAGACCAGTGTGAACCATCTAATCCACTACTATATACTCTGACTAGCAGAGACTATCTTTCAGGCAGAGATATTTTCCAGTTCAGTTACCTGGAATCCTTTAACTGGATTTGAAATAACTTTAACTAGAGATTCAAACTGGGACCAACTTTCTGTGTGCAAAGCATGTGCCTTACCACTGATCCATGGCCTTGCCACAGCCTTTTGTTCACTACCTTATATATAATTATGTTATATATGTTATAATTATGTTGTTATATATTATATTATATATTATATTATTTCTATTATATTATTATATTATATTATATTATATTATAATTATGTTATATATGTTATATATATTATGTTATTATGTTATATATAATTATGCCTCCCAAAAGCGGGCTAGGCTCCCTTAAACTTCTTTTCGGAGGCCTGCACACTTGCGTGGGGCATTCTGGGACTTCTGGAGGTGGGGCAACCCCCAATCGCTGCCACCCCTACTAGTTCCGTGATGGAGCCAGTAGTCGTGTGGGCAGCCAATTCAGCCACCCAGGGCAAGCTCCAGTAGCATAATTGCCACAAGTTGCTCTCTCACACAATTAGAACTCCTTACAGCAGCTGCCACAGCAGCACCCTTTGCAACCAGCAAGCACAGCCATAAGTACAACTAGAATAACATCTTCACTCACTCAGCCACATTTTGACTAAGTGAGTGAATACACCTTGCAATGGAGAATGCAGATTGCAGAGTTTGGCAGATCAGAGCAGTGAATGAAGCACAAGTTACTCTCAAGGCCAGAGATGGAGATCATCTCTTACCATGAGAAGTCTTCTTTCTTCTCTTCTTCTCCAGCATAAGTGTACTTCCCTGCCTGCCTGTGTTTGGATAACACACCATGGCCTCTGATTGATGCGGGGCCTCAGCTGACAACCTGATACATGGGTCAGGGCACCAATCCATATCTCATCATCGGCCTTGTGTGTGCACGTCTCTGTGTGTGTCAGCAGCACTAATGGACAGACTGTGACATATCTGGGTTTGGGGTTGGCCAGGGTGGTCAAAGAGAGTCAGTGGGCAGGCTGGGCACCGGACAGAAGTCACAGCACACCAACTTGCAAATAAATAAATAAATAAACTAATTAATTAATTAATTAATTAATTAATTCAGTCCAGCAACAGCAAAGAAGTGCAACCAGAATAAAATAAAATAAAATAAGATAAGATAGCACAGCACCCCAGTTAAAATCCCTGGGTGCTAGCTAGCTACAAACATCAAGCTTGCAGTGGGGTGGGGAGTACAAAAGCAATAAGCTTGTGGGGGAGGGGGTCACACAAGGAAAAGTATTTCCAAATAGCATCCAGTTAAGCCACTGGGTGCACTGGTAGTATTTTAAAATAATGTGTGTGTGTGGGGGGGGACAGCACACACAGCATGCCGGTTATTAAAGTAACTGGGGAGTGGATGCAGAATAATAAAATAAAATTCCAATCAGCACCCTGTTAAAGCTACTGGTACAGGTTTTTTTTAAGAAATAGCAGAAAATAAAATAAAAGCAAAGCACAACAGCTGTTGTGGCACTGCAATCAAAAGGTTTTTAAAAAACAGAGAGACAGAGCAACATTCTGGTGACATTCACACGTAATGTGGAACCACAGTAGAATAGGCCTGTGGTTCTATAGATTTAACTTTTGAATGCATGGAACTGCAGTCGGGCATGGTGACAAAACCAAGGGTTGCGGATTGGGACTCCAGTCTGAACCATCAGGTTGTATTGAGTTTAATCACCACAACCCAAAGTTCCAGGCAGCCTCTGTTATGTCTTATTTGCCCTGGAACCGGAGTTGAGGGAGTAAGCTCCCCTTTCAACTCTGGCCTGATTGTCTGTGTGCATTGCCCTTCTGTCAAGAAGGAAGCCCACACAACCTCCTTCATCTCTTACTGTAGAGAAACAGCTCTCCTAAATGTCCGAATTTGGATGAGAGAGCAGGGGGAGGGGGTGCAGAGCCACAGGTCCATTGGGCCCGTGGTTCCATGTTACATGAGAATGCAGCCTCTGTCTCTCCACTTACCACTGGGCTAGGCAGGCAGGCAAGAAGGGTAGGCAGTCAGGGCAAAGTCTCTCTCCTCTCAGTGCTGCTGCAGTCTCTCTCTGTCTCTGATCCAGGTTCTCTCCTCTCCAAAAGCAATGGCTCTCTCTGAATCCAAGCAGCCACTTATATACATTTTGAAACTCAATCCGTTTGCCTCCCCCCCCCGCTCCTTACCCCCAGCCAGTGGGGGCACAGTTGCCCATGCCAATACTTTATTTGAAAGACAACAAGCCAACCAAGAAAGCAAGGAGATCTCAAGCCAATCAGAAGCCAGTGCCAGGAAACCAATCATGAATTGAAAAACACAGAAACAAAATGGCATCTGCTAAGCGAATCACATGAACTGATTTGCAGTGTATTGGGGCCGATTTGATTTGTAGTCAAACCAGCCCCCTTCATTTAAGGGGCAATTTGATTCACAAAGTAATCTGCAAATTGCCCCCTATTTGCAGCCATTGATTCACTAGCAAATCCAATTGCACATCCCTAGTGCTAACTTTAACAGCACAGCATATTATTACCTTAACAGGACAATTAATGAAAAGATAGGAACAGTCTCCAAATTCCAGTTTAGAATGTTAAATCTTTTCATCAATACACTCTGATCAGATAGCCTTCATGTAAAGTCCCTGTAATAAGTGAATACTTGTTCGCAACTCCAAGACCTCCACTGCACAACTTCTTCAAACTCATTTGTGAAATTTTTGTTTATATTTATCTGCTTGGTATACAATGTTATCTGATGTGGTTTCATGCTGAGATGAAACAACACTCATTCGGGAGGAAAAATAACTGACGAAAAGAGCAAAAAAGAATCATATCCTTCTAATGATGCCAAATCTTCACTGGTGATGTGCTGAGCTAGCAAATTTGCAACATTTTCTCTCTCTAATGGATCGGTTCTTGAAACCTGAGGGCTATAGAAAGAGTGTGATTCAGGGGGAAAGGAAAAGTTTCTATAAACAGAACCACTACTAAATTAAATCATTTCAGATTGTTGTAATCATGGAGGCTCCTGTGTGTAGTTCATATGGTCCATGGTATACCCAAATACACATACCCAAATACACAGCCTATTTATTTGCTATCACACCAGTAAAGACACAAGGCATGAACTGGAGGTGAAAGGCCACAATTTTATTAAATTCAACTGAGCAGCATGAGGATTGACACTCCACCCTCCAGTAGTGTGTGGGGCCAAACTAAAACAAGGCCCAAATTTGAGCCCCTTGCCTAAGTTTCAATCAGGCAAATATATCCTGGCTCAAGTCACACCACAGTGATAAGGCTGAGATTGCTCTTCCTAGCTGATCAAGATATCTGCAGGTCAAGATATCTGCAAGGAAACATCACCCTCCCCCCACAAGCCAGGGAACCTATGAGGTTGGCAATGCTCTCCCGAGTCGAGATTCTTCAGCCATGACTCCCTGAGCTGCAAAGCCTCTAGGGAATGACTAGAACTCCTCCTGAAGCAAAATGCATACCTTAGGGTTCTCACCAATAAGCTAGTCTAGGTATCCATAGACCCACATAGCACCTTCCAGTTGTGACCAGGATAACCAATATAACTAAGAGGAACAGTGTGAAGTGGGCAAAGAAGACCCACCCACCACCACCAAAAGTGTCACAAAAGAAAGAACAAAGAGTGTCACAAAAGAAGGAACAAAAGAAATCACTGCTTGGCCTCCAACAGGACAACCAACAAAATCCACGCTGTGGACAGTTGGAGGAATGCTGCTACAAGCCAAATGAGAGGCTACAGGTGGGCTCCAGCATGGTTAGCTCACCCCATCCATACCAGGTCACTCTACCAATCACAATTCTCACCCTGCCTCATGGTTTAGCAAGCTGGGGTAGCAAAAGTAAAGGGAATTCCCTAGAGTGAATGGGGGCGGAGGGAAAGTAGTATTTTACCTTAATAATTAAGGTGGTAGGGACGGTGGAGGTGGCTGTGGCGGCCACTGCCACAGCAGCAGCAAAAACATCAGAGGCAGAAGTGGGGGCTTCTCTATCCCCCCTGCCGGTCACCCAAATGACAGTTTGGGCCTCTGTCCATGTGCAGAGGCCATTCTAATGGCTTCTGCGTATGCATAGAAACCCAAACTGGGCTGCAGCCAACCTGGACTGTCATTTGGGAGACCAATGAGAGGAGGCTTGGAGGAGGCCCGTCCACTGCCTCCGCCTTCCCCATCGCCTTAATTATTAAGGAAAATACTACTTTCTCTCACCTCCTCCCCAATTTAGTGTAGGGAATCCCCTTTACTTGTAAAGGAGAATCCTCGCTGGATTCCCCTTTACAAGTATACTCCCCGAGCCGGCTCCCTACTTTCAGCTGAGAAAAATAATCTATGCAGTATTTGGGGGACTGTGGAATGGGACCATTGTTCAGTGATAGAGCATCTGCTTAGTATGCAGAAGGTCTCAAGTCAATGCCCTGAGGTCTACTACTGTGATTTTGAGATTCTTCTTTTCAGCAGGGGGCAGATCCAGCTGCCATTAAAGTCTTTTAGACTAAGGCAATCTCGCAGCTTCTTTATGGCTCACAGATTTGCATATATCCTGACTTTTGTCCACTTGAAAGGATCCAGTCCAAATTACTCAGGGCTATTTTTTCAACCCCCTGTTGTGTGTCAAATGTCAAGCTGAGATTGGAAGATGGTTTGTTAAACTTGGATTCCTTTGCCAGGATTTATATTTTCAACTTCTGGCAGAAATTGATTTTTCTCCCTTCTGGCTTAGCTCCCTTAATCTTTAAGGATTAACACCCATCTGATTGGACCCTCTTAATCACTTAAAAATTAAAAGTATATGGACTGTCAATAGAATTTCTACTCCCCCTGAGCTATGATAATACCAGAGTGATCCTTAAGCAGTGTATTATTGATATGGGACAGCAGATAGATTTAGGTTGGACATCAAGTTACATCAAGTTTGGAGCAGTTAAGACCTTGCAAAAACCAGCCAACTATCTGTATAATCTGACATATCCAACCCACAGAAGAGCCCTGATGCTAGCCCAGATGGATGTGTTGCCCTCTGTGGTATCAGAAGGTAGATTTAAGAGGGTTCCTTTTTTGGAGAGATTGTGTCCTTGTGGGAATGGCAATGTTGAAACAGTAGGTCATGTGTTCCTGTATTGCTCATTTTATCGTGATCTGCGTCTTAGACTTATTGCCCCTCTTGTTTTTAGATATCCAAATAATTCTTTTTTAGATATCCAGATAAGTTATATAAACTTATTGCTTTCTGATATATATACCGATGTCTTGCATCTGGTGGCCAAATTCTGTACAGCTGCGATTAAGACCCACATACGGTGTGTCAGAGATGGTTAATACAGGTTCTTAATTCATTTTGTTTTTATTTTGTTATCTTATTCCATTTTACATGTTAGATAATAGTTCTACATTGTATATTTTATATATATGCATGCACTGGTATCAATGCTCACTTTTGGGGACACTTGTATCTGGATTTGATCTGTGTGCTGATCTTTGATCATAATAAACTGAACTGAATTGAATTGAATTGAATTGAATTGAAAAGGTCTCAGGTTTAATCCTCGGTCTCTCCAGGTAGGGCTGAGAAAAATTCCTGCCTGAAGCCTTGGAGATCTGCTGCCAGGCAATGTAGATAACACTGAGCTACATGGTCCAATGATCTGAGTTGATAAGGCAGCTTCATATGTCCCTATGATTCAACCTCTTTTGTGCATGCAGCAAAGTACACACCCAGCTCTCTGTTATGTCAACAGCTCTGTGCATGTAGGAGGGGATGGGTCTGGAAAGCGGCTAGATCATACCCTTACTCTCAGTTTTGGAATTGTGAAACTCTAGTTTCTTCCCCCTGCAACCCCAAAGGCCATGCTTACATTTATACCAGCATTAAGCTTAAGGCTGCAGCTTGAGACATCTTTTGATTTGTGTATATGTTTGTAAGACTCCTCACATTGTGCTGTATATTTATTCAGCTAATCTACCATTGCTGGCTGTTTTACTATCATGCTGATTGTTGTCTTTAATTATGATTATTATGATAGGTTTTATACCATTAGGTTTTGAACTTTGGATTCTGCTCGCAGTACGGAACTACTGTTTTCAAAATGCTTTTAAAAAAACACCCCACAATTTGTTTTAAATGAGGTTTGTTGTTGTTGTTTACATTTGTTTCCTGCTACAAGTTATCTCATGAGGAGCTTCTGATTATAGCTGAGACCTACAGTCTGCTTCCGATCTTCTTCCACTGATAGATATATCCTTAGTTCAGGGATCAGTGAACAGATAAAAGAAAGCTTTAAGGTCTGAAATTACCTAAAAATCATAGCATATCTGTCTTGGAAATCAGCTTTTTGCAAGAGATTGCCTGTTCACAAGCCTGATCTCAACCATCCATCTATCACCAGCTTCAATCTTCCAGTGAAATGGGCTAATTCATCACAGCTATGCTGATGACACTTGGCTCTATCTATCTTTACCTTCTGATGCGATCAGACTGTTATCGTAGCTGTAAGACATTTCAGATTCACAAAAATACCTTGTTACAAAATATCTGATGGGGTTCACGTCAATGAATGGTTCCCAAATCCAGCAGTACATCCTGCCAAGGTTGTCAGGGACCGTAGTTCAATGATTTGATCAAAATCTGCTATTGCAGGACCTCATCCAAAGATGTCTGGTACAAAGATGTCTGGTGAAACTTATGATTTCTACTTGCTTTTTCTCAGGGTTATTATTAAAGAGAAGCATTCACTTGAAATTAATTATAGTAAAACCCAGATTCTAGTGTTTGTGAAAAGACCAAAAATTTACAATTGGGTACTAAATGGGTACAAGTTGGAACAAGTAAAACAATTTAAATACCTTGGTATAATATTTCAGGCCTCTGGCTGCAGATCTGTGCACAGAGAATATGTTAGTCAGAATGCTAAGAAGAGCATACAGGCAATTCAATCTTATTACTACTCCAGGGATCCCCATTTTATCCCTGCGGCTATTAAACTCTTTGAGGCCGAAGTCCGTGCACAGCTCTTGTATGGAGTGCAGCTGTGCATATACCCTAATTTCTGTAAATTAGAAGTGATTCAATCTAATTTCCTGAAGAATATACTGTATTTCAGGACCTCCACTGCGTTCCTAGGGCGGTTCTATGGCTGGAAGCAAGGTTGCTCAAAATAGAGGATAGGGCTTGGATTATTATTTTTGAATTATGGCTTCAGCTGATTTTCCATCCCATTGGTTTAGCTCCATTGGTGCCAAAGGAATATATCACTCAAGGTGGGAAAAATTGGTGGAGGAAAGGCTATATTATTATGGTTTTTCTCCCACCACACTGCTAACCCTGGGTTATGAAAACACCAGACTCAAAATAAGGGAAAGAATTTATGATATGGAGCGGCAAATTGATCAGGGTTCCATTCCGGTTGGAGTATTTTGGGGAAATCAAATTCTGAGCTTTACCCCCGCCAACTATTTAAACCAGCTAACAGTCCCAAAGTACCACAGAGCCCTGACATTGGCCTGATGCAATGCCTTGTGCACAGCTGTGTTGGAAGGGAGATATCAAATAATTCCATATGGAGAGCATCTTTGCCCCTGTGGCTCTGGTGAGATTGAAACGACAGCTCATGTACTCTTGTACTGTCACTATTACTGTGATTTTCAGCATAAGCTCATCTCTTCAGATATTAGCTCATATCCAGGTTGTACTGATTCCTACATTTCCTCCAGGCAGATCAGAATGACTCTAGGTCCTATCATAGCCTGTATAAGGCTAAGTTCTGCCTTATACAGTAGCTAGCAAAATTCATTTATAGCTCATTAAGAACTAAATATTCTAAAGCCTATATGTTGCCTCCACTCACTGGATATGTTGCTGCCATACATAGTATAGAATACAATATGGTATGAGATTTAACACCGCTCTGTATTAGTTACATAATTTTGCTGTCTTGCTACCTTTATACTCAATGTCATTCTGTTATTTGTGCTGACTAACCTTTATATATAGTTTTATGTTCATAGTTTTAACTTCTAGCTTCTTCTACTTATTATACTTAATAGTTTTATAGAGACTTTTTATTATTTTGTAGGAGTAGATTGTTTGAACCGTTTTTGTTGATTTTGCTGTTATGTTCATCAAAGACTGAAATAAAGACTACTAGCCAACCCCGCACAGAGCATCTGTGCAGCGCTTTGGGGCCGGCTGTTTTCCCCTCCTTCTTCCTCCTGGCCTGGTCTCTCCTCTCTTCCTCTTCCCTCCGGCCCGCACTCTCCATCCCTCCTCCCCTCCTGTTCCTCCGCACACACAGAGCCACGGCAGGTGGGCAAGAAGGGCCCCACTGCTGCTGTTTTTTCTCCCTCCTGTCCGCCTGCTGCCACGGCATTTCTCCCCCCCCCTCTGCCCACCCGCTGCCCGCAACTGCCTTTCTCTCTCTCTGCCCGCCACCTTTCTCTCCCGCCTGGCTGTGGCCGCTGCTGCCTTTCTCCCCCCCCCCCCCCATGGCCACCTCCTCCTTTCTCTCCTGCTGCCCGCTGCCGCTTTTCTCTCCCCCCTTTTCCGCCGGCCAGTTAACTTTAACGTTAACTTTAGTGAGCGGAGAGCCGCTCCCTGCTGTCTGCTTGCCTTGCCGGCTGGGCTGCAAATGGCTCTTAGGAAGCCTTTCGTGCACGCGCGCGAAAGGCTTCCTAGGAACCATTTGCAGCCCAGCCGGCAAAGGAGAAGGGGGATGGCAGGGAGTTCTCCTGCCGTCCTCCTGTAATGGGGGGGGGAATATTTGGCAAGAAGGGGGCGGAGGGGAGGGGGGAACCCCCTAATATGCACAGGGGGCAGCCGCCAGCCGACGGGGGGGGGTGGCTTGCTTAGCATAAAGAGGGCGGGCGGCAGGGACTTGGAGCGATCCTGCCGCCCGATTATGCCTACCAAGGAGGAGCCCGCGGCCAGACTTGGAGATTGAAGCGGGCGGCACCCTGCCGCCCAATTACTACAAGAAATACGGTTTTTTACTGGAAGGGGTGAGTAAAGCTCCCCCTTTTTAAATTGGAACCCCCCACCCGAACCAAAACCACCTCGTGACCGGACCGGTCTGGAGGCCTTTAGAATGGCCTCCGAACCGGTCCGTGCACATGACTAGTGCTTTACAACAACATTAAACAAATTAAAAACCTTAAAACAATTTAAAACCACAGTCAAGTTAAAAAGCTTGGATGATGAGCACAAAATCTGTAGACTTAATTTCTGGGCCAATTGACACATACACATACATCTCTTGATTATTCAACATGATTCAGTACAAGTACAGTGGACAGGTGAATATGGTTATAGTGGCTGAACCAAGATATCCCAGTTAACTTTATGGCTGTGTGGAAATGAACTTCGTCTCTGTGTTTTAAGACTATAAGGTTGTTCACACAACCATAAAAGTGGAGACTTAGGAGGGTTGGGGGATAAGGCAGGATTATTCCTACCTTCAACCACACAACTGTGGCCATTTTTTCACCATGTCACTTGGCCATGCACATGATTGCTGCTGTGGTGAATGGTGTGGCATTCTGGAGGCCAGGGAAATGCAGCCCACCCTCCAGAAATCCCACAATGCACTGTACAAGAAGCATGGTGCATTGGGGGATTTCCCCACTGCTGGGTGCTCTAGCCTCCCTGCTCTGTAGCTTTGTGGCTGCAAGCAGCCTGGACAGCCAGGTAACCAGGGACTGGGGTGGAAGGGCATGCTCATGCCCTTCTACCTCAGTAAAAACCCAAGTACAAAACTCAGACTACTCGGCAGGGCAGCGCCAGGATTGGGCCTGATCCTGGCACTCCACATGAGTCATAGGGCTGCTTGCATAGGATGCCTTCTATATCTACCATCTGGGTGTTATAATCTCAGTACACAATATTTGCAACCTCATATCCTTATAGGTAGCTCTAGAAAAGAATCCAGTATTTAACACAATTACTATCTGTACTTTAGTTTTTGCATGAAAGTAGAGCAAACAGGATGAAAGAGTAGGAGTAGCTTTTAAAATAATTTCTCATTGAACAATATTTCAATACTATTGATCCTTTTTCAAGTGCACGTTGAGGCATTTAAAAATGATTATGGACTCTTAAATCCATACTAAAAGGGCATATTGGGCTGAAAACACAAATTCTATTATTTATTATAATTGAAAACATGGTACATACTTTGCAACTTGGATTTTTTTCAGGTCATTTTCAGAGTTATTAATGTGATAAAGAAGATGAAGTGGTCATTAATAATGTATTTAGGGTTTGCATTTTGTGTAAGATTGTTAACAGTTATCTGAACACTAATGAGCTGCTGGGGTAGTTGGCACATATGGCTGTGTGCTCACAGCTGTGAGGCATGTTGCTGTTGGTGTTTCTCTGTGCCTATACTTAGATGAAAGTGCCCAACGTTCCATGGAGGACTTGTATGTACGTCCAAGTGATTGCTGCAGTAGAGGGAATATAGGTTTTACTCTTCTTAGTTATGCAATTGCTACAATCCTGTTCCTTTATGCATATGTAAGAAGCATGCTCTGAGGGCCCACAAGATTCAGGTGCTGGTACAGCAAGGGCAGCCTTAGAGATGGATGCAAATATCCTGCAGCCACTAAGTTCCGTTGACAACTGCCAATACCAGTAATAACCAAGAAGGGGCATTCCTGCTCTTCTACCTTCCATTTTCAGAATTCTCTTTCAGAGTCTTTGAAAAAGCTGCCTTTACAACCCCTCCTTCAATTATCTTCCCCTTCATCCTGATGTCACCCAGTGCTGGATCATTGCTTGTATCAGCCAGTCTCTTGCTAGCTTCCCTAAAGTCCTGCTGTTTGCGGCTCTAAGATGAAATGCTCAGGGGATCAGGGCTAGTATGGCAGTAGCTGAGGATACTACCTTGTCACAGCTTGCATACTTCTAACTTACATGACATTACTCAAACCCTGAGCCAGTATGGTGTAGTGGCTAGAGTGCTGGACTAGGACCGGGGAGACCTGAGTTCAAATCCCATTTCAGCCATGATACTTCTTGGGTGATTCTGGGCCAGTCACTTCTCTCTCAGCCTAACCTACTTCATAGGGTTGTTGTGAGGAGAAACGTAACTATGTACACAGCTCTGGGCTCCTTGGAGGACGAGTGGAATATAAATGTAAAACAAACAAGCAAACAAACAAACCTATTCAGTCATTACTGTGCCCAGGTAGGGAGAATAGGAATGCAAAAGCAAGCCCCACCCCAATATTGATGTGCTCCTTAGCCCCGCCCCACCAACATGAGTAGAGCATTTGTCTCTTCAGACAAGTGCTGTACACATGGTTGATGGGGGTGGGACTATGGAATGTGGTGGCATGGAGTTCTGAAATGCCAATACACTTCTATCACACCCTGTACATGTTTCTGCTGAATGGTCTTAAGAGGCTTGGAAACCCCTGCTAACTGGGCAAAGAAGCACCTTTTACCATGGTGATTCTCTTTATTTAGCAGGGGGAGAGTTACTGGCCCTATCCACCCCCAGAAAAGTACTTCCAGTGACTGTTGCTGGTGTCTATCTTATGTTTCTTTTTAGAATGTCAGCCCTTTGAGGACAGGGTTCCATCTTATTTGTTTGTTATTTGTCTATGTAAACTGCCCTGAGCCATTTTTGGAAGGGTGGTATAGAAATCGAATTATTATTATTATTATTTTACACAGTCAGACAGGTGTTATTGACTGGTTTGTTTTATCCAGACATCGAGTCCTTCCCAAGGACCTGGGATGCCAGAATTTTATTGTCAATTGTTATAGATATCGTCGCAGAATATAGGCTGTTCCCAATAAAGCTGCTTTTTGTAATTGGCTGATGGTGATTTCTGTGGCCCCTATGGTGTTGAGGTGCTCTTCAAGGTCTTTTGGTACTGCACCCAGGGCGCCAATTACCACTGGGATTATTTTGGTCTTTTTCTGCCACAGCCTTTCAATTTCAATTTGTAGATCTTTGTATTTGGTGATTTTCTCTATTTCTTTTTCTTCTATTCTGCTATCCCCTGGTATTGCTATGTCGATTATTTTGACTTGTTTTTCTTTCTTCTCGACTACAGTTATATCTGGTGTATTGTGTGGCAGATGTTTGTCTGTTTGTAGTCGGAAGTCCCATAATATTTTTACATCTTCATTTTCTTCAACTTTTTCAATTTTGTGGTCCCACCAATTTTTGGCTACAGGTAGCTTGTATTTTTTGCAGATGTTCCAGTGTATCATCCCTGCTACCTTGTCATGCCTTTGTTTGTAGTCAGTCTGTGCGATCTTTTTACAACAGCTGACTAGGTGGTCCACTGTTTCATCTGCTTCTTTACAAAGGCGGCACTTGCTGTTTGTGGTTGATTTTTCGACTTTTGCTCTTATTGCATTTGTTCTTAGTGCCTGTTCTTGTGCAGCCAGTATTAAACCCTCTGTTTCTTTCTTCAAGTTGCCATTCTTAAGTCATTGCCAGGTCTTGGTGATGTCTGATTTTCCACTTATATTGTGCAAATATTGACCATGCAGTGGCTTATTTTTCCATTTTTCTGCTTGGTTATTATTATTATTTCTTGTTTACACAGACAGGTGTTATTGACTGGTTTGTTTTATCCAGACATTGAGTCGTCGTCATCATCATCATCATCATCATCATTATTATTATTGGTTTTTAGAGTACCAGATGTAGCCACAATTGAGCAGCCAATGGCGGCACCATTGCACCTTGTGAATGAGCAGGCAGACCTATTCAGCAGTGTGCCTCTGTTTCTTATATCCTCACAGAGAGTGCAGGCAGGGTCTACTCTTCCATTGTAAACCAGCAACATTGGAGGGATTTAAAGAAAAGAGAGAGTTCATTATGGATTCATTGTCAACTATATAAACCATTATATTGTTGAAGTTCTCTTGATTTGCTGTATTGCAACTTGAAAACAAGTCGTTCTGTAAGAACTAATCAGCCTACTTTCCTTTCACTGTCTCTACAACTGGATTAAATTTGGTTCAAATCAAGGTTAACTAGTTAGCTCTCTTGCACCTCAAATGTTCATGCATTCACCATCTTGGATCAGGGTGGATAACATTATTAAAAACTATATCACTGAGGTGTCCCTGTGTGTCACTCACTACAATTGTATCAAATTTGGTTCAAATGGGTTAGACAGTCCTCAGATTAGTGTACTTGTGCCTCAAAAGTTCACACGTCCAACATCTTGGATCAAGGTTGGTGACATCATCACAAACTACAGCATGGGGACATCTCTGTGTGTCTATACAGCTGTAGCTAATTTGGTTCAAATCAGTTAGACTGTCCATAAGTTATTGCACTTGCGCCTCAAAAGTTTACACGTCCACCATCTTGAATTGGGTTGGATGACATTATCACAATCTACGCTGTTGAGGTGTACCTATGTGTCCCTACAGCTATAGCAAATTTGGTTCAAATCATTTAAGCAGTTCACAAGTTAGCCCATTTACACCTCCAAAGTGTATGTGTCCACCATCTAGGATCAGGGTGGATGGCATCATCACAAATTATGCTGTTGAGGTGTCCCTGTGTGTCACTCACTGCAACTGTATGCAATTTAGTTTAAATCAGTTAGACAGTACACAAATTAGCCCGTTTGTGCTTCAGACATTCACGCAGCTGCCATCTTGAATTGAAGCGGATGACATCATGACACACCATGCCATTTGGGCATCCCTACGTGTCCCAACAGCTGTAGCAAATTTGGTTGAAACTGGTTAAGCGTTTCACAAGTTAGCCCACTTGTGCCTCCAAAGTTTATGCGTCCGCCATCTTGAATCAGGGTGGATGACATCATAACAAACTATGCCACTGAGGTGTCCCTGTGTGTCAGTCACTGCAACTGTCCACAATTTGGTTTAAATCAGTTAGACAATCTGCAAATAAGCCAGCTTGCACCTCGGATGTTCATGTGGCCACCATCTTTAACTGGAGTGGATGACATCATCATACACCATGCCATTTGGGCATCCCTATGTTTCCCTACAGCTGTAGCAAATTTGGTTCAAATTGGTTAAGCAGCTCACAAGTTAGTCCACTTTTGCCTCAAAAGTTTACATGTCTGCCATCTTGGATCGGGGTGTGTGGCTATGTGTCCCTACAACTATACCTGATTTGGTTCATATTGGTCCAAGTGTTGCGAAGTTGATAGGTGGGACACACGGACACACACCCAGAATGCCAGGTGATTTCATATGCCTACTGGAAAGTAGGCTAAAAATCATATTTTAAAAGATACATTATCTACTGCACTCTCAGCATCTCTGAGTAAGGGTATGTATGGAACTGGCAGGTCCGGTTTGGTTCAAGTCCAGACTGCACCCGAACCAGACCAGGCCAGTTCGGTCCGGCACCCCCTCGAACCCCTCCCCCAGTTTGGTCTGGTCCAGGGGGGAGGGTTTCATGGACATTTCTTAAAAAAAATTTTTTTTGTTAACTTACCCCCTTTGGGGGAGTTGTTGGAGATGGCAGCAGGGGGGTCCACGGAGGTTCCCTCTCCTCCTTCCAGCCTCCCTTCATGCATATACTGGCTGTTCAACAGGCTCTTCACCGCTACGCTTGTGCAACTGGCCTCTGTGTGACCCAGGCCATGCAGAGGCCAATTGTGCAGGTGCGGCGGCCTCCAAAATGGCCACCGCACCGGAGAGAAAAGTCCCAAACCTCCGTGTGTCCCCCCCCGCTGCCACCTCCAACAATTCCCCTAAGGGGGTAAGTAAAAAAAAATTAGTACAGATAGATAAGAATACATGTATAGAAGCTATTACATAAGAGTAAAATATAAAAAGAGGAGAGAACCTAAACACCTAAATTAACTGTTTCAAACACACTATGTGTGGATCTACAAAACCTGGCAAAACATCGGTGTGATTGTCAGAAATAAGTAAATTTATGTAAAACTCATCAGAGTTACTTGGATATCTTAAAACAAAAGGGGTAATATATCTAAAATGTAGATCACAATAAAAAGGGCAAAATCTCTCTAGATAGGGGACTCTTCTAAACCTACTGTCCATTACCGCAGAGAGCAGCACATCCATCTGAGCCAATGTCAGGCTTCTTCTATGCATTGGGCATGTCAGCTTATACAAATATTTGGCTAGTTTTTTGTAAAAGATTTAACAGCTCCAAACCTTGCGTAGCTTGATGTCCGGCTTAGATCAATTGGTGTTCCATATCAGAGATACGCTGCTTGAGGATCACCTTGGTGTTATCGTAACCAAGAGGGAACAGATATTCCATTGATAACCCAAATATTTGTATAACTTTTCAGTGGTTAGATATCAGAGGAATAATCAGAGGAATATTCATCCTTAAAAATTAAGGGAGTTAGGCCAGAAGGAAAATAGATCAGCTTAAACCAAAAGTTGAAGCTACAACATGTAGTATAATAATATACCTCCAAACCCAATTCTGCCTTATATACAGCATTTATTGACTTTAGATCTGCTTTTGATCTGATCTCCAAAGGGAAACTTTGGCACAAGCTATTGATGTCAATAGTTTACCATTGTTTACTTCTTTTGGTGTTTAAAATGGATGGAAATTCTCATTTAAGGGTACTCTGTGGCTCATAAGGACATCTCACTAAGGAAATACCAACATTCAGGGGAGACAGGCAGGGTTTTGGCACTATAAAGTGGGCCACTGTGCAAAACAGGATGCTGGACTAGATGGGCCTTGGGCCTGATCCAGCAGGGCTGTTCTTATGTTCTTATGGTTGTAACCTGGCTCCGTTGTTTAATTTTTACATCAATTCTCTCATTTCCCATTTAGGCAATTAGACTGTCATCCACCTGAATTAGCTAATAAACATCTTGCCATACTTCTGTGTGCAGATGGTGTTGTCATTCTCTCACAAATGCCAATAGGCTTAAGAAGAGCTTTACGCTCTCTTGCCAGCTATTATGATGAACAATCTTTAGAGATAAATCATACCAAAACCAAGATACTGGTATTCACAAAGAGACCAAAGATCCAGAATTGGTCATTAAATGGGCACAGGCTAGAACAAGTTAAATATTTTAAGTACCTTAGTGTAATTTTTCAGGCCTCAGGTAGAACATAAAGAATATGTAACGCAGAATGCACATAAGACAGCACTAGCAATCCAATATTTCCACTGCTCCAAGGGCACTCAAGTTGTCCCCTCTGCAAGAAAACTTTTTTCGGCCCAAGACTGAACATAGCTCCTATATGGAGTTCAACTTGGCATGCATTCTAACTTCTGTAAGGTGGACTCCATGTAGTCTGTTTCTGAGGAATATTTTCCAAGTACCCCAGTGTGTGCCTAGTGCTGTCCATTTTGAAGTAGGATTGGAAGCAGGATTAAAGTGGAGTCTATAGTATGGATGAACATATTTGAATTCTGGCTAAAGCTGGTTTTCCACCCCATAGATTTAGTTCCATCTGTACGATTAGACACTTAGCCCTCAGGATGGAAAAGAAAGTTAGAGGAGAGGCTGCACTACTATGGTTTCTCTCCTCTTGTACTGATATCTATGGGGTATGAAAATTTATATTTATTTATTTGATTGATTGATTGATTGATTGATTTGTATACCGCCCTTCCAAAATGGCTCAGGACAAACCTCAGACAACAAATACATGATATGGGGCAACAAATTGACCAGGGCCCCATTTGGGCAACCAGGTTTTGAGTTTCAACCTTGCTAGATATCTTAACTCGATTATAGTGCCAAAATACCGCAGAGATTTGATGCTGCCATGTTGTGATATTTTACAAACTGTAGTTCTGGAAGGAAGATATTAAAAAATCCCCTATAAAGAAAATTTTTGCCACTGTAATTCAGGAGATACCGAAACTATGGCTCATGATTGTCAATTTTACTGAGATCTATGGCACAAATATAGAATTCCTTTTATAAGTTGTCACCCAGGTTGTACAGACTCTTCTTATCTTGATTGTCTTCTAGCTGATCAGAATGATTTAATATCTTATGTGGCTAAGGTTTTTTTGGTAGCCAGCAAGATTCGTGAGGAGCTCATTATGAATTTAGTTTAGCTGTTCTGTTTTGAGGTTTAATATGCTAATATTATATTACAGCTTTCATCATTTACTCTGTTGGGCTTCTATGTGTATGTATTATTATTGTACTGGTCTATGACTGTAATAACATATTTGATTTGATGCTTCCAAATACTTCAGTATTTTAAATTAAAGTGGTGCAATTGTCAGCAACCTGATTTCCCTCTGTATTGTTAAGCTGCTTGTCGGGAAACCAGATTCTTATTTCTTTGAATTAGTCTCATGTAGACATTTTAAATCAATTGTTTTAATACACCCTACATAGTTGTTAAGTCCAAATCTTCAATTAGTTATAATTCTACAAGCTTTACTGACACACACTCCCATTTTTCATTATGCTATTATCGCCTTCTAATACAGGAGAATCTCATTTTATGTTATATTATAGTTTCAAATCAATTATCCTCTTTTTAGCTGAGGACAATGTGCTTACAGCATTTAAAACAAAAGCAAGCAAAGACTGTGGGATGGAATGTATGTGTGGGATTGTTGGGAAACTGAGAGGGCTGGTTTGGAAGATACTATCCCTTTTATTTGCATGGGGACGAATGTGGGTGTGCACATTTCATTCCACCCCCAGCATACTGGTATCTACTTTAAAGCAGCATTTGTACTGCTTTAAAGCAGTACTGCCTGAACTGGGCAATTTGGCAAATAACAGAGGCTGGTGCGGGGAGCGGGGACTTCTGGAAACACCTCCCACATGGCCTCCGAGAAGGCCCTGGAGCAGCAACAATGAGTTCTATTTCTGGATGGATATATATATATATCACACTTGTGAAACCCATGAAGAGGCCAGGGATAACAAAATCAGCTTGATAACAAAATGAACTCTGTGTCTCTCTGTTTGTGTGTGTGTGTTCAGTCTGATATCGAGCCATTGATTGATTGATTCGATGTTGAACAGGTTTGTTTCTGAACCTGTTTGAACATCCCTAGCAGACACACCAGTTCTAGCTCTCCCCTGCCCCTTTATGCATCTGTGCACAATGTATGCATGTACAGAATTTTTAAAAAATCAGTGAAAAATCAGATAGGGGCTGGAAATAATCCATTGCAACACTGGGAAACCAGGGAGTGGGGATGTAGAGGCATGCAGAATCTCTGAAACTAATTGGGCTGGAAGATGTCTAGAGAAATGGCAACCCTAGGGTTGTACTGTACTGTAATTCTATTGTGATTCTGAACCGGGTGTGATGATCATTTAGTCACACCTTATATATAGGCAGAACAGAATACCCCCTTCAGATAAAATTGCCTGAATCACTCCTCTGAGCTTGGCTTCCTTTCAATGAGGAGAAACATCCAGAAAGGTAACCTATGCAGGAAAGAAAGGGAATGGGCACCACTGTGGGTGAGTTTATTTCATTTATATTCCACTTGTCTTCAATCATGAAGCTCAAAGTGGTTTGGGGGGGGGGGGGGTCTCCGCTCTCCGGTGGTAACCCATCCAGGCATTCACCAGAGTTGAAAATGCTTGCCTTCAGCAAAGTAACTTTATCATGTGCTCTCAGACAATGTCCTGTGACCATCAGGAAACCTTTCTCTGTGTTAAGAGTAAAGTCTGTCTCTAGTTTTAATTCTGGGGGGGGGGGGAATATGCCTGAGCTATCAGAGTCTGGGAAATACTAGCCTAGAATTTTATTCTAAGACACTCTAAGCACTTTATTGGAGTGTCTTGATCAAGATACTGTGTTGCTTTCAAATTCAACCTAATTAAGCAGCGCCTCTATTTAAAACAAGGTTTATCTAAATATTACTTGACATTATAACCTGCTTGTTTCTAGAACTCAGTCCATTCATCTGAAGTACTGATGACCTTAAAGCATCCTGTTAACAATCTTAATTGTAATTGACAGGGTAATTTCCTGGTTACCACTGTGCAGGGCTGACTGAGTGCACCAGCCATGAAAAATGTGTAACCTTTAACTGCCATATTAATTCCTCTAATTGTAACTGGCAGAACAATTATGCTGATCAACACCCTGGCCAAACAGCTAGTTTGATTATGTTTGTCCCAATGGAGAACAGAACATTTGTTCCATTTTGTAAGAGAACCTGAGTTACACAAGGGTTTGCAATAAACCTGAAAAATATCAGTCTCCGCTTTAGGTACATCAGAAATGTAATAATAATCCTTAGCATCTGTATCGCACTGCGGATCAAATCATGTAAGGTGGGTCTTTATCCCCATATTGCAGACTCCAGAGTGGAGAATAAGAAAGGGTGGCTTACCTAAGGCCATCTAGTGAGTTTGTGGCTGACATGAAGACTGACCAGGAACATCCTGGCTAATACTCTTGCAGCACAATCCTATTAGGGGTGTGCACAAAAATGACTGGCCTGATTTGGTTCAAGTCTGAACCAGACCCGAACAGGACTGGGCCAGTTTGGTTTTGCCCCCCATCAAATCCCCCCACCCCGGGTTCGATGTGGGGGGTTCATGAGTCAATTTTTTTAAAAAAAGAAATTTCAGTACTTACCCCCTCCAGGGAGGGCCTTCTCTGAGGCCGGGGGGAGGGGTACACAAAGGTTCACCCTCCCCCCACCAGTCTCCCTCATGGCAAAAATTGCCTGGTTCGGGTGTTCTTCAGCCCTTTCTGGGCTTTTCCACCATCGTGGTGGCCATTTTGGAGGTCGCTGCGCATGTGCATTGGGCCTCTGCATGACCTGGGCCTCTGCATGACCTGGCCACATAGGCCCATTGTGCATGCATGGCAGCTTCCAAAATGTCCACCATGAGGGGGAAAGGCCCAGAAAGGGCTGAAGAACACCTGAACTGGGTGATTTTACCACAAGGAAGGCTGGCGGGGGGATGTGGAACCTCCTTGGAAACCACCCCAGTGGCCTCAGAGAAGCCCCCACAGAGGGTGTAGCTCCTAATTTTTAAAAAACAATTGACTCATGAACCCCCCTAACGGCTGGGTTGGTGGTGATCCGGGGTCAGACTGAAGAGGGAGTGGTTCAGTTCAACCTGAACTGTCAAATGGAACTGATTTGACATCGAACATGTTCAACGTCAAACCTGTTTGCAGATCCCGAAATCCTATGGGTGTCTGCTTACAAATTAGTTCATTTTCTCCCAGGAAGGCATCTACAAACCCACTTGTCAGCTTGCCAGTGACAAGTGCTCCCAGCCCAGAGGTGCACCTAAGTAATTTTTGAGCCTGGACCTAAAGGTCTTTAGAGCCCCCCCATCCCACCCCAACACACACACATTGCAAATTAAGCATCATTTTTAACACATAGGGGTTTCTTTTGCATTTTGAATTTTTATGGGCTTTTACAATAGCTTTACATTCAAATTACATTCATTTCTACACATAATATTGACTACCCACTTACCTATCTGCGTGGTTCATGATAACCACATATATAAACCATTGCTATAATAATTCAAAACGTACATACACACAGGGATGTATCTAGGGTAGGGCAGGCAGGGCACGTGCTCCGGGCGCCACTTGAAGGGGGCACCATTTTGTAAAATTAAAAAATTTTTAAAAATGGCTGCTGAAAACAAAATGGCCGCCACGCATGCTCAAATGGCCTCTGTCAAGCCCTAGGCCATGCCAAGCTTTGCAGAGGCCATTTGAACATGTGTGGTGGCCATTTTGTTTTCAGCAGCCATTTTTTTAAAAAAGATTATTTTAAAAAATGGCTCTGCACATGCTCAAATGGTCCCTGCAAGGCCCTAGAGGCCAGCGGGGGGAGGGAGAACCTTTGCAGACCCCCCCCCACATGGCCTTTAGGAAGCCCTCCAAAGGGGCTACAGGTAAAAAAAAATAAAAAAAATAACAATATAAGACACTGTACACATATTCAGATTGGCACTATGTACAGAGAATCAGGGCTTGTGAATACTGAGCTGAAGCTTATGAGCTAGGATTGTATTCATTTGTTCTTACTTTGCTTCTTGTGATAATTGAGTTAAATGTGATGTCTTAATAATATGGTTATTAATGGTGAATTTTTCTTTGAATCAGTGTGAAATCCTTAGTATTAAGTAGGGATGTGCACAAAACCAGTTCGCCCGGTTCGGTTCGGATCCGAACCGGGTCCGAACTGGGAGGGGGTGGTTCAGTTTTGGTTTTGTCCGAACCACCCCCTGGTTCGGTTCGGATCTGGTTCGGATCTCAAAAAGTAGCTGGCATTAAACCTGACCTTGTGTTCCACCTACCGCCCAAACCTCAAGTTGATTCGACCTTCCTCTGATTTTTTACAATTTTTTAAAAAATTAAAATTTTGCCCATGACTCCCTATCTAGAGCACTTAGGGGCAAGAAGCTGGGGTGGGTGGTAGGCACCCATGGGTGTTCCCCACCCCATGAATCCCAAGGCAATTGGATGCTCCTAGTATTATTGGTGAATTTTTTAAAATAATTTTTCCCCATTGGCTAGAATGGGGATTTGGGGCAGCCCCGTACCCGCATCTGTGGGTGGCCATTGCAAAAATGGCCGTGGCCATTGCAAAAATGGCTGCAGTCCCTCCCGCCTATCCCCGGAGAGATAGGAGTGATGGTTTTTTTATTAAGATTTTCTAAGGCATTAAATAATATCTAATTGTAAGAACAGAATGTGTGTCAGTGGGTGAAAGGTAAAGCCAGCATAGCTCTGAGAGAGGCAGTTATTTAATGCCTTAGGAAATCCTAATTAAAAAAACCATCACTCCTATCTATCCGGGGATTGCCGGGAGGGACTGAGGCCATTTCTGCCATGGCCCCGGACCCACTTTGGGGGTGCTGCCACCCCACAGAGGCGGGTACGGGGCTGCCCCAAATCCCCATTCTAGCCAATGGGATTTTTTTTTCTCTTCAAGAAACCCACAAACAATGCTAGGGGCACCCATCAATTGCCACCCCAGCTTCTTTGCCCCTCTCTCTCTGGGCACCCTACACGTAACACCCAGTCAGTCCACCTTAATACCTACCTACCACCTACCCAAGCAACTCAGATGACACTCAGAGAGACAACACCATTCTCTGATCTAACAAAAAGGCCACTGCTGCTGCTGCCTGCCAGCAGCAGCAGGGGAGCAGCACAGCAGCACACACACAGAGAAGAAGCAGGAGGCGGAGCAGAGCAGCAGACCTGCTGCTCTGCATGATGGGTGATGTGATGCCCGAAGAAGCCACCGCCTCACTCAGTGCCTGCCACTGAGGCCACCGCAGACAGACAGAAGCCAGCCAACCTGCTCTTCTGCTGCTCCTCCTCCCCATGGATGATGCATGCACACCCTACATCCGCGTCCAGGCAGGCCAGGAGGACCGAGCCAAACCAGACCAAGCGCGCAGAATCATCACAGGCCAGCCCAGCCAGCAACAACAACTACTACTAGTAGTAGTACTACTATTACTACTACCACCACCACAACCAGTGTTGCTATGCCAACATTGCCAGTCACACACACCACAGCCTAAGCATAGCACACAGCCAACAGCTGCTGCCAGCCAGTGCCTAGCAAGCCAACCAAGCCAACAAGAGGAGAGCTAAGTAGTCGGTGCACGCACACCAACCCGTCACAACATGCAACTGCAAGGGGAGAGGGCACAATTACAGGCAGGCAGGAGGAGGCGAGGCAATCCTAGCACAGATTTGGAAGTTAGAATCCAGGACATCTTCTACCACCAGCTTTAGTGTCTAGTAGTGAGTGCATTGAGTGCAGGTGAGCTGAGCTGCGTGCGAGGATGATAGCTAGTTTAGTTTCAGCAGACTGAGCATGGAGCATGGCAATGGCATTGCCAAGCAACACAACACAACACTCACCTGCTGCTGCTGGTTCTAGTAGTTGTCGTCTCACCTCTCCTTCGTGTGTGCGCAGTGAGAGTGCATGCCTTTTGCCTTACTTGAAAGAAATGGTTCTCTGGTCCACCACATATTTGCTCAAGGACACAGAGAGGCCCAAGGCACAGTGGTGGCATCAGTGTGAGTGCATGTGTGCTGGTGTTTGCCACCAGGTGGTGTGTGTGTGTGTGCTGCTAGCTAGGAGGGGGGGGAGGGAAGGGGGGGAGGAAAGGGGGGGAGTGGGAGGGGGAGAGGGATGTAGCAGCAGAGGGGATTGAAGGGGGAGGAGGGTCCGGCTCAGAGTTGGTCAGCCATATTCTCATCATTGCCAGACTGGGGTGGGGGCAGGTGAGGTGGGCGTGGAAGAGAGGATGGAGGGTGATGAAGAGGAAGGGGGAGGGGGAGGGGAGGGATGGATGGAGGGAGGCATGGGGGGAGGGAGTCTTGGAGGGGGGAGAAAAAAAACATGTAGACACTGCAGAGACTACACACACAGCACAGACAAAAGACAGCGCACAAACTACACAGCAAGCATCCACACACACAGACAGTGCTAGGCATCCATTCACACAGACAGACAGACACACAACAGGAAGAGACAGAGCCCCAAACACACACAGACACACACATACACACACACACACACCCAATTTCCCCTGCATAGTTATCAATCAATATGTTGTGTTGGCAGCCAGTTCATTGCAATTATGATGGTTTTTGTTTTTTCGCCATCAGCCAACATCAACAGTGACCACAATCAAGATGAACATAAGATGTTAATTCATTCGTTTCATTAAAAAAAAATCATTAAATCCTTTTTTCCATGTAAACCAAGCCCCCCACACATGATTTTGGGTAACATTTTCAATAAAATCAATTCATCTAGCATTCATTTTGTTCTCCCTGGGTTACCAATTTTTTTTTCTTTTGAATAATTTTGAGGGTTGATTTTGACATGGGATTTTAAAGAAAAAACTATTTACATATTTATTTACATACTGGTATTTACATATTTACACTGCATTAGAACGTATACCCGCCGCTGCCGCTGAGTCTAGTACTATTTGGGCTGTGATACTTTGGGGGGGGGGGGTGCCGTGCCCACTCCAGGTCCGCAAATGCTGACAGGTGGAGAGATAAGGGCCTGTGCAGCTGCTGGTCAGCATTGGGTTTCTTTTTAGGTGGGCGTGGGCGTTGTAAAAGTTTGGCCAGTCGCAGCACTACAACTACTACTACCACTGCATCTCTGTGTGGGCACACTACACGCTGCGACTGGCTGGCACAGCTCAGCATCTGTCACGTCAGCTCAGCTAGAGGTGGAAGGGGGGAGGGTAGGGATAAGCACAGAGGTCGAGCCAGGCAGGTGACCAACCATGGGGCAACCCATGGTAATCACTCACCCGTCTCAAACTCCAGCTTGGGGTAGCCCAGCAGGGGGAGGTTCACCTTAAGGAAGACCAGCTGCTCCAACAGCCCAGTGTCCAAGCGGGAGCGAGAGGGTGTCACCACGTCCCCGGCACGTGAAAACACCCGCTCGCTCTGGACACTGGTTGGGGGGCAGGAGAGGAGGCGCACAGCAACCACCGCCAGGTCCGGCCAGACTTGGCAGTGGGTCGCCCAGAACTGTTCGCAGTCCACGCCGTCTTCCTCCACAGGCTCCTCCAAGTATTGCGCAACGCATTTGCTCAGCACTGGAGGGGGGCCTGGCAGGTCGAGCCTCCCGCATACCAGGCAAGGCGCCATAGCAGACCCGCTGAAACCATTGGCCGGATTTCACGGCAGGAGCAACTGGCTGCTCCAATGGCGCTGCCTGGGATGCCACGCGGCTGGACTGGGAAGAGGGAGGGGAAGGGGAAGCTGACGCCGGCTGGCCGCCCACGCTGCTGCTGGGTGTGGGTTGGGCAGCGGGGGCTGCCCCCGCACCACTACCAACATCCTGGTCTCTCCAGGCCCTAGCGGCCTCCTCCTCCCTCACCTTCTGTACCAGGATGTCCCTCCACCTGGGCAATTCGTCGGCACTCACGGCATTGCCCTTGATGGCTGGGTTACAGAGACAATTGAGGACATACTCCTCCCTGTCTCCCAGTGCACCAACGAGCCACCTGTCAACCCCAGACTTCAGCCTCCCAGCCAGAGCATGACCCTCTGGCGTGGTCAGAGAAATCTGGAGTTCGCCCATCAGCTTCTCCAGACCCATAGCTGTGGGCAGCGCCTGGCTCAAGGGAGTTGTGTCGGCACACAAGCCCTTCGTGGCAAATTGGAAGGGCTCGAGTGCCGACACCGCCTCGGATATCTGCTTCCACTCTGCGTTCGAGAGGTCGCAGACGTCCAAGGACTCGTCCCTCGCCAGGGCAACAAGGGCTTTCTCCTGCTTCAACAGGCGCTGGAACAGGAGGAAGGTGGAGTTCCACCACGTCTCAACATCCATAGGGATGAGGTGGTGAGGAAGCCCAAGGTCATCCTGCTTGTGGTGAAGCAGTCTCCTGGACTTCTCGCTGCGGTGGAAGTGGGCGGCCAGCTTGCGAGCCTTCTCAACAAGCGTGGCCGTGGCAGCAACAGCACCTAGGAGGGGGCGGCCCTTCTCCTGGGACACCTTCAGCTCCTTAAGGCCAAGGGTGTCCCTGACAGTCAGATGGAGCGTGTGTGCCATACACCGTATGTTCACACAGCCCATGACTGTCTCGACAGCGGCGGTAACGTTGGCTCCATTGTCTGTGACAATGAAGCCGCGGGAGAGCTGTGGACACCCGCCAAACCACTCCTCTATCTGGCGGTTGAGTACGGCCGCCACCTCCTCCCCGGTGTGCCTCGTGTCCATCGTCTCCACGTGCAGAATGGCCCACCTGTGCCGTAGTACAGCGGGAGACACGCCAGACCCGGAAGCATCGCCCGAGGAGGTCCCCTCACTCTCCGGTCCCCACCAGTGGGCAGTGAGGGCCAGGAAAGCAGCGTGCATCCTACTGACACTGGTCCAGAGGTCAGTCATGAAATGCACGCTGGTGCCTGCCGGAGCCGCACGCAGCCCAGATGACACGAGCTCCCTGCACTTGCAGTACAGGGAAGGGACCACGTTCCGGCTGAACGTGGTCCTTGAGGGGATGACATATTCGGGCACCAGGTACTGGAGTATCCGGCGGAAGCCGGAGTTCTCGACAACCTGAAACAGCTGGTCATCGGTGGAAATCATCTCCCTTATGAGGCCGGTGAGGTGATGATGGTTCACACGAACAGTACGCTGGCTGCCCAACAACTGCGTCCACCGCTGGACTGGCAGTGTAGCCTGCCTTTTGGCTGGCACACTGCCGCTGTTCGCCCTAGTGGCAGATGCACAAGGCGCACTAGCGCTGCCAGCCTGTCCCCTGAGACCTGGGTGGTGACGCTCTATGTGTCTCCACATGGGCATCGTACCCAGGTGCCCAGGGTTCATTCCATGGCTGACCTGCATCCTGCAGTGGACACAGCGGGCGTGGAATGGGGCATCTTGAGGGACCTCAAAATGCGCCCATACACCACCGCCCTTGGCCTCCTACGCCCTGGGTGCCGTCCTAGACCATTTCTCGCAGGGTGGCTGCAGTCCTGGGGGGGCGGCCACCACTGCCTGCCCACTGCTGCCACCCAACCCACTCCTTCCACCCTCCACACCAGAGGAAGGGCCCGGCTCCACTTGCAGAGGAGAGGCAGGCCTCTCCTCCACCACCTCGCCAGACTGCTCCCCACCAGAGTGTCGGGCTTCACGAGGGGGGGCCCACTGAGCGGCGAAAGGATAGGGGGAAGGGGCCCCAGAGTGAGGGAGAACCTGGCTGCATGGTCCTCACCGCCCTCTACCTGCTCTTCCACATCCTCAGTCTCCTCCACCACAACAACTGGTGGTACCTCAGCAGCACCTGGTGCCGCCACCAAGGAGGGACCCGCCACAGCCCTAACGCCTCTGCTGCAATTGCCGGCAGCAGGCGGGGGGAAATTAATCCTGCGGACCAAACTCTGAGCCGGGGCAAAGATTTGTCCAATGGGGAGGACCGGGGTATCCTCAGGCTCCCCGCGTCCTCTCCCTCTCCACACCGCAGGCGCACCCGGCACCCAGCCTCTCCCACGTCCTCTGCCTGGCAACCTAGCGCGAGGCCTGTCCGGCACACAGCACTCGTCTTGCTCAGACATGCTAGCTTTTATCTAGGACGGAGGGAGACTTTAAGAGGAAGGCCAGAAAGGGGCAAAACAATAATTTGGAGGGGGTTGGGAGGGGCAAAAAAAAAAGCCAATTGATTTGGAGCCGGCGAGGGGGAAGTTTATTTTGAAAAAGTAAGCCAATTGGGGGGAAAGGAAGACTTTTTTATATGGGGGGGAAGCCATTTGAAGTGAGGGGGAGGGTAACCTTTTGAAATTTGGGTGTCCACCCAATTGGGGAGATGGGGCTGGGTGTTGTTGTTTTTTTAAATGGGGATTAAAGGGTGGACCCCTGGTGTGGGTGGCACAGGCAGTTGGGTGGAGTAGTTGTGGTGTGGGTGGCAGGTATTTTTATTATTTTGGGGAGAATGGATGGGGGGAGGGCACAGCACCTACCGGGGGGGGGGGAAGGGACGCAGTCAAAGCTTGGGAACCTGCAGATCAAAAGAGGAAACCCTTATTTGGTGAACTTACTGAAACACAGTGTGGCATCGTTCTGGGGGGTGGTTTTCAAGTAATGCTGTGTGGGGAGCATCAATCTCAATGCAGCCCATTTAGTGACTTTAAATTTCACACAACCAAAACCAGAACCCAGTCGCACTTTCACAGAACCCACCCACTCTGACTCTGCCAGTGTGCCCATGGCAAGCAAGCCGCAGCAAACACTTGATGGCAGCATGGATGGAACATCATCATCATATATCTTTCAAAGATTACTAGAATGACCCCAGGAAGGAAACCCTTCTTTGGCGAACTGATGAGCAGAGCCAGCCTATAGGAAATTTCACTGACACAAAAACCAAATTGCACTTCACTTTCACAGAGAGAGAGAAGAACCCACCCACGCACTCTGTCTGCCGTCCAAGGCAAGCAAGCAGGTATCAAACACTTGGCAGCATGAACATCATCATAGATATCTTCCAAACATAATGACCTGGGGACGGTGTGGTGGTGTGTTGGGTAACCTGTTAAAAAACCACCCGACCTGCATGCAATGCAACAACACACAGCAGCAATATCTTCATCAAGCAAGACACAAGTCACAACAGTACATCTCCAAGGGTCCCTCCCCCCACACAACCCAAATGCATTTCAAAATAGGGGTGTCCCTATTTAAAAACGCCAACTAGGGAGGGAAAGGGGGCAACCAAAGGTGCACAATTGCACATGCACTAACCCCTCTTCTTCCGGTCCTTCTCCTGCTGCTCACTGCTGGTCACGGATGCGCCGCTGCCAGCCAGCCACCCTGGGCTGGGACACAACAGGGCGGCCGCACGAGGCACAGGCAACTGGGGTAGGTCAACAATGGAGGGGCAGAAGTGAGGAGACAACACTATTTGTGTCGCTCAACTCACCCCCAAGCAGAGACAAATGAAATCAACAAAAAACTTTCAAAAGAAAAAAAAATGATTGCAGCCTCCAGGTGAGGTCAGAGGTAGGCTACTGTGTGGCTGCAGCTGTGGGAGGAAGTGGAAGAAGTGAAGAGGAGGAGAGGGGGGGTGAGAGACAAAGAGAGAAGAGAGAGAGAGAAGACAGAGAGAGAGAGAGAGAGAGAGAGAGAGAGAGAGAGAGAGAGAGAGAGAGAGAGAGAGAAGGAAGAGAGGAGGAGCGCAGCAGGGAGGGGGGATTCAGTGTGGGGGGAGGACAGCAGCAGCAGCGGTCTCAAGAGGTGGGACCAGAGGGTGTGTTGGTTGGGGGGTGGAGTGTTTGGCAAGTGGTCTGGGGGTATGGGAGTCAGGGGCAAGAAGAGGTGGTGGGACCAGAGGGTGTGTTGGTTTGGGGGGGTTAGTGTGTGGCGAGGGGTCTCTGGGGTATGTAGAGGGAGTCAGGGGAAAGAAGAGGTGGTGGGACCAGAGGGTGTGTTGGTTGGGTTAGGGTTAGTGTGTGACAAGAGGGTGTTGGGTGGAAGGGGAGGGGGCAACAAACAGCAAATGAGAAAGTAGAACAACTCGGGCGGGCAGCAGCGATGGGGAGAAGGCCGGATGGGACTCAGGGGGGAGAAACTGGGCTGGGTGTGGAGTCTGGGAGGGTGGAGGGTGGGGGGATCAGGCAGGGAGGAGGAGGGGAGCAAATCAATCGATATATCAATCAGGGGGAGTAGGGACAAACACAAGCCAAAAAGTTTAAAACCCAATTCTAAACCAATGAATGATAATAAACCAGCAGAATCTCGGGGGGGGGGGTGGAGGGGGAACCAAGCAAAAAGGCCCACTAAGAAGCAGCAAACAGAGACAATGAAACAAATGCTGAAATAATAATATGGACTGCAAAGCAAGTCTGCACAAACAAAACTGAACTCGGGCGGGCAGCAGCGATGGCTAGAAGGCTGGATGTGACTCGGGGGGAGAAACTGGGCTGGGTGGGGTGGGGTGGAGTGGGTTTGGTTGGGTCTCTGGATGGGAGGGGCAAGTTAGGAGCAGGGGGGCCCACACAGAACAAGGAGCAATAATAATCTCAATTCAAATCAATCAACAAATGCAAAACTAGTTGAACACAGAATGAAAACCAATCTGAAAGAATCAAGCAAAAGCAAATTGGGCAAGTCTCGGGGGGGGGGGGGGGAGCACACAACCAACCACCAAAAGAGAACCAAAATAGATTATATGGGACAATCACAACAAAAATTGGCTATAGTAACAGAATCCTCTCTGGGGGGTGGGCAACTCAGGCAGGCAGCAGCAACAAAATGCAAAGTACCAGTTAACAATTAAAGCAAACAACCAAAGCAGCAGCAATAATATATAAATGAAACCAATCGAATGCAATGAAAATAAAAAAAGTTGAACAAAAACAAGGCAAGGCACAAAGAGCAATAATAAATTGAACTTTTAAAGCAATGAATGCAGTGGGTGGGAGTGGGGGAGGGTAGGCCCAAGGAGGAGGGATGAGAAGGGAAAGGGGGAGGGGGAGGAAAGCGGGACAGACAAAGAAAAACAACAGGGAAATTTGGGGAAACTTAAGAAAAAAGTAAAGTAAGTAAAGAGAAGAGACAGACACACACAGACAGAGAGTCACAGAGAGGGCAGGTGGACAAAAGATTAAAGAAGGTGGCACACAACAACACAGAGAGAGAGACACAGGACACAGTCAGGGACTCACAGTCAGACACCAGCAGCAAAGGAGCAAGCAAGGGTCTCAGATGATCCCACAACTGCAGCCAAAGAGAAGTTTCTAGGCAAGAGGCTTGGGTTTATATAGGTTTGAAATTTCCTCCTTTGGGAGCCCCCACCTTTGCACTCCCCCCACGGCCAACAGGGTGCCAGCTCTCAACAGTACAACAGCCAAGCAGCCTACCAGAGCAAAGGACTCATTCTGGCCAATCAAAGGATCAATAGCGCAGCCAATGCAATGCCTGAAAATAGCCTCACAAAATGGATGCCAGGAGCAAAAGTTTCAGGAAGGAGCCACAAAATGGAGGACACACTTTAAACTTGAAAATAACACTCCAGAGAGTCAATTGAAGGCAATGGGACATCCAAACCGATCCGAATTCGGTTCGGATCCGAACCGAAACGGGCCCGATTGGGTTCGGACCTGATCCTCCGAATCTGAACCGGTTCGGAACGAACTGGTTTGGATCCAAACCGAACCGCACATCCGTAGTATTAAGCCCCGGTGGAAGTTTCTTGCTCTCTTTCTCTCATTTTAACTGTTTTTTTGAAATAATAATAATAATAATAATAATAATAATAATAATTCAATTTCTATTCCGCCCTTCCAAAAATGGCTCAGGGCGGTTTACATAGAGAAATAATAAATAAATAAGATGGATCCCTGTCCCCAAAGGGCTCACAATCTAAAAGAAACATAAGACAGACATCAACAACAGTCACTGGAGGTCGATAGAGCTGGGGGTCGATAGAGCCAGTTACTCTCCCCCTTCTAAATAAAGAGAATCACCATGGTAAAAGGTGCCTCTTTGCCAAGTTAGCAGGGGGTTATACTAGAATACTAGAATATATTATAAATACTAGAATATATTCCAAGCAGTGACACAGTTTACTCTGCATATCCTTTAATTATTTTCAGAGTATCTGGGAAAAGTCAAACTCTCCATTTATTTTTAAAACTTATGTAATAATGATGCTACAATGCATAGTAGAGAATTAGACAGGCAATTTTAGTTTCCCAAGTACACCTCCACATAGTATTTGAGTATTTCATGAGCCCCAGCATACTGAAATTTGTAGTTTTCCAGCATTTTTTTGGTCTGGCTGCATCCACTGCTAAATAGTTTTTGAAATATTAAAAGTTTAATGAGCTTGACTTGGATTTTTCAGCTGATATTATGGTAAAGTTATCTGAAAGATGGACGTGGGATGTTTGGACAGGGGGCGCAATTTCAGTGCTTGCCCTAGGTGCTATTTTCCCTAGATACGCCTCTGCATACTCCACATTACTACTAGATTTTACCCAACCCAACCTGCTGTTATTACTATATTTCTGTTTTGTTCTTTTTTTTCTGAGGTATCCTGAGTGTGGATTCTATGATAGCAAGTGAGATTTTCAGTGAGACACCATGAATCCACTCTTATTTGCTATCATAGAATCCACACTCAGAACACCTCAGAAACAACAGAACCAAGTACCCCATGGGTTAGAAACCCATGGGGGTGGTTGGCACCCTATGTGAACTACACCACCACTCGCTCTGGGCCACCCCAGCACCCCCCAAGTGCACTTATGGGGCTGCTGAAACCTCCATTATTAAACCTTATGAGGAAAAACCTTAAAGACGCGTAAACTTCAACAATTCACCAAAAATCAGCCCTCTGCACAAATCCTTTGAAAAAAAATTCAGGTAGCTTCCTTGCCCCTACCTGGCACTACCACCAACCCCACACTGCTCTAGGCCACTCCTTTCCCCCTGACATGAAGCGATACACCCTCCAATATACCTAATGGGGGGAACCTTAAAGACATATAAACTTCAACAATTCACCAAAAATCAGCCCTATGCCCAATCACTCTGCAATTGGGGTGGTAGCCTCAACCCATTAGGCACTACCACCCCACCCCACTCTTTTGGCCCAGATCCCACGTTATGCCCCCAATCTGCCCCAAAGACACTAAAACTTCAAAAATTCACCAAAAATCAGCCCTTTGTCCAATCCCTCTGCAATTGGGGTGGCAGCCTCCACCCATTAGGCACTACCACCCCACCCCACTATTTTGCCCCTGGGACCCAAAATTCAAGTAGAAGAATTTCAAACCTTTTTGCATTGAAGTCAATGGGAGGCAAAAAGGTGGGAAATTCAAATAGACGTCAAAATCCGAAACAACAGATATTCGGAGCCGAAACAGAGGTGATTCAGTTCGGCTACAAAAAATTTTGGAGGGCCAGAAGGGTGATTCAGTTCAGATCCGAATCACCCGAAATTGGCTGTTTCGGGTACAGATCGTTCTTTACCCGAAACGTTCCGCACATCCCTAAAAAACACCACTTTGTATTTTGCCCAGAAACATATCGGCAGCCAGTGCAACTGTTCAAGTACAGGCATAATATGGTCTCCCTGGGTTACCCCAGAGACCAATCTGGTTGCTGCATTTTGGACTAACAGAAGTCCAAACTATGTACAAAAGCAGCCTCACTTAGAGTGCATTGCAATAGTCAAGCCTGGATGTTACGAGCTGATGCACCACTGTTTTGAGATTGTTCTCTTAAAGGAATGGACGCAGCTGTCGAATCAGCCGAAGCTGATGGAAAGCACTGCTGAGATACCAGGGTGAGGCTGGCCTGGTACTGAGATATCAGGATCCAAGGGAAAGATCTATTGTTCCTTCTGGGGGGAGTGTAACCCCATCCAGCACAGGAAGATGTAAGTCATCCCTCAAACACATCTGAATATACACTTGACAGCTTACTAGTTGTGACTTTCCCCAGCCTTCTGGCAAGCAGTTTACCCAGCACCACACGGATCTCTTACTCAGAGGTCTCATTTCTAGGCTTGTGCATTTTGATTTGGGTACAAAACATTTTGTGCCCGAAAATTGCAATTTCGGAGGTTTTGTAACGAAAATAAAATCAAGAATTAAAAAACAGAGATTTTTGTTTCCAAATAGAAATGACTGTGTTTCAGACAGAATGCTTTGTTCTTTGGGAAAGCATTGCAATTGAAATTGACTTCTCTGACTCTCTCCACTCCAGCTGAGGCACTGAGTGATTAGCAGAAGGTAAGATACACAGAAAGCTTTTGAGCTTGAATGGTTTAGTTAAGTATGTGTTGTATTCAGTGTGAATGAAATGCAAACTGACCTTGCAAAGGGATTGTTTTTATTGAAAGATAGCTTGAATCCACAACTGGGTTGTGCTGCTGTGCTAGTGCCACAGGGACAGGCTCACACCCGCTGCAAAATTCTCAAATAACTGCCAAAAAATCAAGTGTCGTTGTCATTCATCATTCTCTTCACTCTTTCAACTTGTTTATGTGGGGCTTCAGGGGCAAAACACTGGGTTGGGTGGCAGTACCCCAAGGGTGGTGCACCCAGATTCCAAATAGGGCAAAGGGCTGATTTCTTAGGAATTTTTGAGGTTTACGCATCTTTAAGATTTTTTCCCATAGGGAATAATGGAGGTTTCAGCAGCCCCATCACTCCACCTGGGGGGCAATGGGATGGCCCGAAGCGAGTGGTGGTGTAGTGCACAGAGGGTGACCCCCCTGGATTGCTAATCCATTGAGGTATTGGGCTTTGTTTTTTCTGAGGTGTTGAGTTTAGATTCTCTGGTAGCAAATGAGATTTCTAATGAAAAACCATGAATCCATTCTCATATGCTACTAGAGAATCTACTCTTAGAACACCTCCAGAACAACAAAACTTTGTACTTCATGGGTTGGCAACCCATGTGGGTGGTTGGCACCCTATGTGCACTACACCGCCACTTGCTATGGGCCACCCCAGTGCCCCTCAAGTGGAGTTATGGGACTGCATAAACCTCCATTATACCCTACGAGGAAAATCTGAAAGACACGTAACTTCATTAATTCTTTAAAAATCAGCCCTTTGCCAAATTCCTCTGAAAAAATTGTGGTAGCTTCCTTGTACCAACTGGGCACTACCACTCTCTACTCTGGGCCACCCCTCCCACACTGCATGAAACTATACTTTTCCTGAAACCTCCATCATACCCTATGGGGAAAAACTGAAATTCACCAAAAACCAGCAGTTTGCCCAATTCCTTTGAAATTTTGGGAGTTAGCTTCCACTCATTGGGCACTATAACTCCCACCCACTCTTTTGACCATGTGACCCATTTTTAAATCTGAATTAATTCAGATTCAGATTTGGATTAATTCGGATACAAAACAAAACTAGGGTGATTTGGAAGGCTTAATTTCAGACAAAATACAAAATGGGGTTGATTCGGATTTGGTACAAATCAAAACAGATAAAATACAAAACACGCAACCCTATTCATTTCCATTGCCAGTTTTGAGAATGTAGGAAACAGCAGGAATCCTTTCTGAACAGTAGGAGAGGAATCCCACTGTTCCAGGGCCAATGACAGATGACCTGGTTCTCTTGCTTCTCTCCTAAGCCTGCCTGTGTGCCAGTTTCTGAGGGAAGAGAAGGGAATGGTGGTGACCACAAATAATGGCTGGGTAGTGCCAACCTAAATCTGTGGTTCCCGGTATATATTCTTGGGCCCTTGAAATCCATAACCTGTATTGCTCAAACTGTTTCCTTGTCCAGAATGTGTGGATTTATTTAAGGACTATGGCCAAGGCCCTGAGGTTTCATTTAAACAGTGAGTAGTTAAAATGAATAAGGAACCCAGGATTTGGTCAAACATGCAAACAAATTAAGCTGGTTTGGTTCTTTTCTTCAGTGTTTACCTATCTTGATTAAAAATTGATCCTCTGGTATCTGGCTTGGCTTAGACATTATGGATCTTTCTGTCACCGTGGACAATATTTGAACTTTGATATCAATCGTCTTTGGAAGAATGTACCATTTTAATATCAACTCACTTCTTGATGGACAACTTGACAAGGGATATCAGTATAATGGAAATTTTAAAGAAAACTGTCATACAGGCTATTTTTGAGTCTAGACAAACAATAGTGATATTATAAAGAAGGTCACTTTCTGTGATTTTTGGAATTAAAACTTATCCAACAGTGTACCAGTTCCACCATGTATGGTGAAAGCCATTTATTGCTGCTTTTCAGTATTGGGAAAGAAAAAGTTCATGCTGTCATTGATTGACCTTTAAAAAGAAAAATGTAGCGGGCATATGGGTAATAAGAAAGCAATGATTTTTCCCCCCTCTCCTCAGAAATCCTCAGACTTTCTCTATTAGGGCCCTTGGTATGGTCTCATAACATTCTAAAAATTCTGTCAGCAGAAATGAAGGGTAGACCTGTCACACACCATCTTGGTAAATATGACTGCATAAATTGTTTGATTAGCAGAAGTGTTATCATGTTCACCATAACAATTAGTTTTCAAGTGAATCACTCATCGTGTTCAGGGTAGCCTACTGGCCATCTGTATTTTGATTCTCGTCAAGTCTGTACAGGATTATTTTAGCCTAAGTCTTTCTGCCAGTGAATCCATCTGTTAATGGCAATATAATATCATTGCCAAGGGCCATGTAATAGCATATTTTGGTCATAATTGTTGGCTGTTTCCTTCCATAGTCCATGTAGAATAGTAGCATCATTCTTTGACTTTACTACTTATCTCTAGTGAAGATGCAGTATTATTTTCTCTAAACCAGGAGCAGCATAAAAGCAGTGCCCAATGACTTCTCCTGCCTCTGCCACCTCCCTTATCTTTCCCCTTGTGCAAATGTTTGCCTCCTTTCATTTTTTCTAACTGCATTGCATCTTTACCCATCTTAATATGAGCCATGGTTCATTTCAAACAAAAAGATATCTAGAGAAAATTTGGCTAGACAACATCAAATGTCAAATTAACTAGCTGGGCCGGGCACAGAGCATCTGCACCTCAGGCCAGCACCGCGGTTGCCTCCCCCACTGCTGGCCTGGCCGGCCGGCTGGCTACTCTTTCCCCCCCCTTTTGACCCCCCCCCCACTTTCTAGCTGGTGGGCTGGCTGGAAAGCCCGCCCTCCACCTCTTCCTGCCCACCTGCCAACTCCCGGCAGCAGCCGACTGGGCCACCTTCTCCTACTCCCGCCAGCTGGCCAGCCCACCGCCACCTACTGCTCCCAGTGTCCGCCACCACCTCCTGCTCTCGGCAGCCGGGTCAGCCTGCCGCCAACTCCTGCTCCCAGGTCTGGCCTGCTCTTGGCAGCTGCCACCACCTCCTGTTCCCGGTGGCTGGGTCAGCCTGCTGCCACCTCCTGCTCCCAGTGGCCGCCATCCCTATTTTCTCCCCCATCCCCATCCCTAGTCTGGCAGCTGCTCACAAACGCTTGCGGGAGCTGCCACACATGGGATTAGTGTGATGGGTACATTTAAAAAAATTAAAAATATAGATGGGACATAAGTCCATCAATGGGACTTAGGCATGACTAACTTTCTTTGGATACAACGCACATTTTGCAACCATGGGCTTGTTCGGACATAGCAGGAAACCTCAGGTAGATGAACCTGTGGTTAATATGCAATGCATGATACCTCACCAGTCTGGGGTACCACCAAGCCAGGACATATGGCTGGGCATATGGATGCGCGTGCACACACACACACTTGCTGAACAGCCACATAAGATCTGGTGTGTTATTAATGAGAGGGTTCCTTGTGCGTGTGCCCCCTCTGCTTCTATGGATGGTAGCTTTCAAAACATTTTCTATGGTAATTCCAAATAAATGTCCTGAATGCCTGGCAATGCACCAAGGTGGGTGTTGCAGGTTGCTCAATAAATCCAATCCAATGGACAGAGACGGACACCAGATTTGTGGGGCTACGTGTTATCTCTTTCTTTATATGACTTTCTCTTTCTTTATATGACACAGGAAGGTTGCGAAGCCCAGGGGTTCTGTAGGTTTATGCATGGGATGGGCAAACTGGTGTTTCTGCCTGGCATGTGTGCCTTTGTGGGGAAACAACCGATTTGTTCACATTTTGGTATTACCAGGGCTTCATGTGTTTCTGCACATCTCTCTGCAGTCCTGAATTATTAGAGACCTCTCTTACTGTGCACATCATGTCTTCCCACCATTTTTGTGCAGATGGACAAGGGGGAGAATAAGACGCAGGGAACATGGGCTTTCTCCAATGTGATTCTTTCCCTTTACATAGATGAATGCTGAGGACGCGACATCCCTGTTGCCAAGCAACAGCAGGAAAAGTGTGGAGATGGCAGAGGATGGGACAACAGCTCCAAGAGGCAGCCAGCGAGAAGCATGGCTGGCACAGAGCTGACCCATTTCTTGGCTGCTCTGACCCACCCTCTCTATGGTTTTGGGAGAAGCCACAGCACAAACCCCAGGTTACAGCAGAGGCAGAATTTGGATGAAACAATGTCCCTTTGGAACTGGAAGTTTCAGTATTGACTACAAACTGAAGGGGAAAATTCAGGTTTGGGATCAAAAACCGACATGCGGTTGGGTGATGAAACCATGGTTTCATGCATTTGAATGACTACAAACTTGAACCTCTGGCACATTTGCCTCCAGTTTGGCATTATGTCCAAAGGCATCCCATTTTTAAAAGTTGATTTACAAATTTTGATTTAAGGTACCTATAATTGATGTCAACACCAATACAGACATAATGTTGCGCTGTAGTTTGGAGACTGGTAATGTACATCTACACTAGGTTCAAATGTTCCATCATTCTCTTAAGAAACATGGATGGTACTATGGGTTGGTTTACTACATTTCCCTTGCTAAATTCTGTCTTATTTTGACTGTGGTTTTTACTTGCTAGAAATTAACCCATTTTGAACTCACAGGAACATATTTCTGAGATCACAACCATATGACTATATAACGTATGGAATAAGTACAAATTATTCAAAACTTCTAGTGTAGTATTTCTCTCTCTCTCTCTCTCTCTCTCTCTCTCTCTCTCTCTGTATATATATATATATATATATATATATATATATATATATATATATATTTAACATGTCAGAGCTTACACCTGCAAAATGTCTATAGTTTAATGGATCTATTTAGAAATTGCCTTTCTTTGTTTTCTGTCTGTAATTTCATAGTACTGCATAGTTTTGATTTAGGTATTATTATTTAATCATATTGCTGGCAGAATGTCAAATTTGAATTGCACTTGAAATGTTACATAAATGAAACTTTTGTTTAAACAGAGGTAAGGTTTATGTAAATATGCTCCTTTTTCTTTTTTTTAATCCCTGATGCCTGAATATGCTTTTAAAACAGTCCGACCCATGTTGTACGCATGAGCAGCAGGCACTTCCGGCCACTTCCACTCTGTCTGACCATTTTAAAAGACAGCACCGGCTTGGGAAATGTGATGGGAGGGGTAAAAGCACCCTTCCCCTTCCTTAAAGTTATCCCCCCCACCTTTGAGTCACCACTAGTCAAGTGTGGCCATGGTCAGCAGGTCAAGGTAAGTGGCCAGGAAGTTTCAACCTATGAGTGAAGAGCAGGAATCCTGGTCAAGTAGGCCAAGGTCAGAAATCAAGGAGTCAAACAAGGAGGTCAGGACAGACAGTCATGCAAGTTGAAGTCAGGAACCAAGCAGTCAAACAAAAGAGAAACTTGAGCAAGCCAAGGTCAGGTGCCAAGAATCAGGTCTGTGAAGAAGCAGGGCTAGGACAAGACAAGATTTATACAACAATCTTGCTTCAGCAAAGGACAGAGCTCTCCTGAACCTAGATATAGCCCTGCCACTGCTCACACACTGAAAGGTATGCCTAGGATGCCCAAATAACACAACCAACATTCTAGCCAGTGAGCCTTTGGGTCAATCAGGCAATCAAAGCCTGAGGAGGTTTCCTACTTCAGGTCCCCTCACTCTCAAGCCATGCGAGGCTGGTTTAGATATGCATCCCATCGCAATTCCAATGTCCTGGGGATCCACCAGTGTTCTCCAAGTCTCTCCTTCTTTAACTCACACAGCTCTGCCAGTTGAGACAAATGTGGTGAAAACCAATTTTTAATAAAGCAGATGAGCAAACATTCAGCATGACAGCACAGGGTAAGCAAAGAAAGCTTTCTTCAGGTAACTAACTAAGGAATGGAAACCTAGGAATGGAAACCAAATCAATCTTCCTTAGTTCCCTGGTGACCACTAAAAGTGGGATAAGCCTGGAAGTGTGGAATGATAGAGGCATGGCTGCCTTAAAGAGGTAGAATCATGTGTGCCCATGAAAGGTTGGGCAGCATAAGGCTAGGTGGCAAGCTGGTCTCTCTGCCCATCCCTTGTCAGGGGACAGCCAAATTCATACCCACTCCATAAGCTGGGCTAGGAACTCAGAACTGCTTAGGCATTAAGCTCACTGTGTTTCTTTGGGTCAGTTACTATTTATTAGATAGATAGATAGATAGATAGATAGATAGATAGATAGATAGATAGATAGATAGATAGATAGATAGATATTATTTGCAGCATGTTTGTGGGGAAAATACCCATGTTTGTGGGGGAAATACCCATGTATGCTGTTGCAAACAGCTTGAATGGGAGGGCTGAGATACAAGTTGATAAGAAAGGAAGAAATGACAATTAGCAATAGCAATAACAATAGCAATAGCAATAGCAATTGAATGAAGTTGGATAGTGCTCACACTTGTGAACAGCAAGCCATATGACATCTGACCTAATATACAATGTGCAGGGTTTTTTCCAAATGAGACTACATTCTGGACAGAAATCTCACTGTCTGATCCTATTTCTGACAACTCAAGGGACAGGATCCTGAAAGCAAGGGAGGAGTCTGTGTCAGGGACTGACCAGAGAACGAGTTTGGAGTTTTCATAGAAAACCTTGTCACATGAAAACCTTGTCACATGACATTGTCTCCATTGGCCATCTGTTGCTAAGAGGCTTCGCTTGTGGTCTTAAGAATGTCCTCTGTGGTCAGAAAACCTTTGTCGTGTTTTCATGTTTTGTGAAAATGACATCTCAAACATACAGTGAAGCTATTCCCATGTAAGCTGAAGACTGGGCTAAGGCAGCCCAGCCTGGTTTTCGGTGTGCACGTGCACTGTTGGGAGCTGCACGGCTCCTGGCAGTGGTGCAGCGGCAAGCCTGCTTAGGGAGCCTGCCGCTTAGCCTGGGTTTGGGGTGCAAGGCAAGGGCACTCAAAAGGCAGCCTAAATGCTCGTGTGTCGGTCATGTGGCTTCACTCAACATCCGGCCATCCAGCAACATGGACAGGATCATCTGCCCGGGTGGTAAGCTTTTCATGATTTCCTCCCCTTGCCCCATCCGAGCCCAGTCTCTAATCGTGAGAATGGGCTCAATGTGTACTTCTGCATTGCTGAAGATGTGCCTTAGGTACTGTCTAGAGCTGTTGCCATCTAACTGAAAGTAGTTGGAAAAAATCTGTTGAGATGATATGGGGAGAAGAGAGCTGGTCTTGTGGTAGCAAGCATGACTTGTCCCCTTAGCTAAGCAGGGTCTGCCCTGGTTGCATCTGAATGCGAGACTTGATGTGTGAGCACTGCAAGATATTCCCCTCAGGGGATGAAGCTGCTCTGGGAAGAGGAGAAGGTTCCAAGTTCCCTCCCTGGCATCTCCAAGAGAGGGCTGAAGAGAGATTCCTGCCTGCAACCTTGGAGAAGCCGCTGTCAGTCTGTGTAGACAGTACTGAGCTAGATGGACCTATGGTCTGACTCAGTATCTGGCAGCTTCCTATGTTTCTAAGGATGTGCTGATCTCAAATGCTACAACAGATACGTTTGTTTTTAGTTCAGCCTTATCCTGAATGGCCCATCTATCTCAAGATTTTCTCGTAAATTCTGTCTTTAAGTCTTGCAGAGTGGGAAGACAGCTATAAACCAACAAGTCTGCTATGTTCCTTATTTTTCCTCTCTCTTGTTGCCAGCAGGAAAAGGCAACTTGTATGTTCCTCATAGCGTAAAGTAAGCAAGCATTCATTAATCCCCAGGTGTTTATCACCTTTTCCTGTGTTTAAATTCACCTAACTGGAATTTGTTTCTGCTTTTATTTTTATCCTGTGGATAACTGTGCTGTTTGTAGCATGTTTTTTAATGGACAGTTTATTGGGGTTTTTCAAAGCTTACTTTCCAGAGGGAAGAAGTATTACAAGATCACGATCTCTCTCACTCTCTGTCTTGCTTTGTTAATTCTTTCATTTACACTCTGATACAAACCAAATTCACAGCACATGGGGTGGGGGGGTCATAGAGGTCCCTGATGGGAGTATTTGTTGTTTACACAGGAAATTGTTGTTTACACAGGAAAAATAAGAATAATAAGGTGGTTTCTTGTCCCCAAAGGGGTTACATTTTGTCTAAGACATTGCTCTACAGGAATTATATTTTTAATATCAAGCTAGCAAAATGAAGGGGGGTGTGGTATGGGAGGAGAGATTTAGCAATGTGCATCCTTGTAGATGTTGCATTGAGGAAACACTTAAAAATTCCCTCCCATTGGGTAGGGATATGCACGAACCAGTTCGGAGGGCCTGTTACAAACCTCCGAACCACTTCAAAGGACCAGCAGTTCGGCCAGTTCAAACTCTTTAAGGAGCAGGGAGGGTGCTCCTAATCCCGCCCCTGCTGTGTTTCCCCTGACAGCACTCTCTTGAAAATCGTCCCGTGGGGTGGCAGCATACCTCCTTGCTGCCCCGGTGCACATCAGACTAGTAGTGCCTGGTGTGTTGGTGCACACATCATGCACACACACATCATGTATATGCATGCACACTGGGCACTTCCAGTCCGATGTGCACCTGGGTGGCAAGGAGGTATGCTGCTGCCCCGCGGGACGGTAAGAGCACCCTTTCTGCTCCTTAAAGGTCACACACACACACACACACACACACACACACACACACACACACACACCATTGAACTGGCTGCCACCAGTGTTCCCTCTAACAGGGATTCCCAGATGTTGTTGACTACAACTCCCAGCATCCCCAGCTGCAGTAGCTTTTGCTTGGGGATAATGGGAGTTGTAGTCAACTACGTCTGGAAATCCCTGTTAGAGGGAACACTGGCTTTCGCCAGTTCCGTGCACATCCCTACCATTGGGATCCCTATCAATAAGGACTAGCTGCTTCAGTGTCAGACGTAAATGGCAGTTTGTGAATTCACTGAAGTAGATCTCAACCTGCAGTGCTTTCCACACTGAGACAATGTCAAGCTTGAGTGCCCTTAGCAACATCACTGGGGGGGATGGGGAGGCCAAACCTTCTCCCTGCACCTGGTGACCTTTGCTTTACAGATTGAATCGTGCCATGAGACTTAACAACAGTGCAATTCTATGCATGTTTGCTCAGAAGTAAGCCCAACTATATCTAATGGGGTTTACTCTCCAATGTGTTTATTTAGGATTGAAGCCTGACTTTCAATCCAGTAGCCTTTTAATGCAAACACATTAGACCCATACATATTAAAGATGGATTCTAAATACAGCTTTTTTTACGTCTTTGAGAAACAACAGAAGGATTTTCAGAACGTTGTTAATCCATGACTTCTATAAATATTCAATATTCTCATTGTTGTCAGTAATGTATTGATGGCGCTGAACTTAACATTTGTTCAGTTTTTTTCTTTCACATTTTTTAATTCTCCCACTTCTCATTAAATAGCCTTTGAATGCCTCTCGTGGAGTTTCCTTTCAGCAAATAGTGTGACACAACATAGGACTTCTTTGGCATTCTTATCAATGAGATACAGAGTATTTTAGCAGCCACAAAGCAAATCTACTTTCAAATGAGACTTACTGTTCGCCTCCTCATCTTTAGTGGTGAACTATGTGGGCCCTTATCGCATTAGAAGTGTGCAGCCTTTGCGAAGGCTAATTGCATCATCAGTCTCTGTTGGTCTGTGTCTCAGGTCTTTTAACACAATTGTCCTTTCCATTACTTCCTGATTTCATTTAATATTCTCCTGGGTTAGAATCAGAGCAGCCACAGCAGCGGTTTGAATGAACTGTCACTGTGTGCTCTTTTCTAGAAATCCTTTTCCAGTGGATGAAAGGGCATTAATATACTGGCTAGTGCTGGATTATTTTCTTTGTTTATCCCAGATTCTTAAATGGGTTTACTAAGTTTACTAGTTAGCATAGGTCTTTGAAACACAAACTGCTTAATGCAACCTAGCCTTGTAATATGGTGGCACATCCCTCTAATCCTCTCACAGGGATGGGTTGAGTTAGTGTTGTTATTAGCCTTTGAGTTTCCAAACACGTTGTTGCATTGATATCTAGGATATTAATTGTGGCATCCTGGTTAACACAGACCCATTTCTGGTGAACTACGATCACCCAGGCTGGTCCTTCACTGCTGCAAAAACCCATCACCAAATATGACAGTCATGTACAAGAGCCCCTGGTGGCGCAGTGGTAAAACTGCCGCCCTGTAACCAGAAGGTTACAAGTTTGATCCTGACCAGGGGCTCAAGGTTGACTCAGCCTTCCATCCTTCCGAGGTCGGTAAAATGAGTACCCAGAATGTTGGGGGCAATATGCTAAATCATTGTAAAACCGCTTAGAGAGCTCTGGCTATAAAGCGGTATATAAATGTAAGTGCTATTGCTATTGCTATTGCTATGTACAGCGGGCAATCTGTGTGAAGGCATGATATACTTGCAGCATCCCATCAATTTCTGTATAGAGATACAAATCCTGATTTCATTTAATGTCACATTTAATGTCACATAGATGTGGACAATTTGTGATCATTATGAAGCTATCAAAATGCATGTTTGCTTTCAGAATTTGTAAAAAGCATATCAGGACTCAGCTATGCCTGCCAACAACTGTTTCCTTCATAAGATCTGAATGAATGAGTCACAATTGACACTCAGAGCTTCACACTTACAGTTGGAAATCAGATGTGCTAGGGAGGATAGCAAATCAGAGGGTTTGCCTGTGTATTCCCACACAGGAACCAAATGCAGTGGCTAAAATCACTGTTAGGAATTCAGTGCTGTGATTCACCTGTCACTAGGAGCAAGGCTCAAGGCAGTCTTGCCTGGTTTCAAGCCAACTGTCAAGGCCTTTAAGGGAAGGCTAGCACACAATCTTTGGCCAACCAAGCTGAGCACAGCACACCAGTCATGTATGGTAGTCCACTAGGGATCAAGAGATATCTTATTCACACACACACACACACACACACACACACACACACACACACACACTTGGAGGAGCATTCAGTCACCCAGTCCCCACTTACAGTTTCAAGTGGTGGGGGGTGGAGCCATAGCTCAGTGGTAACATCTGCTTTGCATGCAGAAGGTCCTAGGTTCAATCCCTGGCATCCAGTAGCAGCTGGTCTGGGCACCGCTGGGCAGCGTGAGGTACCCTTAAGGATAAATTAGTAGGTGTTACCTCCACTCCAGCAGCAAGAGCAAGCTGCTCTGAGCAGCAGCGCGCCACCCAGCACTCCCTGCGGCGGGGGATCACTTCTGCCACTCACCTGGCTCCATGGAGCTGATCCCCTGCCAGCGGCCAGGTGAGTGGTGGAGCCGATGCCCCGCTGTAGGAAGTGCTGGGTGGCACACTACAGCATGGAGCAGGTGCAGCTGGAGCGGAGGTAAGCACCTTCTAGTGTATGCTGAAAGGTGCCTCTCACTACCACCCTGGCAGTACCTGCACTTGCTGCTACTGCTGTCATCTCCAGGCAGGCCTGGGAAAGATCCCTGCCTGAAACCTTAGAGAGCCACTGCCAGTCAGAGGAGACAGCACTGAGCTAGATGGGGCAATGGTCTGAATCAGCATAAGGCAACTTCCTATGTTCCTATGGTACAGTCCAAAACCAGTTTTGCCACACAATCTGCTGGTTGGGTAGACTAGTGTAGGAATATGGACAAGTAGGGATGTGTGAAACCTGTCCTTTGATTGCCATGCATATTTCTGTCCTTTCAATGCACATCCAAATGCAGAGATGTCTAGCTATTCCATTGCTTTTGATTAGTAGTGACCAAACTACCCCCCGCCCCCCACAAATTGTCTTTAAAAGTATTTGAGGGTGGGAATTTTTTGGTGTCTCTGTTAAATGCTTGAGGAAACCCTTGAGGAGTTTTCAAGCATTTGACAGGAACACTAGAAAAAACAAGGGGGTGATGTGTTCTCTCCCTTGCCAGTTCCTACTGCCAAAGCAAAATAAAGAAAAAGGTGGGACAGGAGAAAAGGGGGGGGTGCTTCCTGTTGTGAAGTGGGGGTGCTCACCGATGGCTGTGAGGGTGAACTAGATTCAGGAGGCATCTTGTAGGGCCAGTTCTTAACACCTGAGTTGCCATTTTCCCACTGCAATTGGGAACTTCAGTTAGGCTGCTCTTTCACTGCACCAGCTTATCTTTGCTATTAACCAATATCTGTACTGGAAATCTAACCTGTGGGATTATTTTATTTTATTTTATTTTATTTTATTTTATTTACAAATGCATGTTTAGCATGGGTAAGTCAGTTCAAAGCTAATTGAGTGAAAGTCCTATAAAGAGTAAAATATTAACAGTTCTTATAGTGTATAAATGGAGAATCTGAACCCTCATGAGAATATGTTGCCTTTTTCATTCCTATCAAGTGCAGCAAGAGTGCACCCAATTCTTGCTCAGATAAATACATAACTTCCCATGGGAACTTGAGCTGAATTCAAAGCAATAACAAACATGAAAACCACCTTCAGATGGGCTACAAATAGGGTCAACAATTAACATAGCAAATTTGTACCCTTTCTGCCAATGCAGAATTCTCCATTCCATTCTACCTTCTTCTAGTTTAACCATTGGACCTTGGAGATAGGCTATAAGTTGTTTTCTATTCATCTCACACACCAGGGGGGCAGTAAGAATCTCATTTTCTGCATACAGACAAATAAATCAAATAAACCACCTAACCTGAAGAAGTAAGTTTTCTTTTTTTATTATTATTATTCTCTTCCCAGAGCAGAACTGCACTAAATAAATCATGAATTCACTGCAGGTGTGAAATCCATTGGTTTCTGCCTATTCTTGTTTGTACACTGAGTCTAATTCCCCCAAGTTATTAATAATAATTTGTTAACAAAAGCACAGTTGTGTGTATAAGGATGGCAAGCAACATAATGTAATTTTTATTCTTTGTTCCCATTGAATAAATATCGCTGTAGTCAGTTTACACAGCATTGGGAGTGACTGATTGCATTGGGTTGTTGGTGCATGCACAAAAGAAAAGTCTGGTGTAACATAATAACAGCCATTCAATTAAGCAAAAAGGCCACAAATGTGTATTTCCTTGAACAGTATGAAATGAAATCTTTACTAACACTGTGAGCTTAACAAACTGCTCAAGGTATTGTAGTGAACAGAGGCAGAAAGAGCACAAATGGGTACACACTGCATTTGCCAGAGTAGTCAGCAATATTAATCTAAATTATTGCTATATTGACAAGCAGGGTCTGAGATATTCCCCCACCCCCAGAAATGCTATAATAAACACCTGTTCTACCTGGAACCAGGAGATTCATAACTCCTTACTCAGGAAAAGCAACCCTGGACCTGAATATATATTGCACATTGGCGCATTCTGTTGAGTCTCTGCTCATTGGCTTGCCAACAGGCTGGTTTGTGTGCATAAGATGTTGGCATAAGATTTTATGCTGACACAAAGTTTCTACCCTGAATTCTAAATGCAGATCAATTGCTTTAAAATTCCAAAGCCAAATTTTCCTTTGCAGATTGTTCAATACATTGAAAGACAGGCATAACTAATGGGGATGAGGGCTTTCACTTAAAACATCTAGCCAAGTTGTATCTTTGATCAAAAATCTGACGATTGAGGCCCGATTCATATGTTACCAGTGTGGTGTGATTGCTGCTTCCTTCTAGCTGGAACCTGTGCTTGAAGGAAGATGGGATGGGAGGAAAGGCAATTCATTTTATATTCACCTTGCCCTGAAACTATTCTGCTTCTTTTCAACAGAGATAACACCATCCCACTTTGTCACAAACACAGCAGGGTCATTTGTACCTCTCTGGGTAAGAGAGTATGGAAATAGGTTCTGCTGGGCTTGGGGTTTCATTTGTTGGAGGAAGATGAAACTGTCTCTAAGTGCCTGCTTCAGCAGTGTTTGTCTCTCCAGCTCCACAAATCTCTGGACACAGCTAATTGGATATAGTCTGGGCCCTCTTCCATTGAGTCTTGTTCAGATTGTTGTGGAGCTGGGAAAGCCAGGACTTGGAGAGGTGCAGTCTCATCTTCATCCAGGGATCAAGACTTGTAGAGCATTTAGAAGAGTTCTGTTATTAAAGAAAGGGGAAACTGCCTCTCTAAGGGCCTGCCATTGCAGTGCTGCTTCACATAGCTTCACTGTGTAGTATAGATGTGCATAAGTGGCTTTTGAAAGCAAAACCTAACCTTGATTACTATCACAGTGGAGCCCAAACATGTCAAAGAAACTAAACAGAATGAGGAGACAGGATTGAATTGTGCATGTACCAGCACCAGGTCACAATACCCATCCCACGGAAAAGAATGTTCCAGGTCTTTGGATGAGGGATCAGTCGTATTAAAAAAAAAAAAAAACAACCCTAAAAAATCAAGAGCCTAGAGCAGATAATTCAGCAGTAGCACTTAGAAAAGAATGTGATAATTAGTAGGAGCCAGCATGGGCTTGTCAAGTACAGGTCATGCTAGACAAATATCATCTGGCAGTCTTCAGATATCTGAAGAGCTGACTCATAGAAGAAGGAGCAGACTTGTTCTCTGTTGTTTCTGAGGACAGGACTAGAACTAAGGGCTGAAATTACTTGGAAGCAGATGTACTCTAGAATTACTTTAGAAATAGAGTTTCTGCACTGAAAGAGCTGTTCCACAGTGTCAAAGAGTGGCTGAACACCCATCTGTCGGGGATGTTGTGAAAGTCTCCTTCATTGAGCAGGGGACTTCCAAGATTCTTTCCAACTCTAAATTCTATTATTCTATGACTGTGGTATTATTTATTCATTACATTTCTATATTGCCACACGCAAGTGTCCCATGGCAGTTTATGAAACATAAGACAATCAACCACAGTTAAAAAACAAACACAAGCATTAGAACAGTTTTTTTAAGCAATAGTAGAATGTATACATATTCTACAGTTAGTAGAAAAGGACTAGGATATGCTATGTAGAAGTCTGTAAAGAAGCTGGGACCAACTAAAGCACCTACCACACATAAATGGTCGACAGCTAGTTGGAAACTTACTTGGAAGGTATTTTATGTCAAATATGTGCATCTTCTCTTCACTCAACTGTCAAACTAAAAAGTGCAAATTGGCATCAGCTCAACTTCAGCCACGCCAAAGGAATGTAATACTTTATCTGAGAAGTCTCTTGATGATTATATCTCAGAAAAGGAATGTTATAATAACTGAAGCCATCAAAGCAATTTGCTTCTTCTCCAAATAACTTCTGAAAAAATGAAGCATCTACCCAACTACCAGCATGACATGAAACAGACTAAAAAATATTGAATTTTCTTTAAAAAAATGTTTTTCTTGCATCCTTTAGAAGATATTTAGCTGAATTTGCAAAGAAAATAATGAACATTTGATTTACATAATTGGTATGAATCTGCTTTCATATAATGTTTTGCTGATAAAGTATTATGAGGAAGAATAATTAAAACGTGTGATCTAGAAAATTAAAGGTGCAATTGGCCAGGCTGAGGTGATGGAGGCTCAGTTCATGTGTCCTTGCAGAGACGTATAACCTTCCAAAAGCTGGGCATGATACGGCTGGAAATGTGTGTAATTGAATGAGGAAATGACGGATGAATGAGGATGAGGAACTCTCCCCAGGGAGATTCAGTGCTGGGTGTGATGTAGGAGACAAACAGTTCATATTCCTGGGAACTGCATTGGGTTCTGACATACTGAAGCATTTATGTACCACTCCATCCTAGTTTGATGAGTGGTTCAACCTGCATGCAAATTAGATGTTTTATGAACATACACATTTGCTGTCCATGCTAAATTCTGAAATGTGAATGCATGTTGAAAAGACAGAGAGTGGAACCATAAAGAATTTGGGTTTGGTTCCAGTTCTGGTTCAACAGCATTTTTAAACACTTCAGTTCTAGTTCAGACACTAACTTCAAAAAATAGTTCAGTCACTGGTTCAGACCTCTGAACCAGTTTACGATACAGTTCACATAGAATGAAATGTCAAACTCTTTTGCTTTCAGTGTAAATCTACAAAAAGAGTTCAATAATATCTATTAACCTGAGGAAAAAAATATTTATTTTTAAGCTGCTCATTAATGTTGCTTTTGTGCTCGCTGACCTACACTCACACGACAGCAGTATAACATGATGATTTTTTAGTTAGGAAAGGAGCATCGGTTACTCACCATGAAAGCTTCTTTTTGCTGCTGGATTTGAGGACATCCCATATGCTCCAGAAGCCAGGACTATGCAGATTAAGAGACGTTTTAAGAGTCTGGGAAGGAGAACCCCACCCAGTTTGTAGTAGCCATGTCCAAGGTACAGAGAGAGAGATGAGAGTGAAAAAACAGGAAAAATACACCAGTAGACACAGATGCATGGATGGGTGGGTCAAGATGTCCTCAAATCCTGCAGCAAGAAGCCTTCATGGTGAGTAAGCAATGCTTTTTTCTCTGCTGCTGGATGAAGACATTTCATATGGGACATGCCACAGCTTAAAACCCCAGGTGGGAACATCAGCATCTACTGGGGTGGAAGAACTTGTTGAAGGACATGCCTGCCAACGGTTGGTTGGTAGGTACAGATGACTTTTGGCCTTGTTCACAAGGAATCTGTGTTCTGAGAGGTCTGAAGAGTGTCATGCACATCCGACTCTGTGATTGGAAGTGAGGGAGACTTGATCAGGAGATCATCCAAGAAGGAAAATCCCCGAATTCCCTTCAGCCAAAGGTGGGTTATAAGAAGGGCCAGAACTTTTGTGAAGATCCTGAGCACTGAGTAGAGGCTGAACACAAGAGCCTTGTATTGATAATGATGGCCTGTGTATCTGATGCAGAGGAGTGGACAACTTATCAGGTGAATTGGCATGTGTAGGTTAACCTCCATCACTCCTACTTCCTGGCTTCCATGGATCTGACGGAGGTAAACCTACACATGCCAATTCACCTGATAAGTTGTCCACTCCTCTGTGTAGAATCTTCCTCTGGAATTTACTGCATTTGATGTACTTAAAAACTTCAAGTCCAGTACCACTCTGATAGAGCCATCATTTTTGGGCACAGTGAGCAAAATAAATGCCCCTACCCATTGATGAAGTTGTACTCGTTCTATGGCATTGATGGCTTCCAGAGGCTGAATTGCTTGGAGTAGACTGGCTTGCTTGGTAGTCATACTTTGCCTGCAAACCTAAATTTAAATAATAATTTAAATAATCAAGCAAGCAATATGCAATGATTTTCTATATTTCCAGGAAGAAAGAAACCTCTTGGCTTAGTAGCCAGAAGAGAAAAGGTTTTAAACCCAGCCAAAAGGAAAGTCTACTTACGGAAGTCCACAGATAAAGTAGTAAAATTATTATCAATCAGGTTTCATCTCTGTCTTCCTGCTTACAAACTCATTAGCGTCCTACCTAAATATCCATAGTTTCTCTCTCAACTTGGGCTCCATACTAACCAAACAACAAAGAAAACTTTAATTTACCCTGCTTAGGATGAATGGTAAGGAATTAATAAAAGAAGCTTGAAGACTCTTGTGGGCTCAGCGTAGAATGAGGCCTTGCTGCTGGACAACAAGTCTGTGCGTGGGAAATTTCTGCTTGAACACCAAGTCCTAGGCCCTGCCTACCAATCTCTACTGCTGCTCTTCCTCCTTTTTCAGATGGCTCAGCAAGAAACACAGGGCAGGCTCAGATGAATGCCGGCCAGCATACACGAGCAGGACAGTCATTCCAAGAGAGTGCTCACCCTGATATCACTGCAGGACATTTCAATGTGGTGTCAGGGAGTCCTTTACTCATGTGAAAGGAGTGTACATCTGAATGCCCCTCTGTACACAGTCCAAAACCCTGTTTAAACCCTGGTGATTTCAAATTAGGTGAAATTTGATGGCAAACTAGGGATGTGTACTTCTCTGAGAAATGTCACTACGTTTATTGAAATTCTCTTGGCTTTTCTTTGAATGCATCAGATGGAACTCCAACATTCACTTTGTATTTTGCATCAGGGAAAATTTCATTGGCAACTCAATTGCTGAACCTACACAAGACCACGGATCTCCACGATGAGGTAGATCTCCACAATGAGGTAGACCATAGATCTCCACAACTGTTGAACCTACACAAGACCATGGATCTCCACGATGAGGTAGTTTCAACATCTTTAACAGAAGTAATATAGTCAGGCTAAAACATCTAGTTGTACAACTGACTTCAGTGGGACTAAACAAAAGCAGTTCTGTGCAGCATTGCAAACGCATTTAATCGGTCAATCAATCAATATTTATGCAAGCCTAATGGCCATAAGATATGACTGCTACAAACTCAAGGGAACAAATACTACCACATAAGAAACAAGAAGATTCATCCAAGTACATAGACACAAATCAAACAACCTAAACGCAAGAAGAAACTAGAAACAAATAGAAATAAACCACTATATTTAGGTGGGCATATGCACTAATACCGAATTGGTTGTTCTACTTGGTTCTGCCTTCACACTGCAAATATGAGATAAATATGTGATGTGTCTAGCAAGATGAGTTTACGAACATTTTGGATGTCTTACATTATATCAATCCCATTCTGATGTTTAAAATGCTCTCAGATCAATTATAAGATGTTTCATTTTCTGATATTTTGCCAAAGACTATGAGTCCAGGGTGAATACAGAGGGGAAGGATATATTCATGGATAAAGAACGTGCCACTCTGGTTTTATGTACATGTACATCTGTAGGCTACAAGGTGACAAATGGTCAGGAATTTAGCCTCTGAGAGCTCACTAAGCCAGACTTGCCTTGACGTTGCAAACTGTTTACCACAAATGGCCTCTCCACCTATCACTCAGGCCTAGCCTTTGCCTGATTCTAATTCCACTGACAGTGAAAGCTGAAACCCTTTGTGAGTCATTTATCACACTTATTAAAATGTTCCATTGTGGATTAGAATAGCAATTTGGTATTATTTCCAGATGCTGCCCAAAGGCTCTTCCATGCAGCACATTCTAAATCTTTATTGAAACAGTAGCTGGGGTTTTTAATTTTGTGTGTGTGCAAAGGTATCAAGCTTTCAATTATAAGAGGTGAGGCTGGCATTTGAAATCTGGCATTGGTGCCTCAAGATTATGCAAATCCCTTTGGTTTAATTCTGCATTTAAATCTGCTCTAAATACTTCACACTTAATATTTTAACAAGTATATGTCAATTGGATTAAATAGGTAGCAGAATGTGAGATACACACACACACACACAACACACTTCTACCCTACTCTTGGGAATGGGTGTTACATTGAAGAATGCGATCAAAAAGTAAATATCCATAAAAAGTAAGGGCTAAAGCAGACATTACATTAAACCATAGTTGCCCCTGAAAAGGCTGATGTGTGTTTGATATCTTCCTTCCTCTCCGAAATGTGAAATAAAACTTGCCTCATATCATGCACTACAATATTCTGCCCTCAGAATGATTATAATTAATGTATCACCACAAATTTATCTGAAGAGGTAAAATATTTACCGATTATACTGCTTTATTCCATGAAGCAACTTGTTCTTTATTTCATTAAGCAACTTGTTCTTTATTGAAGAGCTTGTGAAATGTCTGTTGGGTGGGTCAAGGAGTATCTCACAAGCCATATCCCCCCGCCAACGCATGCCCGGGATCGACAGGCAAGAGGTCAGGGAGAGGATCTGCATATGGGGTGGATATTTGAAACAGTTCTGCTTTTGATCTGTCACTAAGGATGTCAAAGACTGGGACCCTTTAATGTTGTTCCATAGAACAAAGGGAGGAATTGAGAGCCATATTTGTCCCTATTTCCAGTATAGCTCCATCCTGGATTCCATGTGTTGATTGCACTAGTGTGACAACAAAATGGAGCCCAGGACGGAACTGCCTGTTAACTGTGCAGGCAAAGTTGGGTTGGATAATTCAATTCACTTGTGTCACCAAGGCTCTTTGTGGTTAATCTAATAACTGCATGTAGAACATTATACCTGTAGCACAGCTTTGATTGTCAATTGTCATATTTTATTCCATTACTGTTCACACTACAATATTTGGATTGGTAAGGTATCTACATATATCATGAAATGAATTGTCTGTTTTATCCATTCAAGAAATAATTCAGTTCATAAAAGTGGTTCAAGTAACATTCTTAATAAACAACATGTTTTGACCTGAGCTCACAAGTAGTATACGGACATGTCAAACTCCACATGCTTTTGTTTCCAAACAGAAGCACATGGCTGGAGAATGATGTCATAGTGCCCACGTGGGTGCTGATGTCACGGGAGCTGTCAAAATGCACTTATGTCACTGGAAATGGCCAAAGGAGGGGCTTACATCACAGGAAATGGTCAGAGGAGACTTCCACATGACCAGAAAGGATCAGAAGTAAAGGTCTGCCTTCACCCCTAGAATTCTGGCCCCCACCCTCCACTCTCACCCCAGAATATGTCCAGGCACGTCCCAAAGGTGGGCATGTGACCCCTCTATGAACACACCTAGCCATCCCGAACCAATAGGAACAGGTTTCAAAGCCCAGAAAGGCCCAACCACTCACATGTGATAATGGGTCAGTGGCCATTTTGTGTAACTTTATTGGCCAAAATGGGGTCAAGTGTCCCCTCTACGAACAAAACCCACCACCCAGGTCCTATGAACAAGGCTCCACCACTTTGCCAGCATGTGCATAGAGCATAGAGGGGAAGAAAACTTCCTTCAGAAATTGGAAGGCCTGCCCAAATGAAGAGATCAGAAAGCAACACAAACTCTGGCAAAATAAATGCAAGGGGCAGGTGAATAGCCCGTGTCCCTCTGAGCCATCTTGTTTTTGCAGACTCACTGTTTGTGTGATCATGGGGTCCTCCAAGAGATCATTGGAGCTACCTGTGCTACTGACAGTTGTAAAACATAGCCCAAGAAAGCATTCTATTAGCACAAGTTCTGATGATGATAAGTTTTCCACCAAAGCCCACTAATTTCCTTTCTTCTCACAAATATGCACATGCACACTTTTTAAAAAGCAAGACTTTTTTGTCTCTGTCTAACAATATAAACATTTCTGGGATATATCCTTAGGTTGCAAGCAGAGGCGTATCTAGGGAAAACAGCACCTAGGGCAAGCACTGAAATTGTGCCCCTGTCCAAACATCTGACAGAGCAGACCATTATTTCTTAGATGGTTGGTAACCCCACACAGTAATTAATGTATGTAGCAGGAGGCCAGAACGCAAGGCATTTTCTTTCCCATTTCACAAATAAGTGTAACCTAGAAGCAGCCTACCCTTCTATTTGAAGAATCCTGATTCCAGAAGCAGAGAAATGGAGAACAACAGTCTATAGGGTTGCCACCCTTTTTTTAAACCAGTGCTCCTGTGCCTTGAACAGCAGTCTGTGAGAAACAGAAAGTTAGCAACTGAAGCCTTTCCTACTATGAAAATGCAGGGCTTCATTACTGGGAGTTGGGCTGCTATTAAAGGTGCAGGAGCAGAGCTGATTTAAAAAGTGGCAAGCATACAGTACCAAAACACAGAGTGGGGACGTTTGCAAACAGCTGGCAGCAACCAAAAGCAAATAGCAGCAAAGTTTAGCTCCTAATCAAGTCACAACTTTGAGAATTCCTCAGCTTCATTCATGCAAACAAACAAACAACTATCGTCCCCCTCCCCAGCAAGGCTCTTCTCCAAAAGCACAATAGGCACCAGCAGCAGTTTAGCTCCTAGGCAAGTCACCAGTTCATGCAAATAAATGCACAGCCTGCCTGCTTATCTCGCCACCGAAGAAACACAAAAGAAACCCACCCACCCATCCCTGAGCAGCAGAAGGAAGGCAGAAGGAAAAGGGAGGGAGAAGAGAACGTTGGGGCTTTGCCTAAGTTCAAGAGGAACTTGAACTGTTCTGTTCTTAGGGAGTGTATGGGGAAGGCATCAAGGGGCAGCTGGTGGGGGGAGGCACTGATTACTCCAGCAGGGCTGGCTGTGGTGGAGCTTCCCAGCAAAGGGTGGGTGGGGGAGTGCAGAAGGAGGCACCAGGATGGGATTACTTGAGACTGAGGGCTCCTCCATGTCCCTCACCAGTCCTGGCGGTGTCCTCCTCAGCTCAGCTGCAGCCCTCCAAAGCACCATCACTGCCTGACGTGGAAGAGCTCACTCTGGGTATTTGGAGCTTGAGGCCACGCCCCCTTTACATGTGACATCCGCACAAAGGGGGCGTGGCTTCGAGCTCCAAAGAGCCCGAGCGAGCTCTTCAGTCTCTCATTTCAGGCAGGCTTGCTGCCTAAAAGCATCTATTCTTCCTTTCTCTCCCTCTCTGGAGGGAGAGAAAGGGGAATAGACGCTTTCAGGCTGCAAACGCTGCTTGAAATAAATGGCAAGTGCTCGGAGGGCTCCCAGTGGAGGAGGAGCGCGGCACTCCCGGAAGGACTGCAGCCCATGAGAGAGTGCCCGCCCTTCTGCCAGCGCCCAGACTTGAATGGCGCCTGTGCAAAGGGTGGGGGTGCGGGCAGGCCATCCACCCTGGCAACAGTAGTGGGATTGAAGGGGGGCGGCGGGGGGATAATTTTTTTATTTTTTAAAAAAAATTAATTGTGGTGGTTGGGGGTGAGGGGCGGGGCATGGCAGGCACTTTGGGCGCCCCCCTGCAATGGCGCCCAGGGCACGTGTCCTGCCTGCCCCCCCTTGGTTACGCCCCTGGTTGCAAGCCTATGCACACAGCAGTTACCGGAGAGTAAGCCCCCATGAGTTCATTAAGGCTTTGACTTGGAAACTGTATAGAATGGTTGCAATCAGGGCTGCTATGATTTAAATCATGATTTAAATCACTTCACAGGACTCCATTTTAATTATTTAAATCACAATTTAAATCACTAGTCAAGCAGATTCTATTTAATCACCATTTTCTAGTAAAAGTAAATTCTTGTCTAATATAACCTTCAGAGATGTAATGCATATTCAGAGATCATAATGCTGTTTCATTCAGGAAACCAGGCCTTGCATTTCTTTGTTGCACTTTTTGCATTTTTGCACACATGCCTGAAACCACATGTACCCACATGTACAGAAACGTCTTTAAAATATTCCCAGGTGAGTTCTCTTTTAAGCAGAGAGGTATGCAGCCATGATAGGTGTTTCCCTTCTAAAAATGGAGGATACACTTGGAAAAGGTTTCCTCCATGTTCCTGTTGCTTGTCCAGATCTATTCCATCCTCCCCAAATCCTCTAGTCATTCCTTGGCCTTCTTTATCCCGATTCAGACACTATTCTGTGGAAGTGTACACATGTTGCCATGAATTACTGTACATGGGTTCATTTTAAAATTCAAACCAGGATACAGGCCCTTCGAATGCATGGTACAGATAGGAAGTATAATGCTGTACCTGTGTAACATTTGAATGACTGTAACTGTGTGCAGATTTGTACCTGTGTGTACACTCATTGTACAATTGTTGAACATAATGTGTGAATGGACCAACAAGTTTACAGAATATAATTAGGAGTTATGATTAACACTCATGATATCTTTGACCTATGTTCTTTTTTCAAAAGAATAATAAATTGGTTTAAAAAAAATAATATCCAATTTAGATTAAAAAATCTGGAATATTCATTCACACACACACACACCACACACACACATCATTGGTTTCTATCAACCCCGGTTGCAATTCTATGCAACATTTACTTTATCAGTTTCGAAAAATTAAGCCATATAGATCACAGGCCTGACAGAGAATTTATGTTGAAGATCTTTCCTTTCAATACTACAATCAGCCACCAAAGTTTTAAAAAACAAAATAACCAGCAAATAAAACAAAACAAAAACTGATGTAATTAAGGCCTAGAGAGAGAGGTGCTGCTACTTGAATATTTTGGACTTGCCTGTTTTCCAAGCTTTGCCTGTTAGGTTGGCTCATAAATAAAATTCAAGAATGTCAGAATTCTTAAATTTTTCTTTTAAAAATACATTTTGTCTTAACGACACATTTCAGACAGGATAGGGTTGAAATTGTCCAATTAGTAATTTCAGTTAAAATATCATGGTGTTTTTTTTTTTTTTTTTTTAAACCAGCCTCCCAAGAAGAGAGCGAGTAAGAGAAAGTTGAGGGAGCTAGCAATAGGCTTTCCTTAAAGTCCCCAGAATTAACAAGAAAGGAGGTGGCTGTTATGAAAAGAACTCCCCAGAAGAAGTATCAATCCACCATATCCCCCGCTTTTTTTCTAGATCTCTGAATGTTACTAAGATTTGCTAGTGAAATTTTAAAAGGGGTGGGGGAGGAAAGGAAAAGAGAAAAGTTTCCAGCAAAAGCTGGAGCCCCACCATAGCCACACAAACTGCAGGTCCTGGAGCAGTAAAGTTGAGAGACAGAGGGATGCATATGTTACTGAATTGAAAATGATGCCTGCAACTTATAGTTAGGTGGGTAACATGCCATCTGCAGGTGGAGATCTTTGGGACTGTGCCCAACTTTGCCCCTGCACCCCTGGAACCGTTATAAATGGGTGACAGGCAATTTTACATTACCCTCTCCTGTAATGCTAGCAAGAACACTAGTTCGGCCTTTACTACCCAATTAGCAAGGCCCCGGGTTGAGATACAGTGTGTTAAAGCAGATACCCCCTCTCGAATATGGGGGGGGTCTGGGTATACACGTGTGAAGCCATATTAGTGTGAGATTCTGCAGAAGTATCTGACCAAGAACCCATAGCAGGATTCAACAACGGGAAAGTGCCTCTGTAGGTGGACCATGTTCGGTAACCAACTGTTCATCAGCACCCTGTGGATCAGCAGATGGGTTTGATTGAGACACCTCTGTAGGATCATCAGCAGATGGTGTGGAGGGGGTTATTAAAGAATTAGCAACAGAGGATGGCTTTTGGCCCCTACAAGTGTTTATGCCCCCCTCCCCTCAATGTGTGATGGTACAGGAATACATGTACTCATTTTCTGAAACTTGAAGGCCTCGGACAAATCATTACAGAGTCTCAGGACTGTCTTCTGGTAATCAGTAACTCCCATGGCTTGTTCAAAAATCTGCAAAGCAACATTTTTAAGGACATCAAGTCAACTAGCCATCACCCTCAGCCATTCACAATGGTCTTTCACACACACCACCAGATTTGGTGCGGCATCAGCATTGCCTGGCTCCTCATCAGCGAGTTCTAAAAAGAAGAACATGATGGAGTTAGAAAACTATAAATCAGCCCACCCCATAAGGTGGTTGTAATTTATTTATCTAGATATGTATACCCACATCCCTGCAGTACTCTACTGCTTGGGGGTGGATCAGAGGCTCTTATTTCAAAAGGGAGCACATTACAAAGTCTAGGGGCTACAATGGAGAAGGCCCATTCCCAAGTAGTCACTAGAAGAGTTGGTGGCAGCCGCAGGCAAACAAGAACATTAATAAAATAGATACAATGTAAAATAAGACTAATAAAGTTAACCAAATTAAACTAAACAAGCTAAAAGATCAGACTAAACGCACAATTAAAATTACAAATTTTTAAAGTTTCAAATTGAAAGTCATTTATTAGCCAAAAAATTGAGAACTATCAAAACTACAGCCTCTTTAAAAGTATATGTTTTTAATTGGTTGCTAAAAACACCAAGTTTTTTTATTCTGAATACTTTAAGACTAGTGCCCCAGGTGAAGACAAGAACTCACAACCATGGCATTGCTTTGTGTTGTGCTTTTGTACAAATACCCTATGCTATCCATTGCACATGTGTAATCATTCTATTTATTAATGGGGGGGGGAGTCATCTAAAAAGTCTTCTTAAAAACATGGGTTTTTAACTGTTGATGGAACACACACACACACACACACACACACTTAGAAATCTATGTTCTACACAGCAGTGAACATCAATGAGAGTAAAAACTAACTTTTTGATTGAGAATGTACATAGCATATTTGTCTGTGACCTTATTGTGATGTTCCCCATCCATTTATGTTGTAAGTGTGATACTGCAACAGAGTTTGGGCTGTTCCAGATTAGAAGCTGGAGAAGCAAGACAAGTAATATGAGGAAGGAAGAAAATTATGTTATCAAATATTATTTCTTGTTTACACAGTCAGACAGGTGTTATTGACTGGTTTGTTTTATCCAGACATCGAGTCCTTCCCAAGGACCTGGGATGCCAGAATTTTATCATCAATACTGTTGGTTATTATAGATATTGTCGCAAAATATAGGCTGTTCCCAGTAAAGTTGCTTTTTGTAATTGGCTGATGGTGATTTCTGTGGCTCCTATGCTCTTCAAGTTGCTCTTCAAGTTGTTTTGGAATTGCACCTAGGGTGCCAATTACCACTGGGATTATTTTGGTCTTTTTCTGCCACAGCCTTTCAATTTCAATTTGTAGATCTTTGTATTTTGTTATTTTCTCTATTTCTTTTTTTTTTTCCTATTCTGCTATCCCCTGGTATTGCTATGTCGATTATTTTGACTTGTTTTTCTTTCTTCTCGACTACATTTATATCTGGTGTATTGTGTGGCAGATGTTTGTTTGTAGTCAGAAGTCCCATAATATTTTTGCATCTTCATTTTCTACAACTTTTTCAGTTGTATGGTCCCACCAATTTTTGGCTACAGGTAGCTTGTATTTAAAAATTGGTTATTATTAATTCGATTTCTATACCACCCTTCCAAAAATGGCTCAGGGTGGTTTACACAGAGAAATAACAAACAAACAAATAAGATGGAACCCTGTCCCCAAAGGGCTCACAATCTAAAAAGAAACATAAGAAAGACATCAGCAACAGTCACTGGTGGTACTGTGGTGGGGGTGGATAGGGTCAGTTACTTCCCCCCTCCTAAATAAAGAGAATCACCACGTTAAAAGGTGCCTCTTTGCCAAGTTAGCAGGGGTTATTAGAAGAGAAAGAGGAGAAACATGCTCCATGCTCCAAAAAAGACATATGCACGAACGTGCGCACACGCGCACACACACCACATAACCAAACCTTGAGAATACTAAAGAGGGCAAATGGGATAATAATATACTGTACATTCCTCCAAGTACCACAAAGCAGTATTTTACCCTCCCAACCACCACGGAGACAAGTTAGATTAAAGGAGCAGTGATTTGAGCCTGCCATTTCTAGCCACTACACAATAACAGAAGAAACACAACTCCTAGAAGCAGTACTAGGAGCTTTAAAGCAGGACTGCATTCTGACAAAGAGCCAGAATCTATCCACATTCTATCTTAGGGCCTCAGTTCTCACACACTTCCCAGGGGCCAGCATCCAGAGCAAATAAGTTAAACTTAGTTGCATTAAACACACACACACACACACACACACACTCGATTTTCACCAGAGCACTCTTGCACAAAACTTCCCATTCAGACAGAGGTGGCATACCATTTCTTGTGCAAATGTTGCACACAAACACGAGCACTGTTCCAGTCAGTAGCACAAAACTAACCTGGAGCACAAGCTCCAGACTTACAATTAGATAGAACAGTCTGGCACGCAGATGTTTTGATGTCAGCCAGGGATGCAGTTTGATGAGTCTGCTTTAAAAACTAGAACCTGTTCACTTGGCTACAGAGATAGGGGCCTTGTAAAAACACTTAAGAACCTGGCAATGGAACAAGTTGGCTCTTGAACACAGGGCAGCTAGAGTTATTACATGCCTTTTCTGACACCACATTCACTGGAGAAAGTAATGAATGGGTAACACAAAGGGCAAAGTTATATGTAAAGTTACACTTACAACATACAGAACATGAATCAATGTAGAGTTGTAACGTATTAAGAATATGATACTCTGTGTAGAGTGTCAGACGCTGCAGTGTATGTACTTGAGAAGGCACATATTCATATCATAGTTTAGTGCTGTCCAAGACCATGAGTAGATTGTGAGGAGATTCTCACGATCCACTAAAAGCGGGCTAAGGGAGCCTAGCCCGCTTTTAGTGGATTGTGTGCTGCCATGGGAGCCAGCGGCTCCCGGCAGCAAACCCCACTATTTCCCCCTCCCCTTAACCGAGGTTAGCGGAGTTAGTGCTCCGCTAACCCGGTTTTTTAATCGTGAGTTGCTGCGGCACGGCTCCGCACCGCAGCAACTCACAAGGAGACCCCTGATGGCGAGGCTAAATGCAGCCTCCTGGCTCGGGGGTCTCTCCAGCATCATGCCCTGCATGTTCTTGCTCTCCGCGTGGCCCCAGAACTCCCCAGACCCTGCCGGCTCCGGCCACCCACAGCGGCCGTTCTCCTCGCACACCCCATCTCGGCGGTTCCCACTGATTGTGGGAACCACCTCAGGGTCTACATCTGAAAAAAACAAAGCAGCACGATAATGGACCAGTCATTTCAATGTGGTTACTAATTGTTCAATGAAAAATAATATTTTTCCATTAAAATAAACCTGTTATTTCCTCAAGGTGCAGATAACTACCACTTAAAGCCCCCAAAAGGGAGAGCTGTGCCGGTATGGCCTAGCATACCTAATAGTCACAGCACATCTCTCTAAAACTTTGCTCCCCAGAATAGGAAGTGATAGTACTACTATGTGCAGCTTCTCAAGTGGCAGGCTGCCCAACACATGGCTTTTTCTAGCCATGGGAACAGGGCAAAACAGTGGGTTGGGTGGCAATGCCCCAAGGGGTGCCTGCCACAACCCAGATTCCAAAGAGATAGGGCAAAGAGCTGATTTCTTAGGAATTGTTGAAGTTTACGCGTCTTTAAGGTTCCCCCCCCCTAGGGAATAATGGAGGTTTCAGCAGACCCATAACTCCATCTGGGGGGCACTGGGGTGGCCAGGAGTGAGTGGTGGTGTAGTGCACCTAGGGTGCCAACCACCCTCATGGGTTGCTAATCCATGGGGTGCTGGGTTCTGTTATTTCTGAGGTGCTCTGAGTGTAGATTCTCTGGTAGCATATGAGATTTTCAATGACAAACCATGAATCCACTGTCATATGCTACCAGAGAATCTACACTCAAAACGTCTCAGAAACAACAGAACCCAGTACCCATGGATTAGCAACCCATGGGGGTGGTTGGCACCCTAGGTGCTCTACACCACCACTCACTCTGGGCCACCCCGGTGCCCCCAAGTGTAGTTATGGGGCTGCTGAAACCTCCATCACTTCCTATGGGGAAGAACTTTAAAGACGTGTAAACTCCAAAAATCAGCCCTCTGTCCAATTCCTTTGGAATAATTCTGGCAGATTCCTTGCCCCCACTGGGCACTACCACCCACCCTACCCTGCTCTGGGCCACCCCTTCCCCCCGACATGAAGCTATACTTTTGCTGAAACCTCCATTATTCCCTATGGGAAAAATCTTAAACTTCAAAAATTCACCAAAAATCAGCCCTTTGCCCAATTCTTCTGAAATGTGGGTGGCAGCTTCCACCCATTGGGCACTACCACCCCCAACCACTATCCTTGCCCCGGGGCCATTTTTTAAAATCCAAAATGTTTCGGATTCGGATTTTGCACTTTTGAACAAAGAACAAAATTGGGGTGTTTTGGATTGACTGATTTCGAACAAAGAACAAAATGTGGGTGTTTCGGATTCTGGCCAAAAACAAAACAGAAAACAAAACAAAATGCACAACCCTACTCAAAATGACTCCTTTTGATTTAGAATATTAGAACTGCCTGGAAAAGAGCAGGGGTGGGGGGCAAGGAGAATTCATGGTTTAAAGCAAATTTTTTTAAAAAACCACAACAATATCTATAGAAAATAGATGAAGACTACACTAAGTTTGAGATATTAATAGCAGCAATAGGACAAAAAAATGCACCAAGCTTTACAGTTAAGGTTGCAATCCTATACAAACTTACTTGGAAGAAAATCTAATTGATGCAAATGGCACTTACTTCTAATAAGGATGCATAGAATGGATTGCATTATAAAGCCAAAAAACCTTAAGGATGCAGACTACAAAAGTGGCCATTTTAAATTAATATGGGGATATTATCCAACCACTTTTGAAGAAACCTGCACTGGATCCCTCGGAGTTGGCTAATTACAGACCTTCTGTGACTTCTGGAATCATCATCATTTTTATTCAAACTAGATTGCTTGCATCATATAGGTTGTGTGGTGCCACGGGCTCCGATCTATGGCTGGGTGCCACACTTGTTGCTGTGTCTCTGTTGCTTGTGGATGAAAAATGCTTGGGGGAGGGAGGGCAGGGCACTGTTGTTGGCCCTAGGGCCTAGTCTGCTGCATCTGTGTGATATCATGCTTGCTTTGGAAACCTGGTTCTTTTCAAAGCTCTGCTGTTGTTGTTGATGTGTGCTGTTATGTTCTTTGGGGCAGATTTGGGGCAGAAAGGGGGCTTCAGGGGCAGAAGAGTGAGTTGGGTGGTAGTGCCCCAATGGGTGCCTGCCACTACCCAGATTCCAAAGGAATTGGGCAAAGGCCCATTTTTTAGGGATTAATGAAGTTAGTTTATGCGTATTTAAGATATTTCCGCATAGGGAATACCAGAGAATCTACACTCAGAACACCTCAGAAACAACAAAACCCTGTAGCCCATGGGTTAGCAACCCATGGGGGTGGTTGGTACCCTATGTGCACTACACCACCACTCGCTCTGGGCCACCCCAGTGCCCCCTAAGTGCAGTTATGGGGCTGATGGAACCTCCCTTATTCCCTATGGGGAAAGATCTTAAAGATTCATAAACTTCATTAATCCCTAAAAAATCAGCTCTTTGCCCAATTGCTTTGAGATAATTCTGGCAGCTTTCTTGCCCCCATTGGGCACTACCACTCACCACACTCTGCTCTGGGCCACCCATTTCCCCCCAAAGTGAAGCAATGCATTTGCTGGAATCCCCATTATCCCCTATGGGGAAAATCTTGAAGATGTGTAAACTTTAAAAACAAATAATCATCCCTTTGCCCAATTCCTTTGAAATTTGGGTGGTAGCTTCCACCCATTAGGCACTGCGACTCCCCCCACTATTTTTGCCCCGGGACCTATTTTTTGATCTGAATTGATTTGAATTCAGAAAAATTCAGGTACAAATTGAAACAGGGGTGTTTTGAGTGGTCAGATTTGGACTCGAAATGAAATGAGGGTGTTTTTATTCAGGTCTGAATCAAAACACAAAAATCGTTTTGTGCACACCACTACTCTGCTGATCCTCTTGGATCTCTCCGCAGCTTTCAATACCATCGATCATGGTATCCTTCTGGATCACCTGAGGGGGTTGGGATTGGGTGGCACTGTTTTACAGTGGTTCAGCTCCTACCTCTCTGGTAGATTCCAGATGGTGTCACTTGGAGACTGTTTCTCTGCAAAGTGAGAACTGAAGTATGGAGTTCCACAAAGCTCCATACTGTCTCCAATGCTCTTTAACATCTACATGAAACAGCTGGGAGAGATCATCAGGAGGTTTGGTGCTGGGTGTTATCAATATGCTGATGACACTCAGATTTACTTTTCCATGTCAACCTCATCAGGAAATAGCATATCTTACCTAAATGCCTGCTTGGAGACAGTAATGGGCTGGATTAGGGATAACAAACTGAAGCTGAATCCAAATAAGACCAAAGTACTGTCTGTTGGGGGTCAGAACCCAAGAGATGGTTTATATATGCCTGTTCTGGAAGGAGTGACACTCCCCCTGAAAGATCAGGTACGTAGCCTGGGAGTACTCCTAGACCCAAAACTTTCCCTGGTTTCTCAGGTTGAGGCGGTGACCAGGAGTGCTATTTATCAGCTTCAGCTGATTTGTCAGCTACATCCATTTCTAGAGGTGAATGATCTTAAAACAGTGGTAGATATGCTGGTAACCTCCAGACTTGACTACTGTAATGTGCTCTATGTGGGGCTGCCTTTGTACATAGTCCAGAAACTACAATTGGTACAGAATGCAGCAGCCAGATTGGTCTCTGGGACAACACGAAGGGATGATATAACAACAGTTTTGAAAGAATTGCACTGGTTGCCGATATGTTTCTGGGTGAAATACAAAGTGCTGGTTATTACCTATAAAGCCCTTAATGGCTTGGGACCAGGCTATTTAAGAGAGTGCCTCCTCTGTCATGAATGCCTTTTCCGATCTTCTGGAGAGGTCTGGTTGCTGTTGTCACCAGCTTGTCTGGTGGTGACTCAGGACCGGGCTTTCTCTGTGGCTGCCCCAGGGCTTTGGAATATGCTTCCTGCTGAACTAAGAGCATCTCCTTCTCTGTTTGTTTTCAGGAAGGCCCTCAAGACTTTGCTGTTCTTGCAAGCTTTTAATTAATAATATTAATAATTTTAATTATTTGTTTATATTGTTTTTATCGTGTTTTAAAGTATTTTAACCTGTGATTTTAATTTTGGGATTTGTATACCGCCTAAAGACTTGCATATCAGATGGTATACAAATATGATAGATAGACAAACAAACAAACAAATAAATTTAACATATTTATATATCGTTCAAAACGCAAGTCTCTGCACTGTAAATTTTGTTGTAAAAAAGTTTGTATTTATAAAACAACAAGAAAGAACTGCAAGTGAGTATGTACTGCCTAGGTACAAATGTGTATCTTTCTAATTTGCTACAGTTATTG